>NC_047108.1:69528407-69851158 GCF_902500255.1 Thalassophryne amazonica
CTCGCAGGTGTGCAGCAAGCACTTTGTTGACACGGACTATATCAAGGTTATGAAGCCAACTCCCGAAGGATGTTTGGAGTTCATCAGAACAAATGAACTGCTGCAGGAAGCCGTGCCCTGTGTCTTTGATTTCTCTGGATACAGTGTGGGAGGATGGAACAAACAGAGGAACAAAGGAGACAATATTTCCTTCCATAAGTGGTTTTGGTTATTCACCGGTGGCTGCCGTTTGTGACACGTGTGCACGTCAGTCATGCACACGTGGTGTGAACAAGCGATAAGGTGGCTTGACAGTTGCTCCACCCAGATGTTCCATGTGATTGGTTACCTGCAAAGTTATGTCACTTGGTCTGAAACCTCTTCAACTTAAAAGACGCTGCCACTTACGGAGTAAAATAAAATTCTCTGTACAGGTTGAAGGTACTGGAAGCAGCTATGGAGGGGTTAAAGAGCCACGGGCCACTGACCTCTTTTGTAGATGATAATAAATGGTAAATAGGCTGCATTTATATAGCGTTTTTCCATCTGCATCTGATGCTCAAAGTGCTTTACAATTATGACTCCCATTCACACACCAATGTCAGGGTGCCGGCTTACAAGGCACTCACTACACACTGGGAACAACTCTGGGATTAAAGACCTTGCCCTTAGTGAGTTTCTGGTCAGGCTGGGGTTTGAACAGAGGATCCGCTAGTCTCAAGCCCAACACTTAACCAGTAGACCAGGGATGGGCAATCATGTGCCATGAAGGGCCGAAACACTGCAGGTTTTCTTTGCTACCAATCACCTCAGCAGGTGATGGCATTGATGATCAGGTGTTTCTGTGTAGGCTCTCAGTTGTCCAGGTGGTTTCCATAGTAGAGAAGCTTGAATCTTCAACTGGACTGGGTTGCTTGACGTGAGGACGTTTCGCTTCAAATCACAGAAGCTTCTTCAGCTAAAATTCTTGCTCTGGTAGTCTGACTTCTGTCTTGACTTTTGTAGAGAAGAATAAACCAGAAGCCAACAAAAGCTGGAGTTTTTAACCTAACCAGACCCCTCCTACCGAGAGACCGACTGGTATAGGCTAGTGACTAAACAATAGCTCTGATTAGCACCTATTGTGCTCTAGTTAGCACTCTCCTAATGATGGGATGGAAGCCTCCCCTGATGGCTCCCTTGACGACTCTCCTGATGACATGAATGACTCATTACCATGAACAAAAGACTGAAACTGCTTTGACCTGAGTACCCCATTGTAAACAGGGGACAAAGCGTGTCTGAGACCCGCCCCCCGGTTAAGGCTGGGTTTCAACTGTTTTACAAAGAATGCTTCCTTGACACCTCTCTCAAACCATTTCTTCTCTCTGGCTAAGATTTTAACTTCCTTGTCCTCAAACATGTGGTTAGTGCCTTTCAGGTGGAGATGAACTGCAGACTGAGGTCCACTGGCGACCTCTCTGCGGTGCTGGTATAGCCTCTTGTTTAAAGGTTGCTCTACATAGGTGAGACTAAGCAACCTTTAAACAAGAGGCTATACCAGCACCGCAGAGAGGTCGCCAGTGGACCTCAGTCTGCAGTTCATCTCCACCTGAAAGGCACTAACCACATGTTTGAGGACAAGGAAGTTAAAATCTTAGCCAGAGAGAAGAAATGGTTTGAGAGAGGTGTCAAGGAAGCATTCTTTGTAAAACTCA
The DNA here is from genome assembly GCF_902500255.1 of Thalassophryne amazonica. NCBI lineage: Eukaryota > Metazoa > Chordata > Actinopteri > Batrachoidiformes > Batrachoididae > Thalassophryne > Thalassophryne amazonica. The sequence continues at coordinate 69,530,084 of NC_047108.1, forward strand.
TTTTGATTAAACAGGTCTAATGAATGTTCCAGATTAATGTTCCACTGGTCTCATTGTGGCAGATATCAACATTGAACTTTTGTATCGTACCCTATTATAATGCACATCTGAACTTCCACTTTCTCGTGTTTTGTCTGTTTTGACTCATCAGAGCATTTGAAGATGAGGGCAAGGCCAGGCTGGGAGTGGTGGAGTGTGCCAAACATGAGCTGCTGCAGCTGTTCAATGTGCTACATGAGAAAGAGGGTGAGTGTGTGTGTGTGTGTGTGTGTGTGTGTGTGTGTGTGTGTGTGTGTGTGTGTGTGTGTGTGTGTGTGTGTGTGTGTGTGTGTGTGTGTGTGTGTGTGTGTGTGTGTGTGTTTAAGATGGGAGGGGGTTATTTAATACTTTTTGTTTTTGCTTATTTTGTTTGACCCTGGTAACTTTTGCTTTTTTGTGAAATAATTTTGTTTGTGTGCAGAGTAAATTCATGTAAGCATTAAAACTAAAAGGAGGGTATGCTGTGTTGAAAATTCCTTGCTCTGTTAAAAAACAAAAACACTTGGGACATTTTTGAAGAAACTGGTCAATTTCGGTGGGGATGCCAGTTAGGGTTGGGTATTGAAAACCAGTTCCTGTTAAGAATCGATAAATTATTTGATCCACCAACATCAATAGTCTTTATGCTTAACGATTCCCTTATCAGTTATTCTTTAATTCACATTAAGCTAGCTGGTGTTCGAAAATGGCTCTGACCACTTGCCATGACAAAAATACATTTGGTTTTAGGGCTGCAGCTATCAAATATTTTTGGAATCAAGTATTCTATTGATTATTTTATCGAGTAATCGGATGAAAAAGTACTTTTGTATTTTTAAACAATATCAGTAGTGGCAAGGCTCTCCCTAAGCAATGGCACAATGTCGCTGTGCCATCATGCAGATTTTTAAGTTTTGGATGTTTCTGTGTAGGCTGTCAGTTGTCCAGGTGGTTTCCATAGTAGAGAAGAGACTGGACTGGGTTGCTTGACACGAGGACGTTTCGCTTCAAATCGCAGAAGCTTCCTCAGCTAAAATTCTTGCTCTGGTGGTCTGACTTCTGTCTTGACTCAGAAGTCACAAAAGCTGGAGTTTTAAACCTAACCAGACCCCTCCTACCGAGAGGCAGACTGCTATAGGCTAGTGACTAAACAAAAGCTCTAATTAGCACCTATTGTGCTCTAGTTAGCACCCTCCTAATGACAGGGCAGCTGTCCATCCTAATGATGGGACGGACCCTCTCTTGATGGCTCCCTTGACGACTCTGCTGATGACGTGAATGACTCATTACCATGAACAAAAGACTGAAACTGCTTTGACCTGAGTACCCCATTGTAAACAGGGGATAAAGCGTGTCTCAGACCCCCTCCCCGGTTAAGGCTGGGTTTCAAACGTTTCACAAAGAATGCCTCCTTGACCCCTCTCTCAAACCATTTCTTCTCTCTGGCTAATATTTTAACTTCCTTGTCCTAAAACGTGTGGTTAGTGTCTTTAAGGTGGAGATGAACTGCAGACTGAGGTCCACTGGCGCCCTCTCTGCGGTGCTGGTATAGCCTTTTGTGTAAAGGTTGCTTAGTCTCACCTGTGTAGTGTTCGTTACAGTTTTCCTGACATCTGATAGAATACACTACATTGCTCTGTTTGTAACTAGGGATCCAGTCCTTAAGGTGAACTAATTTCTGTCTCAAGGTGTTAACCGGTTTAAAGTAAACTGGGATTTTGTGCTATCTGAAGATCCTCTGTAGTTTTTCCCCTACTCCTGCTAAATAAGGGAGAGACACTCCTCTTCTTCTTGTCTCCGTCTCCTGTCTATCTGGTCTTTGTTCTCTGGGACTTCTGCACTTGTAAGTTTGCACTTAAGTTGTTTAAGTTTTAGATGTTCCCTCTCTCTCTGTTTTCCCAGGTAATTATTTATTTTTTCACATTATTAAGATTTTTTGAGTGCCAATTCAACATGCAGATCCACCTTGGATTTTCTATGGCGACCCCGAGTGCAAACAAGGGAGCAGCTGAAGGGACTTACTACTATTAAGAGTTTTGGAGCTTTGCCAAACCATAAGCCCAGGCGCTCTGTGAAATCTTCAGTCTGTGGACAGGACATTCTTTTTTTTTTTTTTCTTATTGCACATTTCATTTACACTTTTTATTACTGTGATTTATTCAGTGTTTAGTGTATATTTATACATGCCGTACAGAGCAGCTCAAACTGAAGTCAAATTACTTGTTTTCTGTAGATACTTGGCGAATAACAAAGCCTTTGAAAAAAACGGTTGTGGAGTGCAATATTTCCACAACAGCTGCACTGATAAATTAACTCTACAGCCTGTTGATAAAAACTATCAAATCTGAATATAGGCTTTTTTTTTTTTTTTTCTCATCTGCGGAGGTGGAGAGCAGCCAGTGGAGCAAACCACGTTTAAAAAAAAAATATATATATATATATATAAACACACTGCTTTAAAACACACTTTAAATGCATAATAAGTCCGTTTCAGATGATCAGCTCAGACCCTTTCTCTTAAAAGGCTTTATTTTACTCAGCATGTGGCTTTGTAAACTTGTAGCATTACCTGCTACATTGATTAGCGCTTACATTAGTTATGGGCATGCTCTATGGTCTTCTCGGTTTTTTGTGGGGGTGTTACAGTGCCACCTCCAGGCCTGGCATATGTACTACAGCTTTAAACGAAGCTTCGAGGCAAAGAATTTGCCTCAAACACTTTTTGGAATTGCATTACTCGATTAATCGTTTCAGCCCTATTTGGTTTTGTGTCACATGTGCTCTGCTAAGGAAACGAGATTAGCTGCACAATCAATGGGAACGAGTCCAAAGATTTACCCAGTCTGACAACACCTCTTGAGGCATTTTGTGAATGCACAAACCCTCTCCTGTGATATAAATCAAATGCACCCTTGTGCACGCTCCACTGAGGAAACAAGAGTAGCTCCACAATCAATCAGTCAATCTGTCTGAGTCTAACATTTTACCCAAACTGACAACAAATATGAATAAATTAGGTAATTTTATTCCCTTTTTGTGGTTTCTTGAAGCATTTTGTGAATGCAGAAATGCGCTCCGACCTCAAAGCGCGCTCCTGTAATATAAACCAAACACACTCTTTTTCTATGGCATTTAATGGCAGCTGGCATCCTTATTGTTGCCTTGCTGCCACCTTCTGCATCAGTCCGTTATAGCAGTACTGAATCCTCTCATGTATTCTTTCAAGTATTTAAAAAGCCAACACCTCCCCCTCCCACTTTAATTTAATCTTTATTTAATCAGGTTCTTAGAGAAGCTCTTGCCTTTCTCTGGAATATTTATTACAATACATGAAGACATCCCTAATCACCAAAACAAGGTCTTGAATACAGTCTTGCTGACTCCTGCATGAACCTGTCCCAGAGATCAAGGATGCAGTGACCACTTTCATATTTATTTACCAAGACTCAATAAAATCTTAACAGAGAAAACCTGTAAAGCCTACTTTTTGTACACAGAAAATTCACAGGAGGTATTGATAAGGGAATCGATAAAGAATCGGCTTAATAAGCAGACTCGATAATGGTATCAGTATCGATAAAATCTTATCAATACCCATCCCTAATGCCACTCATAGTTTTTAATACCCACTACCAAACCACCTGTTATTACAACAACTGTTCGGTGAAAAAAATATATTGGTCATCCTGTCCCACGTTACCAGTTTGTTTGCTGTGGTAATTTTGAGATGGTCACGCTGGTCTTACCCACACTCCACCGGTTTACTCAATTATGGATTAATTGGGAATTGCTCTGTTTAGCGTGCTGTTCTGTGCCGATAGGAAGGAGCAAATGACAGATATATTTGTGAATTAATACTAAGGATTTCTTCTAATGACCGAGTTGGCCTGTCACAATAACTACTTTACTTAACTAATATAATAAAAATAATTATGATTAACATTATAATTGTCATTTTAAAAACATTTGATGGCAGTAACACGGTAACATAATTGAGGTCCAACCTTTCAAACAGCAATGAGCTGTCAATCTTCTTTCAGCTGCTCCAGTTAGAGGTCACCACAGCAGATAAATTGTTTCCATCTCACCCTGTCCTCTGTATCTTCTTCCTCTGTCACACCAACCACCTACATGTCTTCCCTCGGTACATCCATAAACCTCCTCTTTGTCCTCCCTCTTCTCCTTCTGCCTGGTGGCTCCATCCTCAGCATCCTTCTCCCTATATAACTCTGCACATGTCCAAACCATCTCAGTCTCCCTTCTCTGCCTTTTTCTCCAAACCGCAGGGTTCGATTTTAGCGGTTACCCGGGAACCCGTGGCACCCTACTTTGGGGGCAGGCACACAACTCTTTAGACATGCATTCCCGACTGGAATCCACCGTTTTTATTTCATAACTGTACAGAAATCTATCAAATTTGGACAAAATTTGCGCAGAATTTGACTTTCTGAGACCGACGCATACACAAAATGTCATCAAAAAATGTTCTTCTCTGTTTGTAATGCAGCATTTTATTATACACAGATCAAATGGAGCGTTTTTGAGGGAAGAGCGAACAGCAGCCAGCGGAGAGTTTTTTATATTTCTCTACGTGCGCGCGAGCAAATCATCCGTGAAGATTATTTTATTTATTAACTACACAGATGTATAATAAAAGCAAATGGTGACTGGTTTATAAACACAATTATGACAGAGTTTTTGAGGGAAGAGCTGCCTTAGATTCTGAGCTTAATTCTGATTCTGAGGAAGAACACCTTGAAGTGCTGCAGAGAATGGCAGATGACCATGATGACTGCTAATAGATTTTCTGTAATCACAACAAGTGTAATCAACACTCATGGCAGCCATGATTGTTAATGGGCTGGATGTTTAATAAAACATCGGCAGCTGAGATGACCCCATGCCAATCTGCCTGTGCATATTGGCATGGGTTCATCTCAGCTTCTGACAAGGTTAGAAAATTTCGAAATTTCAGAAAATATTACTCCAAAAACACAAATTCCCTTCCATAATTTCATCCTGTCTGATGAAGGGCGAGGCCCGAAACGTCACCTTTGGTGTGTTATTAAAGGCTTGTTTGGGAGCTAACTGGCTGTGCGGATCTCTTTCGTTTTTTGTTCTTCCATAATTTCACCCCAAATCTGCCCCAGATATCACCAGAATGCACAATTTTCATTCTTTTATATCAAAATTTTGTGGGGGGGCATGCCCCCAGACCCCCCTAGTTGCTTTGCCGCTATGCTGCGTAGCGGTAGGTTTGGTACCGAACTTTTCTGAGGGGCACCAAACGTTTCAGATTTTGGTGCCCTTAAGGGACACAACTATTTATTCTAAAAGGCAAACCCTGCCAAACCGTCCCACCTGAGATGTCCCTCTATGTTTATTCCTAATTCTGTTTGTCCTTGTCACTGCCAAAGAGAATGTGAACATCTTCAGTTCTGCTACCTCCAGCTCCGCCTCCTGTCTTTTTGTTAGTGCCACCATCTCTAAGCCATCCAACATAGCTGGTATCACTACTATCTTGTAGACTTTCCCCTTCACTCTTGCTGATGTTCTTCGGTCACAAGTAACTCCTGCCACCTTTCTTTACCCACTCCACCCTGCCTGCACTCTCTTCTTCAACTTTCTACTGCAATGATTTTATGATTGATATATGATATGAATGATTTTTTTCAGGCATATGAACTGGAATGTGAAGAAATAAAATATCCTCAATGAATAAAACACCAACCAAAACTGTAAACAAGATCGACATGAGGCTGTGTTAGCATCTTTGCTAAAATGTTGATTGCATTCTTGTAAAACATACGTAAGTGCAATAGGCAGTAAGCAAAAATGATCAATGTCATGCCCATATCTTGTACAATAAGCAACAGTGTAATTATTGTGGCAGGCCTTTTGATGAGCTCATTGTGGTTTTGTTTTTTAAGGTGAATTTGTTGCTCAGTTCAAGTTCACTGTGCTGCTCATGGCCAATGGACCTCTGCGAATCACAAACAGCCTTTTTGAGCCCGAACTCTATCAGTCTGAACATGAAGTGGATGACCCGGAACTGAAGGTAAAATACATGTGTTCATTTATTTGATGGAGTATTTTGTCCTTTGCCTGTGAAAGCAGGGTTGGTATAATGGGACTGTTATGGCAGGCTGATTACCGACCTGACATTTTCAAAGTATAGTAATTGTGTTTTGACATGTTGAGTATTGGCCATTGTGTGGTTATGAAAATGGATGTTTTGTTTCCCTTTATTTTAAAGGCTTTGCTGCAGAGCTCAGTAAGCCGCAAGGCACAGAAAAAAAAGAAAAAGAAGGTAAGTTATAAGAAATTATTTTTAATCAAACAAATGTTAGTACCTGTTGAAAATGCTTCTTTCCCATTTCAACCTCTAATTTAATTTATTTTAAGGCCACAAAGACTGTTGAGAGTGCAACAGGACAGCCAGTGGAGACTGAAACTGCAGAATAAATCCATCAGGCTCACCTTTCTGTCTTCAAGAATATCTGACAGGCATCTGATGACCCAAAGAACAGACGTCAAGCATCCTTCTGTCCCTGCTGTCTGAGGCACTTGCAGACGTAGCCGTTGTGAATACCTCCGAGTCTAACTGATGTCAGTGTGGGATGATGCCGCTCCTAAAATCTGTCACTCTACCTAAAATACACTGTATGTCCTTAGTATATCTCACTCCCCATGAGGCCAGGGTTTCCCCCTTTTACAGTTCCACTTTGAGAGAGGATCATTTGTGCGAGGGGATACGTTTGACTGGCCTCCCCCTTTTTTCCCCCAAAGTAGCAGACAGGGAGAACAGTGTGCACAGTTGTGCCATTGTAACATCAGTTGAATCCGTTGAAATAAGTGAATTTTAACTGTTTTTTTTTTTTCCTTTTTGTTTTTTTGTTTGTTTTTTTTTAATCATGGTATCACATGGCATAATCATACATTACAATCATAACTATTGACTTCAGCTAAATTCATACTTGTCTCAAGTGAGTTTGCTCGGACATTGTGTACACTGCTAGGACTCCAGGTGACCCAACTAACATTTTCTAACACTGATGACTGAAGGCTTTCAGGTTGAGTAACATAACGTGTGAACTCGTTATTCTGTTTGCGGCTACTAGAACTCCTGCCATGGGATCAGCGTTCAGTCCTCTGGTGTCACTGCTGAGTGTGACAGTCTGTGTTTACATAAGAGTTCCATAAATGTTAAATATATGGATGCTTTTGTAAAACAAATCCCATTTTCAGAGACTATTTTTGGAAACATTAAAAGCCTCCTGACATCATTTGTGTGGTTTGATTTATGAATTTTGTCAGTTAACACAAAGCAGTAATCCTTAATGTTTAGGCATAAGCAAGTTTGAGCTATAAAACCGATCTCATGCTTCTGATTTAAGTTCAACTTTGCACAGTCAAGAAGGCTGGCATGTCTGTCAGAGTTAAATGTTACTACTGTACTTTCTGTGGAAATCTCATCACCAGCTGGAAAAAAAAAAATCAAGTGTAGTATAAAATTAGCTTATGTTCTTAATTTTGACTGTCTCATAATTATGACTCGATGTAATTAATTCTAACAGTCTAAAAAATTTGGATTATTTATTTTAGTCCAACTGGCAGAAATGGGCTTGATGTTGTAAAACATTGCTACAAATTCCCTGCTTTCATGTAATTAAATTTTTGTTGGGTGTCACTGAGCCTGTCCCATATGTTGCTCAGACTTTGTAACTCGCAAAGTGACACGTGTCGATGGAAGAGAGCGAGACTTATTTTAGAGTCCCTTTATGCAGTACGGTGGCTTAGTGGTTAGCATTGTTGCTTCACAGCGAGACGGTCATGGGATCGAGTCCCACCTGTGGCCTTTCTGTGTGGAGTCTGCATGTTCTCCCTGTGTTTGCGTGCATCTTAGGAGAATTGGAAAGTCAATCAATATAAGTCAATATATTGTCAATATAAAGTCAATATAAAAAAATTGATTGATTGATTGAATCAATTTTTCAAATTTTTTTTTTATATAGCGCCAAATCACAACAAACAGTTGCCCCAAGGCCCTTTATATTGTAAGGCAAGGCCATACAATAGTTATGTAAAACCCCAACGGTCAAAACGACCCCCTGTGAGCAAGCACTTGGCTACAGTGGGAAGGAAAAACTCCCTTTTAACAGGAAGAAACCTCCAGCAGAACCAGGCTCAGGGAGGGGCAGTCTTCTGCTGGGACTGGTTGGGGCTGAGGGAGAGAACCAGGAAAAAGACATGCTGTGGAGGGGAGCAGAGATCGATCACTAATGATTAAAAGCAGAGTGGTGTATACAGAGCAAAAAGAAAGAAACAGTGCATCATGGGAACCCCCCAGCAGTCTACGTCTATAGCAGCATAACTAAGGGATGGTTCAGGGTCACCCGATCCAGCCCTAACTATAAGCTTTAGCAAAAAGGAAAGTTTTAAGCCTAATCTTAAAAGTAGAGAGGGTGTCTGTCTCCCTGATCTGAATTGGGAGCTGGTTCCACAGGAGAGGAGCCTGAAAGCTGAAGGCTCTGCCTCCCATTCTACTCTTACAAACCCTAGGAACTACAAGTAAGCCTGCAGTCTGAGAGCGAAGCGCTCTATTGGGGTGATATGGTACTACGAGGTCCCTAAGATAAGATGGGACCTGATTATTCAAAACCTTATAAGTAAGAAGAAGAATTTTAAATTCTATTCTAGAATTAACAGGAAGCCAATGAAGAGAGGCCAATATGGGTGAGATATGCTCTCTCCTTCTAGTGTTAAAGTGTTTATAATTGTCCAAATCTTACTTGTAAAAGACCTTGATCTCAATGGGACTAACCTGGTTAAATAAAGTTTAAATTAAAAAAAATCTAGTGTAATTACCCCTCCCTCATCTCGTCAGACTCCATTAATGTTCCACTCCCTAACAGTTGGTGGCGGTAATGCGCCGGATCGGTTTGCAAACCGATAGAAGAAAAGGGCAATGAGTTGACTGCACACGAAGCGAGGTGGACGGAGCTTGATTTACAGTTACTGTATATCACCGTGTTTAAAAGTAACCGAGCTGTAATCTTTTGCGCTGGCATTTTGCACTCAGTGAATCTGAATCCTCGTCGGGATGAGAGCTAAGGTTTGTGTTCTCTGTCCGCATGTACAGTGTGAAGTTTTAAGTGGAACTACGTTAGCTAACTAGTTAGCTAACTAACTGGAAGGTTTAAACAAGTGCTTAGCTATGATTTGTGTAACTTTAAAATAAATCAATAGAGTGATTGGAATGCAATTATGTTATATATATACGCACACTAATAACGTGTCTCTTGTTCGCAGTGGAGAAAGAAGCGCATGCGCAGGTAAGACTTTTCGACAGATTTTATGACGTCACTGACCGTGTCAGCTCTTTGTGATCATTTGCCCTTCTACAGTCCAGATTTTAATGGATTTTCTGCAGATAGTTTAGGTGTGCCTTGCAGGTTTTTTTTTTCTTCTTTTAGTATATAAAATGTATATGTCACTGACATGAACAAGCGAAGCTCTTCAGCATCTCACCATGTCATTTAGGTCCTTCAGACTCTTTTAGTAAATGCTTCAGGGGAGCATGAGCATGGCTAAAACCTAAATTTCTATTTTGTTTTGTTTCAAAGAGTGAGTACCAAAACATGTTGCGCTGTAGCAACGCTAATTTGCGGAGTTTTATTTCACACGGTTTGCGCCCTTCAAGGATCCAAAGGATCGCTTGTGGCTTTTTATGGCCATCCGGTTGTTAAACACTGACGTAACGCATCACTTGATGAATCTGTTTCCGGGTCCAAAGACCTGCAAGTTTACAATTCAAGTTACGTCTGTATGATCCTTTTAAAGATCTACAGTTTAAGCTTAGTTTGTGTTTACAGTGTGCGCAAACCTCTGTCCCTCCCTTCTCCACCTCCGTTAACCACATTTGTCTGTTTCTAAGGTAAGAACACTTAATAAAACTTTTTTCTTTTACTTTATATATTTTGTTATGCACACGTAAAATATATATGTCTGTTTGTTAATAAAAAAAAATCCCGGGGAAGACCCAGGACACGCTGGAAGGATTACATCTCTCGGCTGGCTTGGGAACGCCTTGGGGTTCCCCCGGAGGAGCTGGGGGAGGTGTGTGTGGATCCGGAGGTCTGGGCGGCTTTGCTTGAGCTGCTGCCCCCGCGACCCGACTCCGGATAAAGTGGAAGAAAATGGATGGACGGATTTATTACAGTAAACAGGACGTTAAAGTGCAAACTTCACTTTTCACCTGAATGACATGAACAGGAAGTGATCGCAGCTCACAGCAACTCCCATTGAAAATAACAGAGAAACGACCTGATCTTCTGGCATTTTTACATAAAACAAACGCAATAACAAAGTCTAAAAAAACAATTAATATATCCAGGAGAGTTTTAGGCACAATATACAAAGAGTTTTATATTGCAATGTTAATGCTGTTGTCTGTGTGCAACGGTTTAAGTGCAGCCTGATCAGAGTGTCTCAGTGCAGTTCTCAATGTTAATGACAGCGCGCCTTTTTTGTTTGGAGCCGGAAGTTGAAAAATCACATGATACGTTGCATCACACTTAAAGTAGACCTGCACTGAAATAAATGCAGTCAAATCTTTGGACCAAAAAATGAGTTATATTTACAAATAAGGTCCTTCTGAATGTAGTAAAGTAAATCTGCAAGCCCAGATCTGTCATTCAACGGAGAAATTTTCATTTAAAAATGACAAATTTACAGCTAAAATTTAGCCCTCCGCAAAACTCATCACATCCGGGACGCTGCCGAGACGTCAGGGAAAAGACCCTATCCCAGCATGCATTGCGTGCGCCAACTGTAATTTGTGGGTTTACGTCAGTTTGCATCTGCACCTTTTTCTTGTCTTATACGGAAGGATCTACTTTTTTTAAAAGTTCATATTGTCTTGCGGCATGTTTGGTGAGTACACATTTCTTTTATTTGTGCTTGAAAATTATTTTGGGGAACTTTTTCATACGCCCGTTTGACTGAGTGGTGTCGCATTGAAAGTCTACTGTCTTTCGCCTCCGGTGTTACTGTCGCGGGGTACGGAGGCGGGACCCGCAAAGAATCCAAGTCATTAAAAAGATATAAACCTCTCTCAGTGGCCACGGAGCTCTGTGGCTCCGATTACCGAGACGTGCGGCGCTGCGGAAAGTCTGTCCTTGCAGCAACAGGTGTCACCGGCCGCTCCGCATCAAAACAGCGAGTGTATTCTCTGGATTTGTGCCAAGTTGGCTGCACCTCCATTCAGCAGACAGGTACATGGTGCCGGCTGCACAACAGACACGGGGGCGATGTGAGTGGCCCGCTTCCGCATTTACCGAGTACGCAGACTCAGTAAGCGCAGCGGAGGCAGAGAGCGAGGCGTCGGGGAAGAACGTCGCCCGCTGTCAATGTCGCTGCTGATCTGAGGATGCAGAGCTGTATCTCACATTCATTGCAGCTTACTTTTGGATGTTGAAACCAGGATGTGTATAACAGTAACATTACTAACAGATAAAATCAATTTCAATGCGGGATCAGACTGAAGGCGGGAGCACTCCGTCTTCTGCCGGACGTCACTGCAATGACCCGGATGTACAAACAGTTTTCGCTGAGGGCCAAATTTTAGCTGCAAATTTGTCATTTTTAAATGAAGATTTCTTCGCTAAATTACAAATTTGGGCTTGCAGATTTACTTTACTGCATTCATAAGGGTCTTATAAATACATATCAGCTATTTCTTTCTGAGATCTGACCACATTTATTTCAATGCAGTTCTACTTTAACAACCGGATATTGTCCTGTTTGTGGCCTTTTCCCCTATGGGCAGATTTTTGTGCCATTTTTTTGATTATGTCTCTCACAGTGGACATGCACCTAAAATGAAAATTTCAGACCCCTCCATGATTTCTAAAAGGGAGAACTTGCAAAATCACAGGGTGTTCAAATACTTATTTTATTCACTGTGTGTGTGTGTGTGTGTGTGTGTGTGTGTGTGTGTGTGTGTGTATATATATATATATATACACACATATACACACACACGAGTATATGTGTATGTATGTGTAAACTTGTACAAATGTGCAAGGATTTCTCAATCTTGGTGTTCTCATGGCAACTATAGGCTGAAGCGCAAAAGGAGAAAGATGAGGCAGAGGTCTAAGTAAACGGTCTTGATGTCATGTTGCTGTCTCAGAGTCCAGTTCTGAGGACTGTCGTCTACATCAGCCAGAGCCATCTACAGAGCCTGTGGAGATGAGCTGAATGGCGATCATTTCTTCTGGAATGTTCTGAGCTCCTTTTATTGCCAGCTTTTGTCATTTGTATTTCTTATTAAAAGTTAACAAAAACAAAGCTGCTTAAGCTTCTTGATTTCAAATGATAAACTTCAAGCTGTGCTTTTTAAAACTGTGCTGGCTACTTTCAGAATAAATACAAAATGCCTTTCAATATCCTAGTTCTTGGTATGTGTAGTGTGGAATAATTGGGTTACCTTCTTAACTAACATTTACTTGAAATACAGCTGTAACATTTACTTAAAATTAGAAAGGGGTGGGGGAATTAGAAAGGGGTGGGGGTGCATTTCAAGTCAAAGTATCTGTTCTCCAAACGTATTTTAAGGAAAACTGTTTGGATCAGGCTGGAATCTGGTATAGCAGTGGAGGGACATTCCAAATGAATATGACAGAAAAAATCTGAATGCTTGAAGAAAGAGTGCAACAATAAAACAAAGATAACACTGAATTTGATAAGATGGAAACTTGAACACCGGGATACAAAACATGCAGACTGCCAGACTGATATTTCATGGAGTCCACTAAATGTTGATAACGGCACTACTGTGTAGCAGAGAGACTGGAAACAGTCTTAGACCGTAAAGAAGCTGCTGTTAGTGCAGTAGATAATTGAAACAATCCTTCAAATGGTGATGCAAGCACCAAATTTGGCACAAATACACAGACATTACTCTTGAATAAAATGACTGCCCACTTGAATTTTCAATAGGCAGCAATGTAGGGGTCAATTGAAGAATTACTTGAGGGTCAAAATTTAAAAATACTTCAATCAAATTGAAAACTACACCACATTATATTTGTCTGATCATAAAGATTACAAAAAGTTATAGTATATAGAACTATCTATGATTAAATGTTATGGGGTGAAAACAGCACGAATGGTGATGAACTGGTCAATTTCAGTTTGTACAGGGGTCAAAAGTTAAAGTTGTTAAATTTTTGGTTTAAAAAAAATAGTGATGCAAGTTATTGGTTGAGCTAATAGGATTAATAAATGGAATAGTTTTGACTACTGCATGCTTGGTCTCCAAAGTAAAGGTTAAACAAGATCAGTGTCTGTTGGATTCTATAACGTGACATATGTTACGTCGTAACTAGATAACTAAGCATGAATATAATATATAGTGTTCAGAATAATAGTAGTGCTATGTGACTAAAAAGATTAATCCAGGTGTTGAGTATATTTCTTATTGTTAATGGGAAACAAGGTACCAGTAGATTCAGTAGATTCTCACAAATCCAACAAGACCAAGCATTCATGATATGCACAGTCTTAAGGCTATGAAATGGAGCTATTAGTAAAAAAAAAAAAAAAAAGTAGAAAAGCAGGTGTTCACAATAATAGTGTGGCATTCAGTCAGTGAGTTTGTCAATTTTGTGGAACAAATAGGTGTGAATCAGGTGTCCCCTATTTAAGGATGAAGCCAGCACCTGTTGAACAGGAAAATGGGAATGGCTGGATTAATCTTTTTAGTCACATAGCACTACTATTATTCTGAACACTACTGTAAGATATACCTTACTGAATTTTCATGATACACAGTCCATCAGTAACAATATAAAAATGACACCATATTAATCTCTGAAATGACAGATTCTGTATACAGGTGAGGACCAATGAACCTCGTATTCTGGGCCTTGGCAAACATAATTTCCACTTATTTTTTATAGTAGAATGGTGGCACAGTGGGACGTTTGGGTTTATTCAGACAGGCACCACTTTTTCTTTGCATGTAATTTTTGATGCCTAATCAAAGGATCCTCACCGAGGCCACTGTTCATTCACTCATTTTCTGCCACTTGTCTGGGTCGCAGTGGCAGCCGACTAAGCAGCTCAACCCACACTTCCCTAAGTCAATTCCTGTAGTCTTCCTGAGATCTCAAGGTGTTCCAAGGCCAGTTGGGGAAGATAATCCCTCCAACCTGTCCTGGGTTTTCCCCAGGGTTTCCTCCCAGTTGGATGTGCCTTGAAGACCTCTCAAGGGAGATGACTAGGGGCATCCGAACCATATGCCTGAACCACCTCAACTGGCTCCTTTCGGTGCAAAGAAGTAGTGGCTCTACTCCGAGTTTCTCTGAGATCGTCAAGCTTTTCACCCTGTCCAGGAATATCGGCTCATAACCACTGGAGGAATCTCATTTCTGCTGCTTGTACTGTATATGCATTGGTCATTCATTACCCAAGGTTCATGACCATAGGTGACAACAGGCGCGTAAAGTGAAAGCCTCACGTTCTGGCTCAGCTCCTTCACTGTGACTGTCTAGTACAGCGTTTGTAAACCATCAGATGCCCCCAATCTATCTATTGATCTCACTTACCCTCACTGGTGAACACAACCATGAGAAACTTAAACTCCAGTGATTTTGGGAGCTGTGTTGTCTGGAGCAGTAGGGCCACCTTTCACAAATTTATCCCAGATGTGGAGACAGGCAAAACATGATTTAAAAAAAAAAAACCCTTATGATGGACAAACCGGGATGGCGTCAACTTGGCCAGTTTTGGGAGGCCGGACTCTCCTGGAGCCAGGCCTGTTGAGGGGGTTTCGCTTGCAGCTTGGAGGCAAGTGCTTGGCACTGTGGGACTTAAAAAGACAACATAGTGTCACCTCTGTGTGTGCACTGCTCACCACCGCAAGGAGAGAGTAAGGGGTCTGGTGTGCTGTTTTTCTAGCAGGGGACAGGGGAGAATGCCCACATGGAAGGACTGAGGCCGCTGTTGCCTGTTGAGTTCTGTGACAGGATTATAATGTAGTGGGGACTGCTTTTTGACACTTCAGAAGGCATATAAATAAGAGATTCTTCACACAGTCACTGTTTGTTTTCCTCCGTAAGGAATTAACATTTGATTTTCTTGGACTGATCATCCTGTCCATGCAGAAAAGCTCACAAGATCTAGTAGGTTTTCAGTGGCGCAGGTGACCAGTGGAAAAATTATGTGGTTTCTACAAGTATGTGCACTGATGGAGCCACAGTTTGAATGCACAATGAAGTTGTGCCCAGTTTACTTCACGTGGTAGCACAGGGAAATTCTTGTTCACATTTTTGTGCACCATGCACACAGTTAATAATAGCTGTACATGCTGAACCACACTGCTGTCACGTTAACATTCTGCTCAGGTTGCCTGAACACAATTATTTCAATCTGCTTAAAACTTGTCATGTTCTCTACAGTCCATCTGTGGCTGTTACTGGGCAACCACTATGGACCTGGTCATGCACTTCAAAATGCCTGTGTTCTTCTTGACTACGGACATCTACACAGGCATCCACTCATTCATTAATGAACATGCACCACGTTGCCATTTTTAATGACCACTGTGCACATGCCTGAAACTGCAGGTGTTCTCTGTGTTTACTGGCAGATTGCACCACTGTGATGTAGGAATGTGCTGCCACTAAATGCAACATAAGCATAAAACTAAAACTGCACACACACACACACTTACCATGTTTAAGACAGATGGCGTCCAACCACTCCCCCCAACCAACAACTGGGGTCAAACCAGCAGACACTAAAATTGGAGTGCCCCTGTGTTTTGGCCTTAATATTAGGTGCACGAGATGGCCCAGAGCAAGCTGATACACACGATTAGAATGATTGATATTCAGTATGTGGGTAGTCAGTGTTATCATCTTGAACTCAGATCCAGCCGTTACCAGAAATTATGGAGCAAAGTTTTGTTGTAACCGCATGTGTCAACTGGCTCTGGCCTATCTGAGAAGTCATGTGTCACAGGAGCCTGCAGGGGCTCCTACTGGGGCATACATGGACAACATACAGGGCACGGGATCTCCATCAGTAGAGTTGATGTGGTCTAAAGTCCAGCAAAGTTTTTGATTTTTATATCCTTTGACATGGCCACAGGAAAAAGAGGATTGCCATATATTTGGAAACTAAACATTCAATGACACATTGTACTGCTTATTTGTTGAACCTGAGTGGTTGGACGTATTTCAAGCAGGCTGGAATGCATCCAAAAGTCGCTGCTGTCCGCTCTTACCCTCCTACTGAGCAGTGGCACGTGTGAGAGAGGATTTATAAGCACTGATCTCGTCTGTCACACAGTTGTCTCTGACCTGGCCTGTCTGAGATGATGGCCATGTTTGAACGAAAGCCAGAAATACACGTGGATGGCAAAAGCTGACCTTTGACTAAACCAATCAGGAAGGAGCATGTGTACCTTTGGGAATGGTGGCCAAAATTGTGAAGATTCAATTTAGAAGACAGACAAGAATCAGAAACCCATAAATTCATCATTGTAAAGTGAAAACTGACCTAAATTTACTGGCTGTCTTGGAAAAAAAGATTTATTTGTTTGTTTATTTGTTCATTTGCCAGTTATACAGCTTCATGATGAAGCATGGTGTCTTCATGGTTAGGACTGTTGCCTCACAGGGAGAGGGTCCTGGGATCACTTCTGACCTTTTCCTTTCTGTGTGGAGTTTGTATGTTCTTCTCATGTTTCCTCCAGGTAATCTGTCTTCCTTCCACTTCCAAAGACATGCAGGTTAGATACATTGGAAACTCTACATTGATCATGAGTATGTCTGTCTATCTGTCTGTCTTAGCCCTGTGATGGACTGGCGGCCTGTCCAGGGCAGACCCCGCCACTGCCCAATGACTGGTGGGATAGGCTCCAGCTCCCCCATGACCCTTAATTGGAGAAAGCAGATATAGAAAATTAATTTTCATTTCCCTTTATAAAATACTCTGTCCCCTAAGTGTTTCCCATATTATGGGTAGCAGTGATTAAAACTACATTTGATTCGTTCTAAGAAATGGGTCGGTCAGGTTTGTTTGAACTCATAAGTGGCAAGACAACCACATTTTCAAACAGCAGTAGTTTTTCAATGGGTGATTATCATTGTTGACAGCATTTACATCAGATTTTAAAAACTAGAATTTACTCAGAGTCCATACCTCCGTCAATATGTTTGGAAAAATATGCTCTGGATCAACTTCAAAATAAAAGCCCTGATTTTTTGGACATCATCCATCTGGTCACCAAATTTTATCAACATCCTCTCACAGCCTTTTGAGTTAAATGTTGCTAAGTACATTCTTCTGAATCTAACTTCCAAAATATATTAAGGATCACCTCTAAAACAATCATATATTTCCCAGATCGTTATCTGTCTACTCACTAAATTTTAAACAAAAGAGTTCTTTACTTTTTGAATTATCCTGCTCACAAATAAAAAGAAGACAACCTCTCGGAAGCTAAGCAGTGTGGCATCTGGTTAGTACTTGGATGGGAGACCTCTTCAGAACACCAGTGGCTATGTGTGTTTCTGCGGGTAAAACTGGAGTTGCATCGGGAAGGGCATCTGGCGTAAAACTTGTGCCAAATATCAAATGCGGATGTGGCTGTATCTGCTGTGGCGACCCCAAGAAACGGAAGCAGCTGAAATGAAACACACAAAAGCTATGTTAGAAATTTCAGACTGGAAATTAGATATTTGTAATTAATTCTGAGTTTTCAGCATTTGTTCCTGAAATGTATCTGACTGATCAGGAACCAAAACAGCACCCTTGAGCGATGTGGCCAGCAGGCACATGTGCTGTGGGAAGTTGTGTTTCTTGTGAATGCTTCAGATTCTGTCCACATCACATGACTTGGTGGGTGATGAATGCTGTGACCTTTGCACAGAGCACCATTTTAATGTGATGTGTCTTGGGACTTTTTTCCCCCATTTCAAGGCAGTGCTGCATTTTATCTTGTTGTGTGTAATGATCAGTTATATTCTGGTTGTTGTTGAAAAATATATTTCAAGTAAATATTATCACTTTAAAACACGATGGCTCTCTGTCTGCAATTAAACAAGGCCTAAGCTGGAAAAATAACTTTATTATCAGTCAGTTATGCATTATCACACCTCTTGGAAACATGAAATGCATTCACATACAAATAGAATTGTCACAGTAAAATAATAGAAGGGCACTCAGTAAAGCACATACCTCTGTCAAACCATCACAGTATCCATTAAGTCCCAAACCAAATTTCAATGCTAAATTCTTAATACAGTGATAAAATAACTTTTCCCAATTTACATTCTTAATTCTGGGGAAAAACAGCATGTACTCCACCAACTATGAACTATTCTCTAATGTTATTAAATGACATCACCCATGTCCCAATTCAATTGTTTACTTATACAGTTGCAAATCATGACATTAGTGACCTCAATACACCATCCATAAGAAAGGAGTCTAGTTTATCCTATCCAATTTTATCTACCTGATGAGAGGGCACTCTTGCGATCAGGATTTTATACGTTAACAACAGAACCATAAAATCTGACCTCACATGGACAGGAATCAATGGATTAAGTCTAAATCCAGGGTAATAACTTTGGTTCTTCTGAATAATAATAATAATAATAACAAGAGCAATCAGAGATTTCTGATGTCCCCCAATCCAGATCCCGATCACCTCCAAAATTCTTCCATGTCCTAATATGTATCTGTGGTGCAAATGTGGTGAGAATCCGTGAAGTAGTTTTGACGTTATCCTTAAAGCCAGTAAAGTGAAATCTCGAGCCAGAATTTGGCTCTAGATCACCTCCAAAATTTAATGGAATCTTCCATGCTGTAATATCTATCTGTGGTGCAAATTTGGTGAGAATCCGTGAAGTAGTTTTGATATAATCCTTAAACATAGTGTGTAAATTGCATGAATGTTTTTAGCCATGCTAATGCTCCCTACAACCATTTACTGAAAAAATTCTGAAGGACCTAAATGACAAGGTCAGATGCTGAAGAGCTGAGCTCGTTCATGTCTGTGACATATACATATTAGTAATAATAATAATAATAATGTTATTCCTGTGATGTTTTTTATGGTCCCTATGAATCTGCAGAAGATTTCACTTCTGCATTATGTCACATTGAAATGTAGTATGACTCACGGGTTTAAAGACCACAGCATTAGTTCTTGAGGAAATGACAAAAATGTTAAAACCAGTGTGTCATTTTACTGTGTCAAAGAAATATTTTACAAAAATATTCAGAATCCAGATCCAGCTGCATCAATATCAGGATTTAATGGGTTCTTCTAGATAAGAATGTTCAACCAACTTTGATCAAGATCCACAGATAAGGAAACAAAGAGACAAACATTAACAATTATGTGACCTGATTGTTAAAAAATACACGAGAACAGAAACGGGCACATAACTGGCATGAGGTCACAAACAGAGTTTGAACGTTCATATAGTTCCTGCACAGTTTCAACATCACAACTGGACTGATGATCCTGTGACTAGTTCTGCCTCTGTCACGTGGACAAGAAAACAGGTTCTTAAACATAAAGTTTAATTTGTGAGTTTTAGGAATTTGGCCTCCTGTCTCATGTGATTTACGTTTTCTTCCTGAAAGTCACCACAGTAAAATGCAGCCCAGTCTCATGGTATGTCATGATTCAGCAGCACGAAATATACATTAATCTATTGGTTCGTCATATTGTCACTAAAAGTGCAAAATTTTCATCATGGGAGCACAAATTTATTCTAATTCATTCCGTGATGGGTGCACATAATTAAAAGTGCAGCGGGAGGGGGTGGGGAGGTGTCGGGGTGCTTATGGTTAGGGTTAGGGGAAGGAGTAGGGTTAGGTTGTGGTTAAGGTTAAAGATAAGGTTAGTAATAGTGAGTTTAAAAAAAAAAATTTGAATCATTTCATGATGGGAGGACGAAAAAAAATGTGAGACTGAGCTGAGAAAATGTGGGGTCATTTGTGACTTAGTGGCCCTAGTTTTCAGCTCAGACACCCCGTGTCTTACTCTGCCCATGGTGGCTATATTAGTGTTGTAATATTTTTGTTTCCTGTGCACTCATGCCATTGTTGAATACAGTGTGAAGTATTTTTGTGCTTTTTTTTCCCTTTTTTTTTTTGTACAGGAGAAAAACAGATCTTAAGGATCCTTAATTTACACCCTCTATACAAGTGTAGGCTATCCAATGACAACTTTTACGTTTTAATTGCAGTGTGATATTAAATTATATATAAAGCTATAAGGTGTCTCTTTATTAATGATCTACTCTATTCTATTCTACTCTTCCTTTTTTAGATATTTAGATATACCTAGCATACACTATAGTTCTACCTTAGAACTGGAATATATTATAGAAGACATACCTTACTGAATTTTCATTAAGAATCACCAGACAGTGGACATAACAGTACAACATAAAACAATAATAAAAAACAAAAAAAACCTCATGTGATAGTGTTTAAAAGACTAGTAACAGTGGGTATAAAAGAATTATTCTACCTACTTGCTGCAGGAAGTTGCAGCAAGATTCTGCACAAAAAGGTGCTGTTGTGCGGCTGTTTATACAGAGTTTGCGCGTGATCCCGTTATGTAAAATAATAATAATAAATCTAAAATAAATAAATTGGGCGGGGGTGTCAATATAACCACAGCCTGCGTTCGTTCCAGCTGCAGTGGGTCTATTGATCTAAATGATCGTTTTGGCGATTTTTTAATTGTATTTTATTTTATTTATTTATTTATTTTTTGAATGAAGCCACTATAAATGATCGTTTTAGCGATTTTTTTTTTTTTTGAATGAATGAATGAATGAAGCCACCATAAATGATCGTTTTGGCGATTTTTTTTTTTTGAATGAAGCCACTATAAATGATCGTTTTGGCGATTTTTTTTTTTTTTTTTTTGAATGAATGAATGAATGAAGCCACCATAAATGATCGTTTTGGCGATTTTTTTTTTTTTTTTTTGAATGAAGCCACCATAAATGATCGTTTTGGCGATTTTTTGTTTTTTTTTTTTTGAATGAAGCCACTATAAATGATCGTTTTGGCGATTTTTTTTTTTTTTGAATGAAGCCACCATAAATGATCGTGTTGGCGATTTTTTTTTTTTTGAATGAAGCCACTATAAATGATCGTTTTGGCGATTTTTTTTTTTTTTTTTTGAATGAATGAATGAAGCCACTATAAATAATCGTTTTGGCGATTTTTTTTTTTTTTTTGAATGAATGAATGAAGCCGCCATAAATGATCGTTTTGGCGATTTTTTTTTAATGAAGCCACTATAAATGATCGTTTTATAGCGTGACGCTACGAGTTTTTTTGTTGTTGTTGTTGTTTTTTACTTGGCTGCATGTGGAGGAGGGTTTGAGGCTGATCCCTCCCTCACGGGTCTCTTCTTAGTCCTACACGTGAATGAAACACGGAATAGTCCACTGCAGTGGCCCTGTAAAGTGGCGACGCCCGCTGTCTTATCGACGTCTGCTCGGTGCACATCCTCGCCGCTGCGCGCAGAAAGCTGCCGATTTCACCATGCTGTCCGCAGATTCACAGCCGAGTGTTAGCGGAGACCCAGCCGCCTCACCGAACCAGTCGCCCGCTAAACGCGCGGTCAGCGCGCTCTGGTCCTTCGGAAAATGCCTCGGCGCGCTTCTGCCGGTCTACCTGGCCGGATACTACGGGCTCAGCATCAGCGTGGTCCTGTTCGCCGCGATGCTCTACATAGGATGGAAACACAGCCGACTGGAGAAAGTGACGAGGCTCAAGTCTGCCATGTACATTTTGGAGAACGAGAGGGAAATCACCTCCGAGAAGGTCTTCAGGACCAAAAGGGTTTTACCTCCATGGGTAAAGAGTCACACTGATGGGCATGTGTCGCATGTGATGCTGCACGCAGCATCACATGCACCTTATTGGCATGATGATGATGATGATGATGATGTACATATTAAAGAGCAAACTAAGCGCAATAGGTTTTTTTTTTAAGAATTCGTGCTTGTGAAAACGATGTTTTGAACAGAAAAGGCGCGTAAGGGATCAAACGAGATGCTGAGCTGCGACGGTGGACCTTCCATCAGGAGGTGGTCATGAGTTTGGTTTGCATGTCACGATTCGGATGAGCAAAATAAATAAATAAAATACAAATAAAAGGAAGACAAGCATAACTTTGCTTTATATTTTTTAAACAGAACTTAAAGAACAATGAAAACACGGAACTTTTGCCTGTTGTCCTTTATGAAGACAAGGTGTCCAATTGTTCAATAACGTTTAAAATAAAATGCTTAATCGTTATATTAAATTGGAATATGAGCCGTTTTAGTGAATAAACGGCGTTAAAACTAATTCAAGGAAATTAAACAATACAGACTGGATATTATAAATTCAAATTCTTTTCAAAATGAAGAGGTTTACATTTTCTGGTTAAAAGGTAATAGTAACTTTATGTAGAACTTTCAGGATTAATAATTAGTCATCTTGAGCAGGCACATCACAAAAGTATGGAAAAGTCTTTTCATTTATTTATTTATTTATTGATTTTTAGCACTCAGTGGACTCTCAGTGCTTGGTGGGGAAGGGGCCGCACACTGACTGATCTGAATGATCTTAATATCAATTCAAGTTCAAGTTTATTTGCCATTTGCAGTATTACAACCACATTGGAAAAATGGTGCAAGGAGCTCAAAAGTGCACTAGCAAGACATACACAAACAATAAAAAGTCATAAAAGAACATAAAAACGACAAAGCCACAAACTAATTTAAGATACATTTAAAACTAATCAAAGAGTGTTGATCATTGCTATGGCTTGTGGGAAGAAACCTTTTCTATAACGTGATGTCCCACATTTAATAGACCGATAGCGCCTACCCGAAGGAAGAAACTCAAACAGGTCCCTGGCAGGATGCAGGAGATCCTTAGTAATAGCCAAAGACCAGGACTTAAGCCTTTTTTTGTAAATGTCCTCCAGGACAGACAGTTCCACACCAATAGTTCTACTGGCTGAACGAACCACTCTGTTCAAAGCCTTCCTTTCTTTTGCAGTGGCATTTCCAAACCATGCAGTTATAGCGTTTGTAAGAAGACTTTCAATGCAGCTGTGATAAAAATTTAAGAGTCTTGTTCAGAGTAAATTCTTTCAGCTTACGCACAAAAAAAAAGCCGTTGTCGAGACTTTTTAACAATTCCGTTGGTGTTATAATTCCAGCTCAAGTTATCAGATAAAAACAATCCCAGAAATTTACAGTTTTCAACTGTTTTCACCTCAGCATCATTTAATATGATGGGAGCATAAGATCTATTTTTACTGAAGTCAACAACCAACTCAAAAGTTTTTGCAGTGTTTAACTTCAGATTGTTTTCCTCACTCCAGGAAACTACGTTTTGCACTTCAGATCTATACAAAGAGTCATCATGAGAATCAGTGCACATATTCCGCCCTCAACTCTTGATATTTTGGAGCAATTATTTCCATGCTTGGATATGACCATGGGAAGAGGATTTGGGTTTGGGGGGCTGTATTGGAATCAGTCCCACTAAGCCAACAAGAACACATACAAAAAAAGGGCTACACAAGATTTAAATGGTACAAAATTTACTATATTTCATTTGAACCCCTACTCTGACAGGGCATGGACATCGGGCATATGCAGCCCCATCTCACTTTTTTTTTTTTTTTTTGTGCCCCCATCATGAAAAGTGCCCATTTTCATGGCATGTTTTTTTTTATTTTAGTATTTATAATCCTCTCCTTCTCCTAACTCATAGTGTGTCTCCCTTCCCCTAACCATAAACCCCAGACCCATTACCCCCCCCATCACCCCGCATTGTGTGCCCCCATCACAAAATTAATTTGTGCCCCCGTCATTCGTGATGGTATCACAAACCCATAGATTAATTTACTTTTTGTAAGGCAAGCAAGTGTTGCAACTAATGTTACCAGATACAATACTTAGTCACAATTATTATTCTCAAAAATTCATCAACCTACCATCAATAACCTACCATCCCTGGTTCTCAAGACCAGGCACCTAAGTGGCTCTACTTTAATCTGTTCCGCTCTTCCTTTTTTAGATATTTAGATGTACCTTGATACACTAGTAGAGTTCTACCTTAGAAATGGAATATATTCTAGAAGACATACCTTACTGAATTTTCATTAAACTTCAATCGAGACCAAATTTAAAAAAGATTCAAGCAGCTGTGTCCATTCAACCAGACTTGCTCCTAATTGCCATCATGCATGTTTTTTTTTTTCCTGGCAACAATCCTAGACATGTCCAGCAGGTGGCAGACAGGTATACGGTATATTACTACATAAGAAAAACATTTTTGTGTTGATCTGGTGCATCGAACTTCACCAACATCTTATGTGTCCTTTTGGCAAGGCATTTACAAAATAAATGGTAAATGGACTGCATTTTCTATCGTGCTTTGTGCGCGCAGGGTGCTGCCACACACCAGAGGCAACTAGGGGATTAAGGACCTTGCTCAAGGGCCCTTAAATGATTTTCCGGTCAGGCTGGAGTTTGAACCGAAGATCTTCTGCTCTGAAGCCCAACACTTAACCACTAGACCATCACCTCCCCTAATATGATGGCATTAGTGTTTTTCAAATTATGTTAAAAATCTGGAAACACCCCAACTCCCACCCAAGATGCAGGCAACATCCTATATGGTCTAAAAGTGAAGTGCAAACAACCATTCAAATAAATAAGAGTAAACACTCAGTGAAACTACAAAACCTCACTTTGTTGTTTCTGTGTAGGCTCTCAGTTGTCCAGGTGGTTTCCATAGTAGAGAAGCTTGAATCTTTGACTGGACTGGGTTGCTTGACACGAGGACGTTTCGTTTCAAATTGCAGAAGCTTCCTCAGCTAAAATTCTTGCTCTGGTGGTCTGACTTCTGTCTTGACTCTTGTAGAGAAGAATAATCAAGAAGTCACAAAAGCTGGAGTTTTAAACCTAACCAGACCCCTCCTACCGAGAGGCAGACTGCTATAGGCTGGTGACTAAACAATAGCTCTAATTAGCACATATTGTGCTCTAGTTAACACCCTCCTAATGACAGGGCAGCTGTCCCTCTCCTGATGGCTCCCTTGACGACTCTGCTGATGACGTGAATGACTCATTACCATGAACACCAGACTGAAACTGCTTTGACCTGAGTACCCCATTGTAAACAGGGGATAAAGCGTGTCTCAGACCCCCTCCCCAGTTAAGGCTAGGTTTCAAACATTTCACAAAGAATGCCTCCTTGACTCCTCTCTCAAACCATTTCTTCTCTCTGGATCCCTAGTTACAAACAGAGCAATGTAGTGTATTCTATCAGATGTCAGGAAAACTGTAACGAACACTACATAGGTGAGACTAAGCAACCTTTACACAAAAGGCTATACCAGCACCACAGAGAGGGCGCCAGTGGACCTCAGTCTGCAGTTCATCTCCACCTTAAAGACACTAACCACACGTTTGAGGACAAGGAAGTTAAAATATTAGCCAGAGAGAAGAAATGGTTTGAGAGAGGGGTCAAGGAGGCATTCTTTGTGAAACGTTTGAAACCTAGCCTTAACCGGGGAGGGGGTCTGAGACACGCTTTATCCCCTGTTTACAATGGGGTACTCAGGTCAAAGCAGTTTCAGTCTGTTGTTCATGGTAACGAGTCATTCACGTCATCAGCAGAGTCGTCAAGGGAGCCATCAGGAGAGGGACAGCTGCCCTGTCATTAGGAGGGTGTTAACTAGAGCACAATAGGTGCTAATTAGAGCTATTGTTTAGTCACCAGCCTATAGCAGTCTGCCTCTCGGCAGGAGGGGTCTGGTTAGGTTTAAAACTCCAGCTTTTGTGACTTCTTGATTATTCTTCTCTACAAGAGTCAAGACAGAATTCAGACCACCAGAGCAAGAATTTTAGCTGAGGAAGCTTCTGCGATTTGAAGCGAAACGTCCTCGCGTCAAGCAACCCAGTCCAGTCGAAGATTCAAGCTTCTCTACTCACTTTGTTGCTTCAACTCAGGGATCTTTGTTGGCTGCTGTCTGCTGTTTGCTCAGACAGGTTGACTCTAATCCATCATTTCCCCAGAAGTCCTTTTATTTCCATTCGCTTTCTCAAAATATAGTGTTGTGTGTCTGGCACAGTCCATTTTACAGGCAAAGACAGGTGTCACTCTGAGTGAGCGATATTAGGGAGTTGAAGCAGTGACTGTTTGAAAACTCTGCTGAATTGATCGAAAATAGATCTACATTTCTTTTGTAGTGTGTAACCAAGGAGCTTAAGTACACAGGACTTAACAGTAGAACTAATGCACACACACTCATCTTCAACCGCTTATCCAAGATCGGGTTGCAGCTGGAGCCTATCTCAGCAGTCATAGGGCATGAGGCAGGGTACACCCTGGACAGGATGCAAGTATGTCGCAGGGCTAGAACTAATAGCATATGTTTCAAATTAATATGTTCATATACAGTAACAGAAATTCCAGATTGAGTTCTTGCTAACAAAACAACGTTTGCCTATATTAATGTCACTTATCATGTTTGAGTTAGTTGACATGGGTGATTTAATGGTCAATAGAAACAGCTATGAAAACATAATTAAAAATCATTAAATGATTGAAAATACATCTGTCCCTGTCCACAATAAAAATCATGTATCACTACAATAAATAAATAAATGAATTAGTAAATAAGCATAAACTATTCAAATTGAAAAATCATCTTTTTTCCGCTTTTTATTTTATTTCTCATAAGTATGCATACAGAACAGTAAACAAACAGTATGGGATCAGCTCACAAAGAACGGGGGGGATTACAGTTTCAGATCACATTTTTTATTTATATGTGAAAATAAATAAATAAATTCCATTTAAATGTTAATGTCCTTGTTTATATATCTTATCCTTTTGCAGCATTTCCTATTATAATCATCTTTTTTAGTCTTAAACAATAAGTCATCTTTTCCATCACACATATTTCCTGTACTATATCCAACCATTCTTTTCGTCTAGGTGGGTCTGAAGCATGCCACTTTCTTGTTATGGCCTTCCTGCCAGCCGTAAGAAGAATTTTTACCAGATAATTGTCCTCTTTCAGTACAACTTTACCTATATTTCCCAAATACAGGGTGGTGCAGTCCTTGGTAATCCTGTATCCAAGCACTTTATTTATCACAGCGTTCACGTTATCCTAAACGGTTCTATTTTGGGGCAACACCAGAAGACGTGTGTATGGTTTGCATTTATTTGACCACATTGCCTCCAGCATGTTTGCTGTTTTAACAGTTGTTTGCTTTTTAAATTTGGCGTAATAAAAAAAAAACATGTTAAATTTTTCCAGTTAAATTCTCTCCATGTAAGTGAATTTGTGGATGTCTGTTGAGTTGTACACATGTGATACCATTCCTCTTCACTAATCGTGATATTCAACTCTTTTTCCCACTTGTGCTTTATATATAATGTTGTTTTATTCTGACATTCCATTATGCTGTGGTAGATTACTGATATAACCATAGATATTTCTTGATTGTATGCATTAACCATGACTTCTATCACTGGGTTCATTTCTTCTGGTGTCGCCCTCTTCACCTCTTTATTGTATTATTCCCTCAGTTGAAGATATCTAAACAAGTCTTGATTCTTAAGTGCAAATCTTTTCTTTAAGTCTTCAAAACTTCTTAGTTCTCCATTCTCTTTGGCAGTACAAAATGCAGTTATTCCATTTTTCTTCCGTTCTTTAAATGTTGAGTCATACAACCCAGGCCTAAATTCACTATCCAGTGCTATCCATTTTAATAATTTTATCCCCTTTTCAATTTAAGTTGTCTGGTAAAAATCATCTTATTTTTACATCACGTAGTACAGAGAGTAGTTAAGTGAGCATATATGCAAAAAGAAAAAAATTGATCACATAGCGGAGTATAAAACCAATGCTGTTTAAGATAACCAATTATGTTTGTACTACAACGCTCACATGCCTAATGAACATGGTAAATCCATCTGCTTTTTAACCAGCTCCAAGCTCTGTGACACTATTTCCCATTGCTCAGATAGCAATGTGTGCTCATGTAGCTGCTTGCTTTGTATTGCTTTGAATCCTCTCATTTGCACCACTCGGGATGCAAACTCACAGTCTTCAGCATGGGAGGCGGATGCTCTGACCCGTCAGCCAAAATCCCGGGCTCTGGCCTGAGTGACCAGCGTATCCTTATGCTGTTGGGGGAGTGAGGCCTATTGCTGACCACATGTACAGCGACTCCTGCTGGTCGCTGTCACACTCAGACAGGCTCCTGTGGAATTGCATTTTGTCTTTTTGCAAGATAGGGCCCTTAATGTTAACATCCGCCTCTGGTTTGTTTGAAAGCTTCACATTACAAAGCATTTTTATGGCAACTGAAACATGAATACATGAGAGTCCTAACAGATAATGGCCTTTTTGTCCTGTGTGTTTTTCCTTTGACCAACTGCACAGTGACATTCCTAATGTGCAGCCGTGCCACTCCAAGGAATATGAATCAACACATTCTTTGCAGTGGGAACAGAGGAAATAGAATCAGCATTGGTGAAGGCTTATAGTGAGGACATATGTATTTAATGCAGCAACGGGAGATATGGTTAGTTTGTGTGGTTCTTCCTGTTTTACTGCTGTGGAGCTGCTGTTGACCTTATGTGCCTCCAAAAACATGATGCATAAATAGCTTTCAGAGTGAAACCACAAAGATATCCATATCAGGCAAGAAAGAAGCTCTCGCTCTCTCTCTCGCTCTCTCGCTCTCTCTCTCTCTCTGTCTCTGTGTGTGTGTCTCTGTGTATGTGTTCATCTTGTCAAGTCATGTGGTTTGGGTTGGGGGAAAGGCCGGTGATGTGATAGTCACAGTTCCTATGGGCTTGATGGTTTCCTGATATTTCATCAACAGTTTAAAAACAAAGAACTGGTCTCAGCTGTTAACCCTATGTGCACGCTCTTTTGAAATTGAGTGGTAAACGTGTTGACATTTTAATAAAACTCTGCTTGTATTCTGAATGCATATTTTCAGTCCATTTTGGAGCTGTTCTCGTTGTGCTTATAGCAGCTTAATTACTATGTTTGAATCAGAAGAAATTTTATTATTGATCGATATTATTTGTCTACAGGTCAGCTTTCCAGATGTGGAAAAAGTGGAGTGGGTGAACAAGGTATGTTTGTCTTACTGCTTCTTTGCAAAAGCTGTTTATATTTTTTGCAGTAAGGCAGCATTTTAATTTTTTTATTTTTTATATGCAGTGTATTGCCCATTGGTGATCTACTTTGGTTCCAATGAAGGAAGGAAGCAATGTACAATCTTACAATAAGAGTTTAGAGTTCTGAGTAACTTGTGTAACATCAGCAGGAATAAGGCAGCCAAACATCGCATGTGATAGTGTCTTATCAACATAACTCAGTACAGTATCAATGTAATGCAAGAGTATATTGCACAACAACTGTAACACACAGCGTGCACATTATGGTGTCTGGTTGTACCTGCACAGTGAACGAGGAACAGGAGCTGCACAGCATTGCTCATTTTCCATCAATGCAGAGCTTCATTGAGAGACAAATAAATATGTAACAGCCACATTTTATTTAGCACTCGAAATGCTACTGTGTGTGCAAAAGATATATTTATTTCCCATGTTTGATTAGTTTGTGCACACATGATCTGCACTGTGCCACACTGCCGAGCATGCTACACCCTGCACTACAGATGTTATTATTGGTGATTATGTGGATAATAATATAGACAGAAATACATTTATTGAGGACCGAATACGTTTTGTTAACTCAGAGAGAAAGGTGCACATGAGGCAGCAGCTCACCTTTTCCAATGACCTGCCCCATATGCCTGCAAAATTATTTAAGTATTTACCTAATGTGCACAAATTAATCAAATCATAGTTTTTTATGCCCCGCTAGGTCAAGGCCGGTGACCTTGACCTACTTTTAAAAAATGACCAATAGTTGCATTTGTTCGAAGGCTACCGACTTTTTATGGTCACTGTTGGCCACATCCTCTAAATAAATATATTGTCAATCTCCACTTTTTCCACTGTGTATCCCAGTTTACATCAAACACATGAGGGTTCAACCAAATACCTACCCCACACATGTACATATTACTGCACTTTACATGGAAAATGGTACCACACGGGGCATTTCGTGACAAATGTCTCTAGTTTTTTTTTGTACTTGTACTTTTATGAGTATATTTTTAAGTCTGTAATTTTACTTGCACTTAAGTACAAATTAAAGTAAGTAATGTACTTCACTATTGTTAAAATCACAATTACTTTTTGAGTACCTCACTTCCTTATCTTGCCTGCACACCTACCTCAGGAGTGGAAAAGTGACATGATGCCAATCACTTGGTCGTAGAAACTCCGACAACAGAAAAAGCATCTCTGTATGATTCATTTGATTTCATCTTATGCTGTTCACAATCAAATGTCACTTGTACAATAAATGGAGAATAATCCCCAGAAGACATCAAATACTAGAAAGTAGCAGCTTTGAAGGAATTTCTGTAGAACTTACATAGTCATTATTTTTCAGAATCAGAATACTTTATTAATCTCCAGGGGGGAAATTGCATAAATTACACTCAGTTCTTCAGTTAGTACTGAATAATGTCTTTGTTGGTAATTTAAAAACGGTATTGTGTTTTATTTATGATGTGTGTCATAAATAAAATAAGAATTTCCTTAATCTGGTCATTACTGTTGTAACAAATATTCTACTGAAAACTGATTCATATTTATTTTAATCTTAGTCAAGCTCAGCTGGTATGTACAAGGAAGTGACTCAGTCCAAAAATATGAAAAAGCTTTTTCTTGTGGGGATAAAGACAGTACTGTATTTACACAATGTATTACAATAATATTATTATAATATTAAATATTTGAACACTTGCGTGAAAATTACTGGTAAATGCAATTAAAAGAAATAATTTCAGATTTTATACTTGAAAAGTCACACGTGTATGTTATAAATGACAGTGAAAAAAAACGTGCCATCTATCATAGACAAAACAAGTGACACACAGCTCTGTCTGCATCCGCTGCGTGTGAACGGTGTTTTCGCTGTGCTGGTTCAAACCCTGCTGGATAGACTCTGAACGTTTACAGATCATCTTCCACATATTAACACCTCTAAGGGTTTAAGGCCCCTGCCCATCTGTTCATTTCCAGTGCATTGGGAAAACGTCATACGTCATAACGTCAAAAAAAATTTTTTTAGCATTCTTTAAACATAAAAAAACTCCTGTTTTATGTGTTTATTTGCTGAGAGCACCAATTCTCTGAGTTTTATTCATTTATATGCTTCATTAATAAGGTAGAACTATGAAAGCAGGTATTTTCTGCATGGATCTCCAGTTTGATTTAATAATTATTGATAATCTGTTAAATATCAATGCCAAAAAGTACTCTGAGTAGCTTTGTACTTTTACTTAAGTACGGTTTTAACACCAGTACTTTTACAAATTGTACTTAAGTGCAAATTTTCAGAACTCTTTCCAACACTGGCAACATTAATAATAAGATCAATAACATTTTGTGTTGATTTAATGTTCCCCAGATCTTTTTACTGCCACTCGTCACAGTGGATTATCCGCTGGTCTAATTATGAGGGCCGGAGAGCGTCTCTGATCATATCTGAGCCTCCCTGTCTGTCAGTACAGCAACCTGACATCACAGCATGGCAAACGTCTGTGGGAATACTAATAAACCAAACACATGCCTGGAGAGAAAAAAATGTAATGAATTTGGTGACCGAAACCCACATTGCAGGATGCTGTTGTACTCACCCACTGGTTCATGTCTCTTCTACATTGTTCACTGCATTTATTAATGCTGAAGACACAAACATGCAGCAGTTGATGGTTTCTTACATCATATTTGACAGCTTCATTAAATACATGTTCAGAAAAGACAGAGATGATGCATAGCAGATAATGCATTCATTAAGTGTATGAGCACAACTGCATCATAAATAATGTACAGGATGCACATCTATGATTCTTTGCATCCTCAGTGGAACTGGTTTTTTTTGTTTGTTTGTTTGTTTTGGGCCTGTTCCTGAAATACAACAAGGGATCATTTTGTCTGGCACAGAATTTGTAACTTCCAAAAACAAGAGTTAACAAAAGCAATCAAAGATTTCTGACAGCTGACAGTCCAGATGCTCCAAAATTCAGTGGCGTCTTTCATGCCCTAATATCTGTCTGTGGTGCAAATATGGTGAGAATCCGAAAAATTGTTTAGTTTTGACGTAATCCTTCAAAGCAATATAAAGTGTAGTCTTGATCCACAATCTGGATCCGTTGTCGCAGATTGAATTGTCCCTCCTAAAAATGCCTTCACTGTGCATGCGTCACTTCAGAGCATCCCCAGTGTCATTTCTAAGCATCAGCATCGATTCACTAATTATCACCTAATTATCATAGCGAAATGTGGCGATTATCGCCTCGTTTCTGCTTAAAACAGCCTTGTTTCTACTTAAAACTGACTTTAGAATGATTTAAGAGGTTTTACTTTGTCATCTAATGGTTAATAATCACATTATTCCCTTTGATTGCTTTGGGTGAAGAGAATCAGACTCAGAGAGTCAGACTCAGACACATGCGCAGTGAAGGCACAGTGAAGATAGGGCGGACCAATTTTTTTTGGGGGGGGGGGGGGGGCGTTTGGTCAGCGACACCGGTTCTGGATCACTTCCAAAATTTAATGGAGACTTCCATGGCTTAATATGTATCAGTGGTGAAAATTTGGTGAGAATCCATTAAGTAGTTTTGACGTAATCCTTCAAAGCCTATATATAGGGAAATCTTGATCCAGAATCCAGATCCGGATCTGGATCACATCCAAAATTTAATGGAGTCTTCCATGGCCTAATATGTATCAGTGGTGAAAATTTGGTGAGAATCCATTAAGTAGTTTTGACGTAATCCTTCAAAGCCTATATATAGGGAAATCTTGATCCAGAATCCAGATCCGGATCTGGATCACCTCCAAAATTTAATGGAGTCTTCCATGGCCTAATATGTATCTGTGGTGAAAATTTCTTAAAAATCTGTGCAGTAGTTTTGACGTAATGCTGCTAACAGTCAGACAGACTGAGAGACAAATCAATAAATAAACGCCGATGATTTTATTATGTCCTTGGCGGACGCAATTACTAATTAAAAAAAAAAATAGAAAATCAAGCTCATTGAGTAATTTAAGAGCAATCTTCAAATGCACCCTGCAGTGCAGTGACACCCAGAGTGATACCATTGTGTAGTAGGAGGTAGTTTTGGGATGAGCTGGGATGGCACTACTCTGGTCACACTGCATTGCAAGGTGTATATGAAGATTATATTTAAGACCAAAAACTTCACTCCTTAGTCTCAGTGGATACTGAGCTATAAGGACAAGACAGGCATTTTCAGTAACCCCCTCAGTTAAAATGTTTAAGTAAACAGGAACTTGTGGTTGCTAGGTAATTTAACATCCCCTCTGATCTCTGTGGTTTCTGAGATGTCAGTGGAGTAGTATGGTGACACTTCAACTTCTGATGTGTTCAAGTAAAGTCTATAGAAAGTTGCATTTTGGAAGTTATTTGGCACTAATATTATGGCTGTATGATCCTGGGATAAGGCATAACATCCATGGACGAATGCATGGACAGTCCACTTATTTAAAATTACATCTATGTTTATGTTTATCTATTACATCATTGTGTTCAATTCTGTGTGTTTATCCATATCTCCGTCCATACAAACATGCAGTGCATTCAGAAAGTATTTACAGCTCTTTACTTTGTTCACATTTTTTTATTTATTATTCCAGAATGGATGAAATTAATTTTTTTCCTTCAAAATTCTACACACAATACCCTATAATGACAATGTGAAAAACGTTTATATATATAAATCATCTTGGTTTTGAATTTATATTTCATTTAGCTGGGTTAAATGGTAAATGGACTGCATTTATATAGCGCTTTTCCATCAGACGCTCTGCATCTGATGCTCAAAGCACTTTACACATCAATGTCTCACATTCACCCCGATGTCAGGCTGCTGCCATGCAAGGTGCCCACTCCACACCAGGAGCAACTAGGGGATTAAAAGACCTTGCCCAAGGGATTTTCTGGTCAGGCTGGGATTTGAATCAAGGATCCTCTGGTCTCAAACCCAACGCTTAACCACTAGACCATCATCTCCCCTTGTGAATTAGTTTTAGTTTCCAGGTTGTGCTGTTAGTGTGAGTGTGGAGTCTTGATGGTTCCCCAACGTAATGACTTTTATGGACACAACACAATGGTAAACCTATACAAAAAAAAAGAGTACTACTGTCAAATGCTGCTTTGGTACAAGTGCTTGCTACATTTCGATAACTTTTCAAGGAATTGTACCAAATTTCCCAAACCTCTTCTAAAAATGTGAGACGAGTTGATTTCAATTCAATTCAATTCAATTTTATTTATATAGCGCCAGATCACAACAAACAGTTGCCCCAAGGTGCTTTATATTGTAAGGGAAGGCCATACAATAATTACGGAAAAACCCCAACGGTCAAAACGACCCCCTGTGAGCAAGCACTTGGTGACAGTGGGAAGGAAAAACTCCCTTTTAACAGGAAGAAACCTCCAGCAGAACCAGGGAGGGGCAGTCTTCTGCTGGGACTGGTTGGGGCTGAGAGAGAGAACCAGGAAAAAGACATGCTGTGGAGGGAAGCAGAGATCAATCACTAATGATTAAATGCAGAGTGGTGCATACAGAGCAAAAAGAGAAAGAAACACTCAGTGCATCATGGGAACCCCCCAGCAGTCTAAGTCTATAGCAGCATAACTAAGGGATGGTTCAGGGTCACCTGATCCAGCCCTAACTATAAGCTTTAGCAAAAAGGAAAGTTTTAAGCCTAATCTTAAAAGTAGAGAGGGTGTCTGTCTCCCTGATCTGAATTGGGAGCTGGTTCCACAGGAGAGGAGCCTGAAAGCTGAAGGCTCTGCCTCCCATTCTACTCTTACAAACCCTAGGAACTACAAGTAAGCCTGCAGTCTGAGAGCGAAGCGCTCTATTGGGGTGATATGGTACTATGAGTTCCCTAAGATAAGATGGGACCTGATTATTCAAAACCTTATAAGTAAGAAGAAGAATTTTAAATTCTATTCTAGAATTAACAGGAAGCCAATGAAGAGAGGCCAATATGGGTGATATATGCTCTCTCCTTCTAGTCCCTGTCAGTACTCTAGCTGCAGCATTTTGAATTAACTGAAGGCTTTTCAGGGAACTTTTAGGACAACCTGATAATAATGAATTACAATAGTCCAGCCTAGAGGAAATAAATGCATGAATTAGTTTTTTCAGCATCACTCTGAAACAAGACCTTTCTAATTTTAGAGATATTGCACAAATGCAAAAAAGCAGTCCTACATATTTGTTTAATATGCGCATTGAATGACATATCCTGATCAAAAATGACTCCAAGATTTCTCACAGTATTGCTAGAGGTCAGGGTAATGCCATCCAGAGTAAGGATCTGGTTAGACACCATGTTTCTAAGATTTGTGGGGCCAAGTACAATAACTTCAGTTTTATCTGAGTTTAAAAGCAGGAAATTAGAGGTCATCCATGTCTTTATGTCTGTAAGACAATCCTGCAGTTTAGCTAATTGGTGTGTGTCCTCTGGCTTCATGGATAGCTAAAGCTGGGTATCATCTGCGTAACAATGAAAATTTAAGCAATGCTGTCTAATAATACTTGCAAAGGGAAACATGTATAAAGTGAATAAAATTTGTCCTAGCACAGAACCTTGTGGAACTCCATAATTAACCTTTGTCTGTGAAGAAGATTCCCCATTTACATGAACAAATTGTAATCTATTAGATAAATATGATTCAAACCACCGCAGCGCAGTGCCTTTAATACCTATGGCATGCTCTAATCTCTGTAATAAAATTTTATGGTCAACAGTATCAAAAGCAGCACTGAGGTCTAACAGAACAAGCACAGAGATGAGTCCACTGTCTGAGGCCATAAGAAGATCATTTGTAACCTTCACTAATGCTGTTTCTATACTATGATGAATTCTAAAACCTGACTGAAACTCTTCAAATAGACCATTCCTCTGCAGATGATCAGTTAGCTGTTTTACAACTACTGTTGTGTGGGCCACTGAAGAGGAGGTACTGCTGGCCCACCACCACAAGATGGCGCCCTGCTTGAAGTGCGGGCTTCAAGCACGAGAGGGCGTCGGAGCGACCGGGAGTGACAGCTGTCACTCATCATCTGTACCAGCTGTCACTCATCCACTACACATCACCACCACCATAAAGGCCGGACTGCAACTCCACCTCCCCGCCGAGAAATCAGCTACCAATCAGGTAACTTCTCTGCTGACTTACAAAGTAACAATCTGAACTTCTTTGCAGCCGTTTTCCTGTGGTGTGTCCTTATCTGTGGGATTGGCGTTTGGTGTGATTAGCGACGGCTTCGCCTCACACCCCAAACCAGATAAGTGGTTAAACAGGAGCTGCACGAGTGTGTGATTGGAGGAGGAGGTCCTCCCTCCTAACTAAACACTGACTGTGGGATTACTGAGTGTGCGAACTCACACTCATCAGTACTGTCTCTGTTCTCTGCCAGCAGTACCGGGTCTGACTGCTAAAGACAGTGGCCACCTGGG
Source organism: Thalassophryne amazonica (assembly GCF_902500255.1). Taxonomy (NCBI): domain Eukaryota; kingdom Metazoa; phylum Chordata; class Actinopteri; order Batrachoidiformes; family Batrachoididae; genus Thalassophryne; species Thalassophryne amazonica. The sequence goes on from NC_047108.1 coordinate 69,566,843, forward strand.
GCGCAGGGCTTGGCGGCTCCGGTGTTCTTCAGATCCGTTGGTGGTGGAAGCTGTGTGGGATCCGGCTCTTCTCTCGCCAGACGTCTTCTATCGTCGAGCCTGCCCACACGTCACCTTGTGTATAATTGACATTCCACCATATTGTTATTGTCTGTACTTCGTTGTGCGATTCACAACATTAAATTGTTACTTTTTGGCTTGTCCATTGTCCGTTCATTAACGCCCCCTGTTGTGGGTCCGTGTCACGACACTTTCACAACAACTACCCTTTCAAGAATTTTTGAGAGAAAAGGAAGGTTGGAGATTGGCCTATAATTAGCTAAGATAGCAGGGTCAAGTGATGGCTTTTTAAGTAATGGTTTAATTACTGCCACCTTAAAAGCCTGTGGTACATAGCCAACTAATAAAGATAGATTGATCATATTTAAGATCGAAGCATTAATTAATGGTAGGGCTTCCTTGAGCAGCCTGGTAGGAATGGGGTCTAATAGACATGTTGATGGTTTGGAGGAAGTACACTCAACCAAAAATATAAACGCAACACTTTTGGTTTTGCTCCCATTTTGTATGAGATGAACTCAAAGATCTAAAACTTTTTCCACATATACAATATCACCATTTCTCTCAAATATTGTTCACAAACCAGTCTAAATCTGTGATAGTGAGCACATCTCCTTTGCTGAGATAATCCATCCCACCTCACAGGTGTGCCATATCAAGATGCTGATTAGACACCATGATTAGTGCACAGGTGTGCCTTAGACTGCCCACAATAAAAGGCCACTCTGAAAGGTGCAGTTTTATCACGCAGCACAATGCCACAGATGTCGCAAGATTTGAGGGAGCGTGCAATTGGCATGCTGACAGCAGGAATGTCAACCCGAGCTGTTGCTCGTGTATTGAATGTTCATTTCTCTACCATAAGTCGTCTCCAAAGGCGTTTCAGAGAATTTGGCAGTACATCCAACCAGCCTCACAACCGCAGACCACGTGTAACCACACCAGCCCAGGACCTCCACATCCAGCATGTTCACCTCCAAGATCGTCTGAGACCAGCCACTCGGACAGCTGCTGGAACAATCGGTTTGCATAACCAAAGAATTTCTGCACAAACTGTCAGAAACTGTCTCAGGGAAGCTCATCTGCATGCTCGTCGTCCTCATCTGGGTCTCGACCTGACTCCAGTTCGTCGTTGTAACCGATTTGAGTGGGCAAATGCTCACATTCGCTGCCGTTTGGCACGTTGGAGAGGTGTTCTCTTCACGGATGATGCGAAGGAGATGTGTTGCACTGCATGAGGCAAATGGTGGTCACACCAGGTACTGACTGGTTTCCCCCCCCCCCCCAGTAAAACAAAACTGCACCTTTCAGAGTGGCCTTTTATTGTGGGCAGTCTAAGGCACACCTGTGCACTAATCATGGTGTCTAATCAGCATCTTGATATGGCACACCTGTGAGGTGGGATGGATTATCTCAGCAAAGGAGAAGTGCTCACTATCACAGATTTAGACTGGTTTGTGAACAATATTTGAGGGAAATGGTGATATTGTGTATGTGGAAAAAGTTTTAGATCTTTGAGTTAATCTCATGCAAAATGGGAGCAAAACCAAAAGTGTTGCGTTTATATTTTTGTTGAGTATAACTAATGAAAATAACTCAGAACAATCGGAGAGAAAGAGTCTAACCAAATACCAGCATTACTGAAAGCAGCCAAAGATAACGATATGTCTTTGGCATGGTTATGAGTAATTTTTTCTCTAATAGTTAAAATTTTATTAGCAAAGAAAGTCATAAAGTCATTACTAGTTAAAGTTAAAGGAATACTCGGCTCAATAGAGCTCTGACTCTTTGTCAGCCTGGCTACAGTGCTGAAAAGAAACCTGGGGTTGTTCTTATTTTCTTCAATTAGTGATGAGTAGTAAGATGTCCTAGCTTTACGGAGGGCTTTTTTATAGAGCAACAGACTCTTTATCCAGGCTAAGTGAAGATCTTCTAAATTAGTGAGATGCCATTTCCTCTCCAATTTACGGGTTATCTGCTTTAAGCTGCGAGTTTGTGAGTTATACCACGGAGTCAGGCACTTCTGATTTAAAGCTCTCTTTTTCAGAGGAGCTACAGCATCCAAAGTTGTCTTCAATGAGGATGTAAAACTATTGACGAGATACTCTATCTCACTTACAGAGTTTAGGTAGCTACTCTGCACTGTGTTGGTATATGGCATTAGAGAACATAAAGAAGGAAACATATCCTTAAACCTAGTTACAGCGCTTTCTGAAAGACTTCTAGTGTAATGAAACTTATTCCCCACTGCTGGGTAGTCCATCAGAGTAAATGTAAATGTTATTAAGAAATGATCAGACAGAAGGGAGTTTTCAGGGAATACTATTAAGTCTTCAATTTCCATACCATAAGTCAGAACAAGATCTAAGATATGATTAAAGTGGTGGGTGGACTCATTTACATTTTGAGCAATGCCAACTGAGTCTAATAATAGATTAAATGCAGTGTTGAGGCTGTCATTCTCAGCATCTGTGTGGATGTTAAAATCGCCCACTATAATTATCTTATCTGAGCTAAGCACTAAGTCAGACAAAAGGTCTAAAAATTCACAGAGAAACTCACAGTAACGACCAGGTGGACGATAGATAATAACAAATAAAACTGTTTTTTGGGATTTCCAATTTGGATGGACAAGACTAAGAGTCAAGCTTTCAAATGAATTAAAGCTCTGTCTGGGTTTTGGATTTATTAATAAGCTGGAATGGAAGATTGCTGCTAATCCTCCACCTCGGCCCATGCTACGAGCGTTCTGGCAGTTAGTGTGACTCGGGGTTGTTGACTCATTTAAACTAACATATTCATCCTGCTGTAACCAGGTTTCTGTAAGGCAGAATAAATCAGTATGTTGATCAATTATTATATCATTTACTAACAGACTTAGAAGAGAGAGACCTAATGTTTAATAGACCACATTTAACTGTTTTAGTCTGTGGTGCAGTTGAAGGTGCTATATTATTTTTTTCTTTTTGAATTTTTATGCTTAAATAGATTTTTACTGGTTATTGGTGGTCTGGGAGCAGGCACCGTCTCTACGGGGATGGGGTAATGAGGGGATGGCAGGGGGAGAGAAGCTGCAGAGAGGTGTGTAAGACTACAACTCTGCTTCCTGGTCCCAACCCTGGATAGTCACGGTTTGGAGGATTTAAGAAAATTGGCCAGATTTCTAGAAATGAGAGCTGCTCCATCCAAAGTGGGATGGATGCCGTCTCTCCTAACAAGACCAGGTTTTCCCCAGAAGCTTTGCCAATTATCTATGAAGCCCACCTCTTTTTCTTTTTTTTTCAGAATGCAGGCACCAACTCATGAAATTGGCAGTGATTAACTGGTTTGTTAATCAAGGGCTATAACTCTGCCAAAATATGCCAGTCTTATACAGTATTACAGTATGAGTTTTATCAACCTGTAACATGGAGTTGTACCAAGTTACATGAAATTCCTACTAAGAGTGTAAGAGGGGTTAATTTGGAAATACAGGCACGCAAACATGACACTGACAGAGTTTAGCTTTGTTAATCAAAGGCCATAACTCTGGTAAAATAAGCCCAACTGGAATGATATAAAAATATGCATATAACCAACCTATAACAAGGACTTGAGACAGACGGACAGAAATCACCACGACATAAGCCAGTGGGGGATAAATATATATAAAGTTAGCCAAACATGATTGATTTTCTTTTTATATATATTATAAAACATTGTCCAAAATATCATAATTAGAGCACACTTTGTCAATTTGGTAATTTGTTGTCCAACCACCTTCTCTGAGTTATTGATTGCTCATGCTTAAATCTGTCACAATTTAGTTCTTTCCCAGTGTCAGAGGGGTTTTTGTTCATTCTGAAAACCGCAAGCCAACTGTCTTTGGTCGACTTTTTGAGGTGTCACGTTGTTATAGGTCTTTCCTGTTTACAGAGAGTTTATCATAAATGGAGTTTTTTTCCTTTCACAGGAGGGACTTTGTGTGCAATAAGTGTACAAGTGATAATACACTGTTAAACAGAATTCCACCACAGTGGATGAAAACATGAACTTGAATTATATGTATGAATTATTTGTGACTATGCCGTGTTTATTTGAAATTGCATTTTGAACCATAATGATGGTGTTTGTTGGCGATGTTGAGAAACACTGTGATGTTCTGTGATGTAGATCCTGCAGCAGGCCTGGCCCTTCCTCGGTCAGTACCTGGAGAAGTTGATGGTTGATACTATTGCTCCTGCCATCCGAGCCTCTAGCATTCATCTGCAGACATTCAGCTTCACCAAGGTCAACCTCGGCGATAAGGTACACGAACAGCCACCCAGAAAAAAAAACAGTTCATCCTGTAAAAGTGCCATAATGGAAGAAATACAGGCTTTTATTAAGGCTAATAAACTGATTGTTGCTGCACCATGCGTCTGAAGATTAACGAGTTCATTACAGGAAGCAGTCAGCCTCATTTTTGGTAATGGGATTTCTTGTCTTTTTCGATAATAGCAGCCGGTGTGTTCACAGGTGCTGAAGGTCGTTGGCGTGAAGGCTCACACAGAACATGATAAGCGACAAGTTCTACTGGACTTGTACCTGAGGTAATATGTCTCCATTATATGCTGTGACTAATTTCTAAGTGTCTCTTTAGATCCTCCAACATTTCCTTTCAGTGGACTGGCCAGAGTTTACCCATTACAAGTCATTATTTGCTTGACACAAAAAAACGCCACGCTGTCATCACTCTGCTGCAGCTGCGTCTGCTGAATAAACAAGTATTTTCTCATTTGCCTGCGTTCCTCTGCTTGCAGTTACGCTGGAGATGTTGAGATCAATGTAGAAATTAAAAAGTACTTCTGCAAGGCAGGCGTGAAGGGAATACAGGTATAAATAAAAGTAATATTTATTCATATTCCAACATTATCAGTTATAGTTGAGATCATCATGTTACATCTTTCTTTCTAGCTTCATGGAAAACTTCGTGTTATCCTCGAACCTCTCATCGCAGACATGCCACTGGTTGGCGCCATCACGCTGTTCTTCATCCGCAGGCCTGTGAGTGCAGCAACAAATAACTAACTGGCTGCATTTTAGATTTGCACTACAAGTCTATGAGCCAGTCATCAGTTTTGACCTAATCAGTACCACTTAAGGTGACAAAATGACACTTAGAATCAAGCCCCAGTGTACCATGGCCTACTCAAAAATGTAGTACAGCCATCCCAGGGTGGTAGATACAGTCAGGTAGGGGTCAACGAAGAATTACACAGAGGTCAAAATTTAAAAATGCTCTAATCATGTTGAAACCTACACCACATTATTAGTCTGATTATAATGATTCCAAAAAGGTATAGTTTGGACTATCTATGACTGAATGTTCTGGAGTTATGGGGTAAAAACAGCAATAATGGTGACAAAGGTCAGTTTCAGTTTGTACAGGGGTCAAACATTAATGCTGCTCTAACTTCATAAAAATTAGATGAAATAAAAGGATTAATAAATGGAATAGTTTTGACTGCTGAATGTTTGGTCTCCAAAGTAAAGGTCAAACAATGTCGACGTCCATTGGATTCTATGACTTGTGACATATGTTACCCTGTAACATGATAACCAAGCATGACAGATGGTGGAAACTATTCCTTTTTAGAACCCTTTAACTCAAACAATAATTTGCATCATTGTTTACTGAAATTGGACCAACTTTAACTTTTGACCCCTGTACAAACTGAAATTGACCTTTGTTGCCATTTTTGCTGTTTTTACACCATAACTCCACAACATTCAGTCACAGACAGTCCAAACTATACACTGAAAAAAGAGAATGTTTGAACCAACTTAAAAAAGTGTTACAATTTGTAAAAACCTGAATGAATTAAGTTGTTTGAACGTTAAATCAACTCTAACTTACAAACTTAAGTTCAAACAACTTAATTCATTCAGGTTTTTACGAAGTGTAACACTTTTTAAGTTGGTTCAAACATTCTCTTTTTTTAGTGTAGCTTTTTGGAATCGTTATGATCAGACAAATTATGAGGTGTAGTTTTCAATATGATTGGACCATCTTTTAATTTTGACCCCTGTGTAATTCTTCAATTGACCCCTACCTGGCTGCCTGTTGAAAATTCAAATGGCTAATTGTTTTTTTCAAAAGAGTGTCTGTTTTCAACATGATTAGAGCTTTTTTTTTTTTTTTTTTTTTTTTTGGACCTCTGTGTAATTCTTCATTGACCCCTAGCTGGCTACAGCTGCCACCCCAGATGGCTGTATTACATTTTTGTGTAGGCCATGATACACTGGCTGGATTCTAAGTGTCGTTTGGTCACCTTAAGTGGTACTGAAAACCTGCTTGGCTCATTGCCTAACAGTATGTTCTTTTCATTAGCCTAGAGTTCTTTATCTTTTCTGTCTTTTGCTTCACAGAAGCTAGACATCAGTTGGACTGGGCTGACCAACCTGTTGGATATTCCTGGACTGAAGTGAGTTTATAGGATTGAGGTCTTAGGGTGCGGTTGCCCTAATCCGTCTGTTGCATTGTGTTTATTTGTAGTTGTTCTTTAATTAGCAGTGTAGGTTTGTACAACCCCTGGCAATAATTATGGAATCACCGGCCTCGGAGGATGTTCATTCAGTTGTTTAATTTTGTAGAAAAAAAGCAGATCACAGACATGACACAAAACTAAAGTCATTTCAAATGGCAACTTTCTGGCTTTAAGAAACACTATAAGAAATCAGGAAAAAAAAATTGTGGCAGTCAGTAACGGTTACTTTTTTAGACCAAACAGAGGGAAAAAAAATATGGACTCACTCAATTCTGAGGAATAAATTATGGAATCACCCTGTAAATTTTCATCCCCAAAATTAACACCTGCATCAAATCAGATCTGCTCGTTAGTCTGCATCTAAAAAGGAGTGATCACACCTTGGAGAGCTGCTGCACCAAGTGGACTGACATGAATCATGGCTCCAACACGAGAGATGTCAATTGAAACAAAGGAGAGGATTATCAAACTCTTAAAAGAGGGTAATCAATGTTGCAAAAGATGTTGGTTGTTCACAGTCAGCGGTGTCTAAACTCTGGACCAAATACAAACAACATGGGAAGGTTATTAAAGGCAAACATACTGGTAGACCAAGGAAGACATCAAAGCGTCAAGACAGAAAACTTAAAGCAATATGTCTCAAAAATCGAAAATGCACAACAAAACAAATGAGGAACGAATGGGAGGAAACTGGAGTCAACGTCTGTGACCGAACTGTAAGAAACCGCCTAAAGGAAATGGGATTTACATACAGAAAAGCTAAACGAAAGCCATCATTAACACCTAAACAGAAAGAAACAAGGTTACATGGGCTAAGGAAAAGCAATCGTGGACTGTGGATGACTGGATGAAAGTCATATTCAGTGATGAATCTCGAATCTGCATTGGGCAAGGTGATGATGCTGGAATTTTTGTTTGGTGCTGTTCCAGTGAGATTTATAAAGATGACTGCCTGAAGAGAACATGTAAATTTCCGCAGTCATTGATGATATGGGGCTGCATGTCAGGTAAAGGCACTGGGGAGATGGCTGTCATTACATCATCAATAAATGCACAAGTTTACGTTGATATTTTGGACACTTTTCTTATCCCATCAATTGAAAGGATGTTTGGGGATGATGAAATAATTTTTCAAGATGATAATGCATCTTGCCATAGAGCAAAAACTGTGAAAACATTCCTTGCAAAAAGACACATAGGGTCAATGTCATGGCCTGCAAATAGTACGGATCTTAATCCAATTGAAAATCTTTGGTGGAAGTTGAAGAAAATGGTCCATGACAAGGCTCCAACCTGCAATGCTGATCTGGCAACAGCAATCAGAGAAAGTTGGAGCCAGATTGATGAAGAGTACTGTTTGTCACTCATTAAGTCCATGCCTCAGAGACTGCAAGCTGTTATAAAAGCCAGAGGTGGTGCAACAAAATACTAGTGATGTGTTGGAGCGTTCTTTTGTTTTTCATGATTCCATAATTTTTTCCTCAGAATTGAGTGATTCCATATTTTTTTCCCTCTGCTTGGTCTAAAAAAGTAACCGTTACTAACTGCCACAATTTTTTTCCTGATTTCTTATAGTGTTTCTTAAAGCCAGAAAGTTGCCATTTGAAATGACTGTAGTTTTTTGTCATGTCTGTGATCTGCTTTTTTTCTACAAAATTAAACAACTGAATGAACATCCTCCGAGGCCGGTGATTCCATAATTTTTGCCAGGGGTGTATAACAGGGCTGTTGAATACTTTTCGAATTCAGTGTTAGTTATATCATGTAAGAATGATTCAGTGGACTTTACATTGTCACCAACATGTGACACCATCTGTTCCTGGACCTCCATGTCAGTTGAGAACTGCAAGGACAAATGTACCACTTTTCCACAGGCACACAAACAGATTAGTTATACACCTACAATATACATGTGAATGTGCAGTTGTAGAAGAGAGACTGACCAGACGAGACCAGGTGAGTGTTGATTTCTGAAGAGAAGAACCATAGAAAGAATAGGTTTGATGTGTCTGTCTCCTGAAAGATGAACGCCTGTCCTGAGCCAAAGACTCCTTCACTGCAAGGTGTATTTGAACATTATAATACCTGTGTTTTACTTTTGGAGTACATTGTCCTTGGGTGGTGTTGGGATGAATTTGTGTCAAACAGATGGATACTCAGATGAGGAGCATCACTTGCATTGTGAGGAAACAACCACCACATTTTGACCATGTGGTGCATTTCTCTGGGCATGAACCAGCACACAGGTACCTCACTGTTGACCCCATTCAGGACCTAAGGTTAATCCATAGTGTGGGGGATGACACCAGCACATGCTTTTAGACCTGACCTGTCCTGAGAATATGTTAACAATGTATCCTCTCCCACAGGAACCAATAACAACCAAGTGAGGTGTCCAAACAGCATTTTAAATGTTGTAAACAACATATGTGGATTTTGTATTTTCTTACAAGCCCTCAAACTCAGAGGTTTTCATGTACTTACACGGAGCCAATGAAAAGGCTGGTATTCTGGTAATGGAATAACGCAGTTAAATTTTTTGCCAAAAAATGTAAGAATTCCTCATATGAATGAAATTGCTCACATTGATCGGGATATAAAAACATGGTAGCAAATATATATTAAATTTTTTATAAATACTTTGACCAGTAGGTGCTATTTAATGGACAATAACAAAGGAATGAAAACAGAACCTGTGGTACTCTTAATTTTATTTAAAAAAATGTGCATGTACTGCACTTAACTGAAGCTTGGAAAGACTACATATTTTACCATTTGATGCAGGGACATGGTTTGCATCAACAACAACCTGGGATTAATTAAAAAAAAAAACCTTTAACTTAATTGGAATAAGCCAGTGTAGAAAAGGAATTAATAAATCAATTATTGTAAGACATTCTGATTTCCATTGCTGCTGTGAACCCTGGTATCTTCTTTTTGTTTATGCTGACATGATTGACAACTATCTGTATGTGGCATTCACTTGCAGTGCCATGTCGGACACTATGATAATGGATGCAATAGCCTCCCACCTGGTGCTCCCCAACCGTCTCACTGTTCCTCTGGTGTCTGACCTACGCACTGCAGAGCTCCGCTCACCTCTTCCAAGGGTAACTGAAGAAAAAATGTACACTAAAGCAGACATATGAACACAGTAGTTGGTATAAGGATGGAACTTATTTTTAATAAGAAACATTTTGATATATGTTGCGTGTTTTGATGTTTGCACAAACTAGGGTGTTGTGCGCATCCACCTGCTGGAGGCCGAGGATCTCACTGCAAAAGACACAGTTATCAAAGGGTTAATCAACGGGAAGTCGGACCCCTACGCTGTGCTGCGTGTGGGAACCCAGATCTTCACCTCTCATCACGTGGACAGTAACCTGAACCCTCAGTGGCGGGAGATGTACGAGGTAAGAAACTCAGCTGAAACATACCTGATGTGACTTCACTTTGAAATTCAAATTGTGTACTTTCCACCAGTTTGTATGCTGATAGCTTTGTGTTGGTGTCCTTGCTTTTTAGCGAGTGTGCTGTCTGTGATAGCGAACATGTCACTGGCACAGTATCAGTAAGCACTCGAAGCAGATTTAATCGACTGCCACAATAGCAGGAAGTTCCCGCTTCTGAGATAAGCTCAGGGACAAATTTGTCTTTTGCTGTCCTTTGAGGCAAATTTGTGTCATTGAAGTTTGAGTCAAACAGCAAAAAGCTATTGCGTTATTACTTTTGTGATAGCACAGTTGAATGTTTTTGTCATTGTGGTTCTGTTTGCATGCTCTTGCGTTACTGTGTCGTTTGTGGCTGGATCTATATTCGTGGTGCATATTGTGTATTTGCCCATTTATGTGTGTTCATGTCAGGTGATTGTCCATGAAGTACCTGGTCAGGAGTTGGAAGTGGAAGTGTTTGACAAAGACCCAGACCAGGATGACTTCCTGGGGAGGTAGCTTATTCGTTCTCATTCATTTACTCTGTCTCTATGTGCTTCTCATGTCATTTCCATCTCTGCTGCGGCCGTGATCTGCCATGACTGTTGAAATTCGAATGCAGTCTATTTTGAGGCTTAGTTTTCTCACTGGCACCTGCTTCTGTGTGCCTCTTTGTTTTTCAGGGTCAAAGTGGATCTTGATATTGTAAAGGAACACAGAGTCGTGGATGATGTGAGTGAGGAACGTTCTTAACAGGGACAAAATCAAACATTCTTATCCAGCAGATAAAATATAATCACTGTATTGTTTCTCTTGCTGGAGAAAAAATCCTGTGGTAATCCTGTTGAAATGTGATGTGACCTCATGTGCTTCCTGGTGATTTGCTCTGATGTCACCATGCTTGATCTTGCTACCCAATGCCAAAATGAAAAGTGAAAAAAAGGTTCATTTAACAAGGGATCTGTGCTTCCAAACAGTGGTTCAATCTGAAGGACGTTCCATCCGGCAGTATTCACCTTAGACTGGAATGGCTCTCTTTGCTGCCTTCTGCTGCCAAACTTAATGAGGTGAGCCTTCACGCAATAGGTACACATATAAAAACATCAGTGAAGTTTCCCCTACCATTATATAGGCCTGACGGGCTGCCACGGCAAAGCTGGGGTGGACCAGCAACAAGGTAATCTTAGGCTAAACACTGATAAATGTTGTTTGTTCTGTTGAAAAACTGTTAATGTTGTTTTGTTCTAGGTAATCCAGATTAATCAGAACCTGACAAGTAAGATGTCTGATCCTCCCTCCGCTGCCATCCTCGCCATCTACCTTGATCAAGCCTACGAACTGCCTGTAAGATCAGCACTGTAAGGATCTGCCTGATTTGTCTGAGTCTTTTACCCACATTGGTGGATTTAAAATGTTTCAGATGCGAAAAGGCAATAAAGATCCAAGCCCAATGGTACAGGTTTCCATTCAGGACACAACAAAAGAGAGCAAGTACTGAATAAAACTTATTATTTCTGAGTTCAGTCAAGCAAATGGTAAAGATAATGAGTGTATTCTATTATGCAGACTTGCTATGGGACCAACAACCCTGTGTGGGAGGATGCCTTCACTTTCTTCATTCAGGATCCTCACAAACAAGACATTGATATTCAAGTAAGTGTGGAATGGAGTGGCAACTAAAAGCTTTAGTTGATCTGCTGATTTCACATCCAATCAAGGTGCTTTTTCATCAAATTGCAATTCAACTCTGGGAGCATGTGCTGGTGCTGCACAACTGCTTTGGGACCAGGGTGTCAAACTCCCCCCCTCCCAGGTGGACAACTAGTCCATTACCAAATCTCTAAAATAACCATCTATCTTCTGCCGGAAATGTGGGATTCCTCTTGGCTTGCTCCACTTACTGGAGTCCTCAACACTCAGGTCCCTACACGCTGGCTCATGTACAGAGAAATGCGCTACATGGCCAAAATGTCAAAGCTTACGCTCCCTCACAATGCAAGTGATACTCCTCATCTTAGTCTTTCTTAGTAACTGCTCATTAGATTTCCAGTGGTACCCAAGGATCCTCCAGAGATGGAGTACCAAAACTTCAAACCGTCTCCTTAGGCAGTGGTTAGCCTTCAAGTCTCACAGCCATAAATAAGACAGGCTTACCAGGATCCTAAAGTCTCAAACTTTTGCTAACCTGCAAAGATATCACATCGCCAAACAACTCTGTCCAGCGACGTCATGACTCCATAAGTTCTCTCCAAGGCCGAGGACCCAGAGACATGTCTGTCACTACAGAGATAAGTGAAAACCTCTATAAGTTCAACAACACAGATACACTTCTGATGGCTGAGTCCAGGAACTGTTAAAAGCCTGAATCTTAGGCTTGATCCAGGACAATGCCAAGCCCAGGCATGCTGATTTGTCACTCAGCTTCTCAAGTACTACAATCAAGTATCCATGATTCTGCAAAGATCACAGCATTGTCCTCAAAGTGAAAGTCAATAAATCTTTCCTTGCCAACAAAAGCACTCAAGTCACTGATTTCCACAACCCTACCCAACATCCATTTCTCAGAATGTCCCAGAGAGCAACTGAATCAAATGCCAGTAGTGATGCCAGTATTCATGCTTGTGTTCTATGAGTCCTCGCAGGGCTAAAATGTGGTTGATGGTTGACTTCTTAGGTGTGAAGCCAGACTGTCCAGTCGCTGAGCAGCAAGCAGCTGGGACTGAATCCTCTTCAGAATCCTTCCCCTGGCACAGAGAGCAGTGTGATATCCCTACAGTTGTTATAATCTATACAATCACCCTTTCTTTTCCAGATTGGGACAAGACGTTCTTTCTTCTACAGAGATAATACCCATCTCCCATACTGAAACAAAATTGTTTGCATTGCCACAAGAACAGCTCTATACTTGCCTGAAAGAGGTCAGTTCCAGTGCCACAAATCCCTGGAGCTTTCCCCACTCAGCTGTTTCATGGGCTTTGTGATCTCAGCAAGATTTGATAGTTCACAACTGACTGGAGAATCAGCTATAAGAAGTCTGACGCCAGAAATGTCTAACATCCCAGCAGGAGGATCAGCCTTATATAATTCCTCAAACTAGCTCGACCAACATGACAACAGAGGCATCTGTTAGGACTGAACCATCTTCCACCATATGTACAATGAAATGAAGTGTAGGTTTTGAGGAACAAAGTGCTTTTATTCCTTTGTAAGCAGGTTGAGGGTCATTAGATCACAGATTCTTCTAACAAATGCCTCCTTGTTCATTCTCAGGACTGACTGATTTCTCAGCTCCCTGTACATCCTAAGATTTCATCAAGCAGTGCCCTACAACTCCTATGGATGTTATTTAGAGTATTCTCCATTATGAAACACCTCCTCCTATGGACACTGGCGGGTCCAGTACAATTCTCAGCACTTTTCCGGGTCTTGTTGCAGAAGACCTCACACAACCTGTTTGGATTTCCAGTTGTGTTCATGTCTGCAAGTCCTCCAGCTGAATTGCATGCAAAATCCTGGAAAACAGTCTGATCTTGAAGTCTGACCAGCTTTAATCTTGGGCACTGAGCAGGCAGTAGCCTGCAAGACTTCAGTTGAATCCTCAGGGAAGCCACAACAAGTCTGTGGTCAGAATTCACAAACTGGGCATCTCTGTAGACCCACAAGGAACTGCATTATTAGGTTTTTTCCACTGTTAGTTGAGAAATGTTCTTGGTCCCTGGTCTTTTGGTGCATGCTTCTTCACATCCCTCAGTCTTCTTACCCCGTTCATGGCTATTTTTTCCACCATATTTTCCTTTCCTGACTCAAATGGCATCTCTGCTTGTGTTTTTCATTCAGGTTAAGGATGACGATCGTGCTCTGTCCTTGGGCAGCCTGACTATTCCTCTCACTCGTCTTCTAGCAAGCCCTGAACTCACCATGGACCAGTGGTTCCATCTGGACAATTCAACTCCTTCCAGCCGCATCTACATCAAAGTCGTGCTGAGGGTTTGTTTCTGACAAATGGATGTACTTTGATTGTGCACACTAATGTGTAGGGTTTTGTGGAAAGTGGGTAAAGTGTCATTTTCAGCTGGAAGATGTGGATCCTGGGCTGGAATCATTCACGCTGAATTATCTGTGTGGAAGACTTTAAAATCACACCAGCTGCTGAGGCACTGTTGTAATATGTCATTAGCTGTCATGAGGTAGATGTTTCACATCCACAGTTATTGCTGTGGTGCAGAGAACCTTCATTTAAATAGACTGTGGCTGTGCATGTGAACTTTCTGTGCAGTGCTTACAGTCAGAGGCATAAGTATTTGGACAGCAACACAATTTTTATAATTTTGCCTCAAAATGGACTTGAAAGAAATTATCGAAATGTGCTTGCAAGTGTAGACTTTCAGCTTTAATTCAAGGGGTTTAACAAAACATTGCATTAACAGAACCCATAAGTTAGTGGACAAATTAAACATAAGTATTATTGTTCATGTAAATAATCATTTTTACGGACAGTTTTCTTTAGTCTGTCAGGGGATGGATACATGAACATTTCCAAGGTGTTGAATATGTCTCTTAAGTTCCATTAGGCACTTTTATTTTCTGTAATCATAGCCTCAAGAGCAAGTAACTGCTTCAGAGTTGTCATGGGAGTCTTGGTGGCTTCCCTCGCTTTTGACTCCTTCCTACTCCAGACAGGTTTCCCACACAGTACCATACTGTTTGGATTTATTAATGATTTATGGAACTGAATTCCAAGACATACAGACTTGGAATTGTTCATGTATCCATCCTCTGACTTGTCTAAAGAAAACTTGCTGTAAATGTGAAAATTTGTATTAATAATAATCCTTAAATTTAGTTTGTCTAAATACTTATGGAGGCAGCACAGTTGCTTAGTGGTTAGCGCTGTTGCCTCATAGCAAGAAGGTCCTGGGATCACTTCCTGCCTGTGGCCTTTCTGTGTGGCGTATGTATGTTCCCCCCATGTTTGCGTGGGTTCCCTCCAGGTGCTCCGGCTTCCTCTCACTTCCAAAGACATGCAGGTTAGGTGGATTGGAAACTTGTAATTGTCCGTAGATGTGCGTGTGACTGTGTGTGTTTGTCTATATGTGGCTCTGTGACAGACTAGCATCCTGTTCAGGGTGTACGCCGCCTCACGCCTTATGACTGCTAGAATAGGCTCCTGCCCCCTGTGACCCTTAATGGAAGTAAGCAGGTTTAGAAAATGAGTGAATGAAAACGTACGGCCTCTGCAAAATTGAGAACGGCACATCAGTGTGTGTCATTGCATGTTAAACATTACCATTTTTATTTATTTATTTATTTTTGTTTCCTGCAGCAACAACAATAAACCAGATGTCAGTTTATCCTCAGTGAAGATCAGTTATCAAATTTGGACCGTGAGAGATGAATTATTTCAGTACACAGTACAGAGTAAGCGCTTTGAGTATCTGATGCAGATGGAAAGCGCTATATAAATGCAGTCCATTTACCATTTACACAGAGATCTGGTTTTGTGTCAGATAAACAGGAAGGACTTGTGTAACAGAGTGTGAAATTACCAAAACAAGATGTGAGATAAGCTGTAATCACATGATCACAGCTTTCTGAGGTCTGTCGAACTCTCATCTTGATAAACAGGACAGAGAGGAGACAACTTTAAAGTGTAGGTGACACCAAAAAATTTGCACAAATAATCACTAAAATGATGAAATGTTGATATTTTTAAAAATCCTGAACAATAAAATTCGATGTGTGCATGTGAAGGATAAACAGCTGTCTGAAGCCTGCGCTCGATTTCAGCCCTCAGCCGCGACCATATTGTTGCTACGTCATCACAAGAACGGCACCTGCTGATTCAAGCCCATATCAATTGTAAACACAGTGGAGGTCAAGCTGATTATAGAGGAATTTTGTCCAGTCTGAACATGTGTCTGAAGAAACTGTGGGGGATACAGCTTTATGGGTTTGGGCCTTATTTAGATGACAATGAGGGAGACAAAACTTGGAGGAAAACCTTCAGTGTGACAACAGTGACGATATTGGCAGAATTCAGAAGACAGAATGGTGATTAGAAAATAAATAAATACTGCAGGCGATTTTGGCATGCAGGTGATACGTTTTTTTGCCAGCTCTTTGAATACAGTCAATGTACTGTACGTTAGTAGTTTACGGAGCCCTGGAAGTGTCATGGCATAATGTTTTGGATGTGGAGCGACTGTCCGCACATTTTACTACATTGTGCGCTCATTTTATAATATTGTGCGTGCATTTTATTATATTATGCACTCATTTTACTATACTGTGTGCACGTTTTATTATATTGTATGCTTATTTTAATTATATTTTGCACGTTTTATTATATTGTGCGCTCATTTTACTATATTGTGTGCTCATTTCGCTGTATTGTGCACATGTTTTATTATATTTTGCACTCATTATATTGTGCACCCATTTCACTATATTGTGTGCGCGTTTTAGTATATTGCGCGCTCAGTTTCAATTTTCAAATTATTTTCATTTATATAGCGGCAAATCACAACAAAGTGGCCTCATGGCGCTTTACACAAGTAAGGTCTATTGTGCACGTTATTATTATATTAAAACCATTCACACAAGGAGTAAATATGAAGTCTTACCTGTCCATTTCAGTGAGATCATTATCTGAAAATAATTCAATTCATTGTCCTGTCTGAAGAAAAGTCCATCCGCGACTGGCATGGTCAACTACAGGTGTAATCTGTTCATTTCGTCTGATGGATCGAGTCTCTCCTGTTTGTGCTGCAAGTTAAAAGACTGTGGAGAAGCCGTGGACACTGTGCATGCGCACTCATCAATACAAGCGTTCCACTTGTCAATCAAAAGGATTCTGCCGGTAAGAATAACCATTCTGACACCAAAAACACAGTGTAGCTCTGACCCGAACCACTCGGTGGAAACGGAGCTGTCAGCAGCCTGTAACAATCCATAAATTAATCCATGAATTAATGGGACTATTAAGATAATGGTTCCGGCGCTGATGACAGTTTCTGCTTCTTCAATGTCAGGAGTCGCCGGGAAGTTCCTGGTTTTATTTCTCTCTTCAGTAACTGCGCACCAGGAAATGATGAATTTCAAACTGTAATTTTAGACTTAAATACTCAAAAAACATTACATATTGTGTCACCTACATGAAGCTGCCAAACAACTTTGAGAACAATGGAGGCTAATACATGTTGCTTATCACAAGAGAAGGCAAGCTGGCAGGAACCCCCGTCACCAAAGCAATGACATGGCACTAAATGCTACACACTGTAGCTTTAAAGGAGAGAGAGAGAGAGAGAGAGAGAGAGAGAGAGAGAGAAGGACTACAAATATTTGCCTGAACTAAGTTGTAAGCTTTTAATCCCGAACAATAATCCTCCCATTTTTTAAACATGCATTTAAAGCCAACAGTGTTTGTGTTTCATGGCAGTCTTTGGCGTTCACTGATATCTGCAACTGCTTTTTATCCCCCCGGTGTGAAATACGGGGGGATGTAGTGATCAGCATGTCTGTCTGTCTGTCCATCCGTTTTCACTTGTTAGCGCGATATCTCAAGAACCAGTTGACCAATTTCATTCATAAGGGTGAGCAGTAATCTCAGAATGATTCTCCAGCCTATCGAGTAGAATATGATGATCCACGGTATCAAATGCAGCACTGAGATCTAACAGCACCAGAACTGTCATGGTGTCTGAATCCATTGTGAGCAGAAGATCATTCACCACTTTAGTGAGAGCCGTCTCTGTGGAATGATATTTTCTAAAAGCAGACAGATTATTCTCGGTAAGGTAGTCCACAAGCTGCTGTGACAGTAAGTTGCATTGCATTGTGGGTATGTTGTCCATTAATTTTCATAGAGCAATTTGTGACATTCATGAGACTCAAGTGAATGATGATTAAAAAGTGACATGATGTCATATCACTGCAATGCTCGGGCATGCCATACACAGCAGGTACATTTTAATTAAAAAAAAAAGCACGCCTTAACTCGCATGCGGCATGCGCTGGCCCATTCAGATTGTAATTAAAGTCCACCCTAGCCAGCCACTACTACGTAGTAAATAAAGTGTGATGCTGCTACCTGATCTGAGTATCATGTGAACTGTGAAAATAAGGGCTCCAGTGAGCGGGTTATGATCTAATATATAAGGCTGACCGTGTGTGTGTGTGGCCCAGTCTCATGTTTTTTTTTTTTTCCGTGCTCCTGTGACGGAATGAGTCAAATTTTTCGTGACGGGGTTTTTTTTTAACTCACTATTACTAACCCTACTCCTACCCCCGACCATAACCATAACCACCCCGACCCCCCCCGCTTCACTTTTAATTTTGTGCAGCCATCACGGAATGAATTAGAATGAATTTGTGCTGCCGTGACGAAAATGAGACGCTTTTCGTCACAATATCACAAACCGATAGATTAATGTATATTTCGTGCTGCTGAATCACGACTTGCCGTGAGACCAGGTTGGTGTGTGTGTGTGTGTGTGTGTGTGTGTGTGTGTGTGTGTGTGTGTGTGTGTGTGTGTGTGTGTGTGTGTGTGTGTGTGTGTGTGTGTGTGTGTTTGCGCACATACACTTTCAACCTACGGGCCCCAGTGACCTCCCCAATGGTGTCCCGACTCACCATACCAAGTTTGGTGTTGATTGCATAATTACTGTGGCTGTGCACAGCGAACACATGTACACACACACAGACAGACACACGGTCAGCCTTATATATTAGGTAAGAGTGGACTTGGCTGATCCAACACTTTGTATTACTGATTTGTGGGGGGTGGGGGGGGGATATGTCATCTCCTGATGACTCTTGTTTATGTTTATGTCTGCGCTGGGTGTGAAATGTTTAGCTATTCCTCGGCCTCCTTTAGCAGTAACAGTACTTGTACTAATAAGTGTAGCTTGTTCGTAGCTTTGGAGGCTAGGCTGGGTGAATTGGAGACTCGGCTCCGCACCTTGGAAAATCCTACAGCTAGCCAGACCCCTGTAGTTGGTGCGGACCAAGGTAGCTTAGCCGCCGTTAGCTCTTCCCCAGCAGATCCCAAGCAGCTGGGAAAGCAGGCCGGCTGGGTGACTGTGAGGAAGAAGCATAGTTCTAAACAGAAGCCCCCTGTACACTACCAACCCCTTCACATCTCTAACCGTTTTTCCCCACTCGGCGACACACCCACCGAGGATCAAACTCTGGTTATTGGCGACTCTGTTTTGATAAATGTGAAGTTAGCGATACCAGCAACCATAGTCAAATGTCTTCCGGGGGCCAGAGCAGGCGACATTGAAGGAAATTTGAAACTGCTGGCTAAGGCTAAGCGTAAATTCGGTAAGATTGTAATTCATGTCGGCAGTAATGACACCTGGTTATGCCAATCGGAGGTTACTAAAATTAATATTGAATCGTGTGTAACTTTGCAAAAACAATGTCGGACTCTGTAGTTTTCTCTGGGCCCCTCCCCAGTCGGACCGGGAGTGACATGTTTAGCCGCATGTTCTCCTTGAATTGCTGGCTGCTTCATAGATAATTGGCAAAGTTTCTGGGGAAAACCTGGTCTTGTTAGGAGAGACGGCATCCGTCCCACTTTGGATGGAGCAGCTCTCATCTCTAGAAATCTGGCCAATTTTATTAAACCCTCCAAATTGTGACTATCCAGGGTTGGGACCAGGGTTATACACCTCTCTGCAGCTTCTCTCCCCCTGCCATCCCCCCAATACCCCATCCCTGTAGAGACAGTGCCTGCTCCCAGACCACCAATAACCAGTAAAAATCTATTTAAGCATAAAAATTCAAAAAGAAAAAATAATATAGCACCTTCAACTGCACCACAGACTAAAACAGTTAAATGTGGTCTATTAAACATTAGGTCTCTCTTTTCTAAGTCCCTGTTAGTAAATGATATAATAATTGAGCAACATATTGATTTATTCTGCCTTACAGAAACCTGGTTACAGCAGAATGAATATGTTAGTTAAAATGAGTCAACACCCCCGAGTCACACTAACTGTCAGAATGCTCGAAGCACGGGTCGAGGAGGAGGATTAGCAACAATCTTCCACTCTAGCTTATTAATTAATCAAAGACCCAGACAGACCTTTAATTCATTTGAAAGCTTGACTCAGTCTTGTCCATCCAAATTGGAAGTCTCAAAAACCAGTTTTATTTCTTATTATCTATCGTCCACCTGGTCGTTACTGTGGGTTTTTCTGTGAATTTTCAGACCATTTGTCTGACTTAGTGCTTAGCTCAGATAAGATAATTATAGTGGGTGATTTTAACATCCACATAGATGCTGAGAATGACAGCCTCAACACTACATTTAGTCTATTATTAGATTCAGTTGGCTTCGCTCAAAATGTAAATGAGCCCACCCACCATTTTAACCATACTTTAGATCTTCAATCAATCAATCAATCAACATTTATTTATAAAGCGCTTTACAGCACCGACTGGTGTCCAAAGTGCTTAACATTAAAAACACAAATTTACAAAATAAAACACATATAAAATAAAATTTTAAAACAACACATAAAAAAAACATAAAAATAACAGAACATGTCACCTCCCCACTAAGTGTTAAAAGCCAGTTTAAATAAATAAGTCTTTAACTTAGATTTAAAAAGTGCTAGGTCAGGAATAGTACGTAACTCAAGAGGTAGCTCATTCCACAGTCTGGGGCCAGCTACCGCGAAAGCATGATCACCCCAGCGTTTATATCTTGACCTTGGAACATCTAAGTAAAGCTGGCCAGACGCCCTTAACGTCCTACTGTAGGTGCGCAAAGTTAAAATTTCAGACAAGTAGGGAGGTGCAAGGCCATAAATAGCTTTAAAAACAAACATTAAAATTTTAAAATCAATTCTAAAACGAACTGGAAGCCAGTGGAGTGAGTATAGGATGGGCGCAATATGCTCACGTCTAGAAGTGTTTGTCCAATTTGTTCATGTAAATGGGGAGTCTTCTTCACAGACTAAGGTTAATTATGGAGTTCCACAAGGTTCTGTGCTAGGACCAATTTTATTCACTTTATACATGCTTCCCTTAGGCAGTGTTATTAGAAAGCATTGCTTAAATTTTCATTGTTACGAAGATGATACCCAGCTTTATCTATCCATGTAGCCAGAGGACACACACCAATTAGTTAAACTGCAGGAATGTCTTTCAGACATAAAGACATGCGTGACCTCTAATTTCCTGCTTTTAAATTCAGATAAAACTGAAGTTATTGTACTTGGCCCCACAAATCTTAGAAACATGGTGTCTAACCAGATCCTTACTCTGGATGGCATTACCCTGACCTCCAGTAATACTGTGAGAAATCTTGGAGTCATTTTTGATCAGGATATGTCCTTCAATGCGCATATTAAGCAAATATGTAGGACTGCTTTCTTGCATTTGCGCAATATCTCTAAAATTAGAAAGGTCTTTTCTCAGAGTGATGCTGAAAAGCTAATTCATGCATTTATTTCTTCTAGGCTGGACTACTGTAATTCATTATTATCAGGTTGTCCTAAAAGTTCCCTGAAAAGCCTTCAGTTAATTCAAAATGCTGCAGCTAGAGTGCTGACAGGGACTAGAAGGAGAGAGCATATCTCACCCATATTGGCCTCTCTTCATTGGCTTCCTGTTAATTCTAGAATAGAATTTAAAATTCTTCTTCTTACTTATAAGGTTTTGAATAATCAGGTCCCATCTTATCTTAGGGACCTCTTAGTACCATATCACCCCAATAGAACGCTTCGCTCTCAGGCTGCAGGCTTACTTGTAGTTCCTAGGGTTTGTAAGAGTAGAATGGGAGGCAGAGCCTTCAGCTTTCAGGCTCCTCTCCTGTGGAACCAGCTCCCAATTCGGATCAGGGAGACAGACACCCTCTCTACTTTTAAAATTAAGCTTAAAACTTTCCTTTTTGAAAAAGCTTATAGTTAGGGCTGGCTCAGGTGACCCTGAACCATCTGTTATATGGCTGGGGGGGCCTGGCTGCCGGTTTGTTTCTGTCTTTTGGTTTTCCTCCCAGGTGGCGTGCGTTTGGGACTGAGTGGCTGTGTTGCTGAGGCTGTCAGGACCTCACCCTGATCACCTGCGACTCGTCAGGACTCACAGCTGTGGTGCATCTGGATAGATTGGAACATGTTGGCATTTAAGACTGGAGTGCACAGTGTGTATTTGCCAGAGACTCGACCTTGTGACCAGACGGGTGAGATCGTCGTCTCGGGAGCCATCTCATCAGCAGCGGATGCTGAGAACGTCCAGGTTTGATGCACAGTCTGTGAAAGAGGAGGGGGTGAGGTCTCACGCTCGTCAGCACACTTCCTGAGGTACGTTAGATTTTGTGACTAACAGTTATACAGTCAGTAAATGTGGTGTCCCTCACACTTTATTATATTGAGCTGTTTGTTAGTCATGTATCAGCTTTCACTGCAGTGGAGTTTTGTGAACTGATTGTTCCATGCCTGCAGGTTGGGAAGCTGATCAGTAATCAAGCCAGGAAGTGTTTGCTGTTTGTACACCTTTAAGTGTTCTGTGTGTAGAGTGTGGACTCACATAATGGTTCCTTCTTTCACAGACTCGGTTGTTGCGGCCACCTGGGGGGTGTCGGCGGGGTCCTTGGGTCCGAAACAGCTTCTGGCTCCGGACCGTTAGCGCTGCTGGGAGCGCACCACGCCAGGCCGCACCTTTGTTATTATATTATCACTGTTATGTATTAAATTCAGTTAGCCTTTGTACCGTGCTCTGCTTATTTCATACTGGGTCCTTCAAACGCTGGTCGGTTCTCCGAGCTGCGTCCGACACATAACACCATCCCTTAGTTATGCTGCTATAGACTTAGACTGCTGGGGGGTTCCCATGATGCACCCAGTGTTTCTTTTTATTCACCTCTTTTTGCTCTGTATGCACCACTCTGCTTTTAATCATTGGTGATTGATCTCTGCTCTCTTCCACAGCATGTCTTTTTCCTGATTCTCTCCCTTCAGCCCCAACCAGTCCCAGCAGAAGACTGCTCCTCCCTGAGCCTGGTTCTGCTGGAGGTTTCTTCCTGTTAAAAGGGAGTTTTTCCTTCCCACTGTCACCAAGTGCTTGCTCATAGGGGGTCATTTTGACCGTTGGGGTTTTTCTGTAATTATTGTATGGCTTTTGCTTTACAATATAAAGCGCCTTGGGGCAACTGTTTGTTGTGATTTGGCGCTATATAAATAAAATTGAATTGATTTGATGTTTGCAGCTGAATGAGTCAAATATGCTTTATTGCCACAAAAAAGAAAAAAAATACACATTTAGTTCTTTCATAATTGCATTGAACTTTAAGAATATTATGCTGTGCAACTAATTTATATACATAATTTTTGAATGTTCCTTTATATATTTATAGACTTTTTTTAACACACTAGGTGGGAATTTAGCTTGTAAGTAACTTGGAGATGGAAAGTATGTGGGAATGTACGTAATTAATTTGCCATTTTGTAGATGAATAGTGAGAAGGGGGCAGGAATTTGAAAGTGTACACTTCCCCCTATAATTTTTCATGGATTGTTTCTTTCACAATTTGTGTATTTGTTAGAAAATCAATTAATGAATTCATTTATTCATTCATTGTGAGGCAAAAATGTGGTTGTTTGGTGCTTATTTTTGCTTTGTGTTCCAGGTGCTGTGGCTAAATGATGAGTCCTCTTCAGCAACCCCGTCTCCTCGCCCTTCAGCATCGGGGTCCGTGACGGGTCACGGGGGGATAACAGCAGAACTGAATCCTACGGGACCCGGTGGGTCAGCTAAACCTCAATCTGTACGACCCCAGCACACCACCCCCGACCCAGACTTTGCAACTGAGGTAAAATAATGAGTAACGAAGAGGTGAACCTTCCACCTCTCTCACACATACACGACCGTAACATTTACCGCCCCACAGGGAGTGTTGCGCATTCACCTGCTGGAGGCCCAGAACCTTATAGCTAAGGACAACTTCATGGGGGGTATGGTGAAAGGGAAGAGCGACCCCTATGTCAAGATCCGCGTGGCGGGAATCGCCTTCCGCAGCCACACCATCAAGGAGAATCTCAATCCCATCTGGAATGAACTCTATGAGGTATCAACACTTTGTCTGATAAATCACATTCTCACATCTAATGGACTTCAGATTCCATGATGCCTTTTTTATTTTTAGGTGATTTTAACCCAACTTCCTGGTCAGGAGATCCAGTTTGAGTTGTTTGACAAGGACATTGATCAGGATGACTTCCTCGGAAGGTCTGCTGTGACATTACAAATGCACAATACGCAAGACAAGCTGAATCACTTAAATGAAATCCACAGTAAACAACTGATTGTGTCCTGACTTTGCAGGTTCAAGCTAAACTTACGAGATATCATCAGTGCACAGTTCATAGACACGGTGTGTGAGGCTGAAAAGTTTTGAAGAGTTTCTGTACAAATCATATTTGTATTATGATGGACATCTTTTATCTTGTTGCAGTGGTACACTTTGAATGATGTGAAGTCTGGTCGGGTTCATCTGGTGCTGGAGTGGCTGTCCAGAGTCTCTGACCTAAGCAGAGTAGAACAGGTTAGTTACCCTGTTTAAAGTCCAATAATGGTTTACAGTTTGAATATTAACCTGCTTTGTGCACAGAGTAAATGAGTGGAGAAAGAGCTTATCTTTATAGTTGGAAGTGCATTTTTATCAGTGTGTTTGTGTTAATACCTGTGGGTAGTATTGTAAAAGTACAGAGCAGAAATTTTAACCACAACTTTCTAACTTCTTCTTTCCGTTGTAAGACATGTCTTTACAGTCCTACTCAGTATTATTGGCACCCCTGAATTTTAAATACAGATTCTATTTTTGTTTTTTTAGCCATTTTTCAAAGAATATGAATGACAACACAAAAACTTTTTTTCATTCATGGTTAGTGGTTGGGTGACAACCAGGTTTACTCTTTTTAAGTCATAATGACAACACAAACTACCCAAATGACCCTGATCAAAAGTTTACATACATCTCTTCTTAATAACATGTATTGCCCACTTTAACATCAGTGACAGCTTGGAATCATTTGTGGTGGTTGTGGACGAGGCTCTCTGATGGTGAAGCTGCCACTGAATATGTCTTGGACTTTATTTACATCAATTACAAAGAAATACAAACAATATGGCACTCTATGGTAAATCTGCATGGAGTAGACAGTTCTCAAAAACTTAGTGACTGTGCAAGAAGTAGAAGAGTGAGGAAAGCCACCAAGACACCCAGTCAACCCAGGAGAAGTTATGGGCTTATGTGGCTGTGATTGGAGAAATTGTGCACAGTGCAAGCTGAAAAATGGCCAAAAAAACAAAAATTCCACCAGGGTATGTAAACGTTTGAGCTCAACTATATATATATATATATATATATATATATATATATATATATATATATATATATATATATATATACGAGGTCTGTTAGAAAAGTATCTGACCTTTTTATTTTTTTCAAAAACCCATATGGATTTGAATCACATGTGATTGCATCAGCCAAGCTTGAACCTTCGTGCGCATGCGTGAGTTTTTTCACGCCTGTCGGTTGCGTCATTCACCTGTGAGCAGGCTTTGTGTGAGCAGTGGTCCACCCCTCTCGTCTGATTTTTATTGCGAATAAATGTTTGAACGATTTGGAGCTTTGCTGCATCAATTTTTTCCAGAAACTGTGAGAGACCTCCAGGTGGTAACATTCGGAAAATTCAAATGGCTTTGAGGGACGATTTCAGTGATGCCGGTAGTAACGCGTTACTCTAATCTGACCACTTTTTTTAGTAACGAGTAATCTAACGCATTAATCTTTCCAAATCAGTAATCAGATTAAAGTTACTTCTCCATGTCACTGTGCGTTACTATTATTTTTCATTGTGGGTCGATAACAGCATTAAACTTGGTCCGTGGGCAGGAGGTCGGGGTTCGACTGAACTGCCCACTTTAAGCGAACTGTGAGCTTTTAATCCGCGGTTTTTTGCAGCTCCTTGACTCGTCCTCACCTCTTAAAGCGCGGTGATCAGCACACCTGCACTGAACTTTACAAAGACATTTTTATACTTTTTTTCCTCCTTTATTTAGAATTCTGAGCTGAGCCGCTCTGTATCTGGTCGTTAAAAACAGCTGATCCTCCGCGACGCGTCAACAACTAACACTATTTTCCACTCAAATGCACCTAAACTCTCTTTCTGAGGACCACATGATGTGAAAATGCAATAAAACTTTCTTACCTGTAAATCTGGTCATGTTTTCTGCATAAATAAATGTTATCCATTCTTTGTGCTCAAACGCCAAAGCAGGGGCGAATCTAGATGGAATGGGGGCGTGGGGCAAGGATGTGCCCCCTCCCCCACAACACCCCTAGATTAAAGGTGCAATTTTGAAGCCGTTTTTTACTACAACTAATATTGCTTAAAATAATAATAATTTCGACAAGTAAAATGTTTAGAGAGAATTTAAATGTTAGAAAAATGTTAGAATTTAATAGTTACCTTTATAAACAATGTAGGCTCGAAATTGCAAGTTTTACTGTTACAGTGCTGTCATCAGTTAAATATGAGGTCAAGAAAGACGTCTTTATTTTACTTTTTATAAAACAAGTATTTATTTTCATTGAAGTCAAGAAAGGGTGACTATAAAGTGAGTTTTGGCAAAACAGGTATCATTGTCATGTTGAGGTGGCAGAGGGTTGTTGTCGGCAGCTGGGAAAAGTAACTAAAAAAGTAACTAGTAATCTAACTTAGTTACTTTTACAATTGAGTAATCAGTAAAGTAACTAAGTTACTTTTACAATTGAGTAATCAGTAAAGTAACTAAGTTACTTTTTCAAAGTAACTGTGGCAACACTGGACGATTTTATGGGGATTACACAGATTAAGGAGTGATCCAGCTGGTTTAAAGACTGCCCACAGCTGCTGAGAGCGCGCCGCGCTCCGAGTGCCGATCGACAGGCTGAAACAACCAGATCATTTCCAACGTGAAGGCTTTGTTGATCCGGGACGTCGTCTGACTTACGCAAAAATGGCAGGAGACGTGGACATCAGTACTTTTTCTGCACATTCCACTGTTACAGGAGTTTTTTTCATGGAAAGAAAAGCGGACGGATGCGCCACCGTGCCGCTCATGGCGCGGCACAAAACCACCTCCATGTTGGTCTCACAGGACGGCTTTGAGATGGCTTTCAGACGGCTGTCGGTGGGTTTTCAGTCGTGTGACTAACCGAGAAATTGTGGATGAGCCTGGACATGCCAGAACATGTCCTGTGAGGCTTCATCACGGCGTTGCTTTGCGCCATGCGGCTCCACCGCGACGCGCGGAATTCCTCCGCACGTCTGTCTCAATGTGCCGAAAAAGTGCTGATGTCCACATCTTCCGCAGTTCCTGTGCTAGTCAGAGGACGTCCCGGATAAAACACAGCATCCAGTTTGGAAATGAACGGCACATTCCACTGTTACAGGAGTTTTTGTCATGGAAAGAGGAGCGGTCTTTAAACCGGCTGGATCACTCCTTAATCTGTGTAATCCCCATAAAATCGTCCCTCAAAGCCATTTGAATTTTCCGAATGTTACCACCTGGAGGTCTCTCACAGTTTCTGGAAAAAAACTGATGCAGCAAAGCTCAAAATCTTTCAGACATTTATTCGCAATAAAAATCCGACAAGAGGGGTGGACCACTGCTCACACAAAGCCTGCTCACAGGTGAATGACGCAACTGACAGGCGTGAAAAAAACTCACGCATGTGCACGAAGGTTCAGGCTTGGCTGATGCAATCACACGTGATTCAAATCCATATGGTTTTTGAAAAAAATAAAAAGGTCGGATACTTTTCTAACAGACCTCGTATATATATATATATATATATATATATATATATATATATATATATATATATGATAAAATTGACAAAATTACTGAAGAGCAGCAGCAACAACAAAATGCTTTCATGTACAGAAATAGAAAATACAGTGGATCCAGAAAGTATTCAAGTATTCAACATTTCGTTATGTTACAGCCTTACTCCAAAATGGATGAAATTCATTTTTTTTCCCTCAAAATTCCACACACAACACCCCATAAGTTTTGATTTTTTTTTTTTTTTTTGCAAATTTATTTAAAAAAAATGTAAAAAACTAAGAAATCACATGTACATAAGTATTCACAGCTTTTGCCATGAAGCTCAGAATTGAGCTCAGGTGCATCCTGTTTGCACTGATCATCCTTGAGATGTTTCTACAGCTTAACTGGAGTCCACCTGGGGTAAATTCAGTTGATTGGACATGATTTGGAAATGCACACACCTGTCTACATATAGTGCATGTCAGAGCACAAACCAAGCATGAAGTCAAAGGAATTGTCTGTAGACCTCCGAGACAGGATTGTCTCGAGGCACTAATCTGGGGAAGGGTACAGAAACATTTCTGTTGCTTTGAAGGCTCCAATGAGCACAGTGGCCTCAACCATCCATAAAAGGATTAAGTTCAGATCCATCAGGACTCTTCCCAGAGCTGGCCGCCCGTCTAAACTGAGTGAACATGCCTTAGTCAGGGAGGTGTCTGAGAACCTGATGGTCACTCTGTCAGAGCTCTCAGAGAGAAAGAACCTTCCAGAAGGACAACCATCTCTGTAGCAATCCACCAATCAGACCTGTATGGTAGAGTGGTCAGACAGAAGCCACTCCTTAGTAAAAGGCACACGACAGCCTGCGTGGAATTTGCCAAAAGGCACCTGATGGACTCAGACCATGAGAAACAAAAGTCTGTTTTTCTGATGAGACAAAGATTGAACTCTTTGGTGTGAATGCCAGGCGTCATCTTTGGAGAAAACCAGGCACCATCCCTACAGTGAAGCATGGTGGTGGCAGCATCATGCTGTGTAGATGTTTTTCAGCAGCAGGAACTGGGAAACTAGTCAGGATTGAGGGAAAGATGAATGCAGCAATGTACAGATGTACAGAGACATCCTGGATGAAAACCTGCTCCAGAGCGCTCTTGACCTCAGACTGAGGAGACGGTTCATCTTTCAGCAGGACAATGACCCTAAGCATACAGCCAAGATATCAAAGGAGTGGCTTCAGGGGAACTCTGTGAATGTCATTGAGTGACCCAGCCAGAGCCCAGACCTGAATCTTATTGGAAATATCTGCAGAGATCTGAAAATGGCTGTGCTCTGACACTCCCCATCCAACCTGATGGCATTTGAGAGGTGCTGCAAAGAGGAATGGGTAAGACTTGAGGCTGTAATTGCTGATAAAGGTGCATCAACAAATATGTATATGTGATTTCTTCGTATTTTATTTGTAATAAATTTTCAAAAATTTAAAAAAGAACCTTTTTCTTGTTGTTATTATGCTCTGTGACAGCCTGATCCCGTCGGATCTCAAAAGCTAAGCAGAGCAGGATCTGGTTAGTACTTGGATGGGAGACCTCTTTGAAACACCAGCGGCTGTGTGTGTGTTTCTCCAGGTAAAACTGTAGTTGCGTCAGGAAGGGCATCCGGCGTAAAACTTGTGCCAATTACCAATGCGGATCTGGTTGTATCCGCTGTGGCCACCCCAAACGAAACCGGGAGCAGCCGAATGAACAACAACAACATTATGGGGTGTTGTGAGTAGAATTTTGAGGGAGGGAAAAATGAATTTTCTCCATTTTAGAATAAGGCTGTAACATAACAAAATGTGGCAAAAGTGAAGCACTGCATATACTTTCCGGATGCACTATCGTTTGTATGCTGGATACACGTGTTTTCTTTAGACAAGTCAGGGGATGGCTACATGAACATTTCCAAGTCAATGATTATATCTTGGACTTCATTTACATCAATGATTACGAAATACAAACAGTATTTGAAGGTACTGTATGGCTGGAGGAGGCAGTTCTCAAAATCAGTGAAAGTCCAAGAAGGAGACTAGCTATTGAAGCCACCAAGACAACGCTGAAGGTGTTATAAGCTTCTGTGACTTCTGAACCTATTTTAAATTCTCTCCTTAAAAATCAGTCAGGTTTTGTAGCCAGTCCATCACTACATCTGTAAAATAACATCTGTCTGTTGTAGCCAAGTTAATTGGTTCTCGGGGTACCAGTAAATCTGAACATGAATGTTTCTCTTATTTCTCTCGCTGACTCACTCAATGTGACATTTTCTCTATTCTGAAAGGTACTGCAGTACCAGTCCCAGCAGTCCTACCAGAACAAGGTTGTGCCATCGGTGGCTGTGCTGTTTGTGTATGTAGAGCGTGCTCATGGATTACCGGTGAGATCACATCTATAAGTCCTTGGGGTTTGCTTTGTTGTTTATTGTTGATGGATTTTTTTCCTCTGCTCCAAGGAGCAGAGAAGTAATTTATCTTTATGATATTGTGTCATTTAGGGCACTGTCCTGTGCTGAGACACACTCGTTATGCCAACCCAGGACATATGTGCTTCTTCCTCTGTCAGCAGGATTACTCAAAAACTATTTTATGAAACACTGAAATTATTGGTGTTTATACGAGGAAGAGCTCATTAAATGTTTTAATGATCCAGCAGTTAAGAAGAACTGCATTTCTATAGCACTTTTCCATCTAGGAGATACTAAAAGCACTTTACAATGATGCGTCACATTTATGTCCCCAGATGAGGCTGGCACCCATTTTTACAGCTGGGTGGACTGAGACAATGCAGATTAAAGGACATGTCTTATATTGTTTGATGTACCATACAGCAACTCATCATCAAAGTATTTGTAAGAGTATCCACACACGCAGTGACTGTCAACTTCTCATTTAAGTGCATTTCAAGAAAATTTTGAACTTTGCATTTATGACAGAGCGAAATGAACATTGCAACATCAGATTATGAAACTGCTGACCATTCATTCCAAAGTGATGGCTCAGTATTCAGATCAGTTGACGTGGTGAGCAGATGCTTTGAAACAGTGTGGAATACAGTACTTTTTATTTCCCGGAGCGATGGACTTTCTATCTGCTTGCAGCTGTACACACGTATCAAGTATGCTGCTCAGTTCAGTGAGCTCTGTACAGAGAGGAGACGACGGACACTTCACCCTCAACTCTCTTCATTTTTTGAAAGCATCTGTCAGATTTTGGATCCCAACATGTATGGAGTCTGCTGTCTGTACTGGAGCATGATGCTGTTTTAACCTGCTTATAACTAGCGCTGTGACCATTATGCTGGAATACTACATGACATTGTTTTATCCCGGTAATAAGTGGCACCATGAACGTGCAGCTGGAACTCTACACAACGCTGTTTTACAGGCTGCCCAAACATGCAGCTGCATTTGCTACACTACTCAAACAGTTACTTTTCCAGTTACAGTTACTTTTCACCATTACTGCATTGAAGATGGGCTGTCTCTCTGGCTGTTTTTAACAGGCTGCATTCATGACTGATCTACATGCATGCGCAGCCCCTCTTCTCACAGTGAAGAGCACAGCTACTCTGTTACTATGATTGCATTGAAATTAGCACGGTTATCACTATAAAACTTTACACTTAATTCACAGCGCTGCTACAGCACTAATTGCAATGGATAAGGGACAGTATATTATTATCAATATAATATATAGGCACTCTTTTGGCAACATGGAATCACTGTAGCTGTTGTCACAACCTCCTACAATGCATCCTTGTGTCATTGTGAATGTGTATGAAGGGATCTAGATGTTGGAAATATTGCTGTTGAAATTTTTGTGCTTCTGTTAGCAGCAGTTGGTGCGCATTCCTTTCCACAGCTCAATGAGACGTTTGCTCAGAGTGATGTAAACACTGTCGGAAACTTGCGGAAAAACAAGTACTTTGTTTGTGGCAGTCTCCATAGCTGTTTGTTTTGATTGGCTTATGCTTAGAGATGGGTTACAGATGTGCACAAATTAATACCGGTGTCGCCGACCGAATGGTACACCCTAAAACCGGTCCGCCTTTTGCATCTGCGCATGCATCATTAGCCGCGGTTCACAGATTAAGATCTTGTTTCTGCTTCAAACTGCATTCCAGTCATCATCTATCTCAGCAACAGATATCTGAAGCTTTTGTACAACAATCATTTCCACATAAATTCAGCATTATTTAATCATAAAAGGCAGCAGAAGTGATCAGAGCACCGCAGCTAAATGAGCTGCTAGCTGATGCGTTCACTGCGCGTTGGTCATTTCAAAGCGTCACGGAATTTTGCCTCATTTCTGCTTAAAACGGCCTCATTTCTGCTTAAAAGTGACTTTAGAATGATTTAAGAGGTTTTACCTTTATCATCTGATGGGTAATAATCCCATTAATCCATTTGGTTGCTTTGGGTGAAAAGAATCTGTCTCAGACGTGCTGCTCTGGTCCGAAATGACGCATGCGCAGATGCAAAAGATGGACCGATTTTTGGGGGGGACCGTTCGGTCTGTGACACCGGTCTACCATCACATGGACTCATCATTACATGTGGTAGGGGTGGTGGAAAAGCAGTTAGTGCAGTTGGTTTCAGTGCGGAAGGTTCCCAGTTCAAACCCCACCGCTGCCACATTTCTCCATGTAATGTGGAGTTGTGTTAGGAAGGGCATCCGGTGTAAAACTTGTGCCAAACCAACATACAGATCCACCTCAGATTTGCTGTGGTGACTCCGAGTGCAAACAAGGGAGCAGCTGAAGGGATTTACTTAATATACAGTAGTGTTCAGAATAATAGTAGTGCTATGTGACTAAAAAGATTAATCCAGGTTTTGAGTATATTTCTTATTGTTACATGGGAAACAAGGTACCAGTAGATTCAGTAGATTCTCACAAATCCAACAAGACCAAGCATTCATGATATGCACACTCTTAAGGCTATGAAATTGGGCTATTAGTAAAAAAAAAAAAGTAGAAAAGGGGGTGTTCACAATAATAGTAGCATCTGCTGTTGACGCTACAAACTCAAAACTATTATGTTCAAACTGCTTTTTTTTAGCAATCCTGTGAATCACTAAACCAGTATTTAGTTGTATAACCACAGTTTTTCATGATTTCTTCACATCTGCGAGGCATTAATTTTGTTGGTTTGGGACCAAGATTTTGCTCGTTTACTAGTGTGCTTGGGGTCATTGTCTTGTTGAAACACCCATTTCAAGGGCATGTCCTCTTCAGCATAAGGCAACATGACCTCTTCAAGTATTTTGACACATCCAAACTGATCCATGATACCTGGTATGCAATATATAGGCCCAATACCATAGTAGGAGAAACATGCCCATATCATGATGCTTGCACCACCATGCTTCACTGTCTTCACTGTGAACTGTGGCTTGAATTCAGAGTTTGGGGGTCGTCTCACAAACTGTCTGCGGCCCTTGGACCCAAAAAGAACAATTTTACTCTCATCAGTCCACAAAATATTCCTCCATTTCTCTTTAGGCTAGTTGATGTGTTCTTTGGCAAATTGTAACCTCTTCTGCACGTCTTTTATTTAAGAGGGACTTTGCGAGGGATTCTTGCAAATAAATTAGCTTCACACAGGCGTCTTCTAACTGTCACAGCACTTGTAACCTCTTCTGCACATGTCTTTTATTTAAGAGGGACTTTGCAGGGGATTCTTGCAAATAAATTAGCTTCGCACAGGCGTCTTCTAACTGTCACAGCACTTACAGGTAACTCCAGACTGTCTTTGATCATCCTGGAGCTGATCAATGGGCGAGCCTTTGCCATTCTGGTTATTCTTCTATCCATTTTGATTGTTGTTTTCCGTTTTCTTCCACGCGTCTCTGGTTTTTTTGTCCATTTTAAAGCATTGGAGATCATTGTAGATGAACAGCCTATAATTTTTTGCACCTGCGTATACGTTTTCCCCTCTCCAATCAACTTTTTAATCAAACTACGCTGTTCTTCTGAACAATGTCTTGAACGTCCCATTTTCCTCAGGCTTTCAAAGAGAAAAGCATGTTCAACAGGTGCTGGCTTCATCCTTAAATAGGGGACACCTGATTCACACCTGTTTGTTCCACAAAATTGACAAACTCACTGACTGAATGCCACACTACTGTTATTGTGGACACCCCCATTTCTACCTTTTTTTTACTAATAGCCCAATTTCATAGCCTTAAGAGTGTGCATATCATGAATGCTTGGTCTTGTTGGATTTGTGAGAATCTACTTAATTAATCTTTTTAGTCACATAGTACTACTATTATTTTGAACACTACTGTATATCATCACATGGCCTCTAATAACCAAAATCTGAGTTGTTATGAATTCTGTGAAACATGTCCTTTAAGTGTCTTGTCCAAGGACAAAGGCAGGTAGCATGAGTGGAATTGGAACCTAGGTCTACATGTTGGCAGTCCAGCTCCTTATCCATTCGACTACCTGCTCTACAGTTACAGTTAAAGGGACACACCTTCAGAGTTACTGAAGGTGTGTCCTCAGATTCTCCGCTGTCAGCCAGTCGGCATTGTCATAGCACATGTCATTGTTCACACATTGTAATATTTTGCCACATCTTACAAATTGTATGAGTGTTGAGCTTTATTTGTATAAAATTAATTGATAAGATATGTAATAGCAATAATGATGCTGTAAGTACAGTTAGCAATATGGGCCTTTTAGGCTCCCATTCCATAATTGGTGCTAACATGAGATATCCTTTGTATAAATTTCAATGTGATATTAGTAATGTTTGTGCCTCTTGGCAGCATAATTTTTATGAAGAGGTACTCAGAATTGCACAACAAATTTTAGAACTGTGTGCAAGGAGAAATAATTGTGAGGTAAATTTGCTCAGCAAGCAAGAATGTACGATTATAATTACACACCTGTGTACAGGGTAAAGGCCTGGTGAAGTTTTTAGCATTATTTATCTCTTTTCAGTGTTTTTATTCTATTTTATTGTACAACTTTGTTTTTAAAAGTTTGCAAATAAAGAAATACAAATGGTTTTTAAAAAAACAATTGTGCTGTACAGCTGAAAATGGGTGTTGTGGCATTTGTGATGCATTTTGCTTCACTGATTGTGCAGTCCAGCACCTTTAAATGTGAGTTTCTTTAGCATTGTGGGGTTTGACATTTCTGACCATTTTACTCAAAAAATCAAAAATTGCATACTACATATTAAAACATGTGTTTTGCAGCGCTGATTGTTCACAACTGTAATTTGGTGATGCTATAGAAACACATTTATCAGGTTGTCTTTAGAAGTTGAAAGAATTCTCCACTATTAATGAAAATACTAGTTTATTATAATAGCTGCTGCTGATCACATTTTGTTTTGATGCCATTTCAGTTGAAGAAAAGCGGAAAGGAGCCAAAGGCTGGGGCAGAGATTACCCTCAAAAATGTAGCACACCGAACCAAGGTATGACTTATTAATTTAGTTTGTTGGTTACAGAAAAAGAAAATGTTTGCACAGAAGTCATGAATTAAGATTTTTCATTGTTGTTGTTTTTGAAGGTATGTGAGCGTTCAACATCACCTCGATGGGATGAAGCCTTTCACTTCTTAGTTCGTGACCCCAGAGAGGAAACGCTGACAGTTAAAGTGAGCGTGATCATCATCATTCACTTTGTCTGAATCACTCTGCACCATTTATTAAACTTTTGAAGTCATTTTGGGCCACAGCGGAGGTTTTCTGCACAGATGTGTGTTTGTCTTTAGCTCTCCCACAATTGGGGCCAAGCGCTGGGTTCCTTGTTGATTCCTCTCAGAGAGGTGCTGGTTGAGCCCGGTTTGGTGTTGGACCGCTGGCTGAACCTGGACGGAGCTCTGCCAGAGAGCCAAATATTACTGAGAGCCACACTCCAGGTACTGGTACCAGAACCAGAACTATTACACTGCACGGTGCCGGGCATCATAATCAGTGCTCTATCTGCACGTGCAGATAGAGCACATATGAAAAGTGAAGTGAAAAAGAACCTTATTTTCTTATAAAATACAAGAGAACTCACATTTGTTTCTTCACAAAATCAATATATAAGAATTTGTAATATGAAAAGCAGATGAACATTGTAAATATGTCACATTTATTTGTAAGCATTGCAGTTTGCAGTCTTGACAAATTTGGCAAAAGTCTTGCAGAAGGCAGATGTTTGCCTCTGTTAGTCAAATCTGTTTCAGTTTGTTACAAACTTTGCTGACAAACCACTAAAAAAACAAACACCACCAAAAATATCAACCCAAGATCTGTCCGTCTTGGATTCACGTTCCTTTTTAAATTGGAGCTCCTGGGCTTGTGATATTTCTGGAACTGGGATTCTTGTTTTTTGTCCTTTTGCCTGCAGTCAGCTTTGGGGGCTTCCAGGTTTCTTGGGTACTCTGCCTCTTTGGCTTGCAGGCCTTTCTCAAATTGTGCTCTCATAGCCTCAGTGATAGCCTGCTTTGCCTCAGTGGTGTTCCTCACAGCTTCCAACTCCTCCTTCAGATGTTGTTGTTCCTCTTTAACCTTGAGGAACTCATCCAGCTAAACCTGTGAGAGGTCTTCAGTGGTCATAGCTTTGGTGATTTTAATCACAGGGTCTTTGGTGACTTGGGTCTCAGGGTCTTTGTTGAAGTTTTTCACAACATATCTTTGGTGACTTTTTTCACATCATGGGGTGTTTGGAAGGATTTGGGTTCTTTACATAGTCCTCTTGGTTGGCTCCTTCCGCCATGCTGTTCTCTCTCCATTGCACTTTGTAAAAAGAAAAAATAAACCTGTTTTAAATCAGATCTTACACACATATATGTAGGTGGCCCAAGTTCATGCCAAAAAAGTGTACTGACTACACTGGATGGGCACTTGCTGATAACAGTGTAATTCTAGATGATGCTTTTTGTTTTTACTTCATAATGCAAATATCTGTGGTCTTTCATTGCAGCCTTTGACACTTCTGACTGCACCATTACAAGTGTGTTTTGTCAGGTCATTTTAACATTCATTATTTATTCATTCATTATTTATTTTTATGTCTGATTACTATATCAGACATAATTATTTATTTATTTTTTTTTTTTACCATTTTTTACTAAAATGTCTTGACTGAAATACATTACATTCAGTTCTCTTTTGACTAAAACTAGACTAAAATTAACAGACATTTAGTCAACTAAAATATGACTAAATAAAAATGGTATGTGAATGACTAAATATGACTAAAACTAGTAAGGACATTTGACACAAGACTAAGACTAAATTAATGAAAACAGGTGACAAAATTAATACTAATTATTCCATAGGAATCTCATAATGGAAGCTGTTTCATTTCATCCAAGCTTGTACTTTATACAATTGCCTCATTTACCTGCACTGTGAACCCGAATGTTGAAATTAATTAAAAAAATGTAATTGTGTAAAATCAAGGTTTAAAGACAACATTCTATTTACTTAAATATTTCAAGTTTGTGTAACATGGTATAGCTTTTTGAGTAAATTAATCTCAGAATTTTTGATTGACTTGAACTAATTGTGTATTAAGTAAGCAAAACTTCAAATCATACCTTATGCACAACTTAAAAGAATTAAGTAATTATATATGAAAATATTTTAGATGACTTAACGAACACTTTAGCAGGGGTGGTGGCCAAGTGGTTAGTGCGCTTGGTTTTGGTGCACAAGGATCCCAGTTTAAACCCCACCCCTGCCACATTTCTCCATGTAATGTGGAGTTGTGTCGGGAAGGGCATCTCACATAGAACTTGTGCTAATTCAACATAAAGATCCACCTCAGATCTGCTGTGGTGACCCCGAATGAAAAAAAACAAGAGAGTAGCTGAAGGGACTTACTTTTATTTAATGAACAATTTAATTTAATTGTAATCATGAAGTACAAGTAGCATATAATTGAAACCTTTAACTGACTTTTAAGTTTAGGAACTCAGAAACTTTGTAGCAATTGATTACCTCAATATTTTTGAGTTCTGCTAACTTGTTCAGGTTTGCAGTGTGACATGAAGTCAAAAGATGTTTTATGGAGGACACTCATGTCCCGCAGATCTTGGACACTCAGCTGGCATTGTGTCGCAAGGCTCCAGGAGACACAGCCGATGACATCAGCGGAGATGAAAATGTTCATGTCATTCCCAAATGGGATCCGTCCCATCTTGACCTGAAACACAGAACTGGATTCTCCATGTGAGTTAGACAAAGTGTCATCAGAGCATCTTCCACTTTAGATTGTTCTATTTAAACACTGTTTATCAATGCCTTGGTGGGAGTCTGACTTCTCTGTGCACTCAAAAATGTCAATATGTCTGTAATCACTTTTAGAGTCAGCGAACCTGCAAACACAACAGGCCAAGTAAAGCTTACACTTGCCTACTCCACTGAGGAGAGCAGACTTTTCATCACCGTTCACTCGTGCAGGTCTCTACATAAAACATTGGTCACAGGTTATATTTTTACCTGGATATCAGTTGGTGCACTCACTTTGTGTGTGTGTGTGTGTGTGTGTGTGTGTGTGTGTGTGTGTGTGTGTGTGTGTGTGTGTGTGTGTGTGTGTGTGTGTGTGTGTGTGTGTGTGTGTGTGTGTGTGTGTGTGTGTGTGTGCGCGCGCGCGTGCGCGTAGAGCCCTGACAGCTTGCTCCAAGGATGGTGCAGACCCCTATGTGTCCTTCATCCTGCTGCCAGATAAGAAGTCTACCACCAAGAGGAGAACTGCCACAAAGAAGAGAGACCTCAACCCAGAATTCAATGAAAGGTAATCTGACTCACATGTTAGTGAAAGAAACCTTTGGTCTTTAATGTCTCGTCTCTCTGTCCTTTTTCTTTCTTTCCCTATAGATTTGACTTTGATTTGTCTCTGGAGGAGTCCATGCAGAGAAGGCTGGACTTGTCTGTGAAGAACAGTGTCTCCTTTATGAGCAGAGAGAGGGAGCTTATTGGAAAGGTATTAATACAATCAGCTATGGCTCTCAGTTCTCCCTACCGCCATTCAGGTACTTACGGAGCACCATAGGGGGGCGCAATATTTGTTGTTGCCTGAATTTTCTGAGGTTCACCAGTTTCCAGCTCCGTGGTGACATGCGGAGTATTGAGAGAAAAAAAAACCATCAGATCTGTCTAAATAAGATTGGATAGTCACAAACAAAGCCGTAGGTTGGGTAGGATTACTTTGAAATGTAATCCAAAAGTAGTCAGATTACAAGTAATCCAAATGTATTCTTTCAAAGTAATGCTACCCAACATATCCTGAAACATAACCACAGCCCGCTGATTTTACTTCTCCTGTGTTAGCACACAGCAGCCACTGCTCTGGTGTCACCAACCGAACGGTCCCCCCTAAAAAACGGTCTGCCCTACCTTCACTGCATGTGCGTCATTAGCTGCGGTTCATGGATTAACACCTCATTTCTGCTACAAACTGCACTCCAGTCATCATCTA
This sequence comes from Thalassophryne amazonica, assembly GCF_902500255.1. NCBI lineage: Eukaryota > Metazoa > Chordata > Actinopteri > Batrachoidiformes > Batrachoididae > Thalassophryne > Thalassophryne amazonica. The sequence goes on from NC_047108.1 coordinate 69,606,143, forward strand.
TCTCAAGGACAAATATCTGAAGCTTTTGTACAACAATCATTTCCGCATTATTTCATCATAAAAGACAGAGGAAGCGATCAGAGTGCCGCAGCTACACGGGCTGCTAGCTGGTGCATTCACTGCGCATCCGTCATTTCAAAGCGTCACTGAATATTGCCTCGTTTCTGCTTAAAACTGACTTTAGAATGATTTAAGAGGTTTTACCTTGTCATCTGATGGTTAATAATCCCATTAATCCATTTGATCACTCTCAGACGAGCTGCTGAGCTGCAAAATGATGCATACGCAGTGTAGGCAGGGCAGACCAATTTTTAGGGCAGACCATTCAGTCTGCGACACCGGTTTCAAATGGCTTCATATGTAAGCAAAGTCAGTGTCCCCTTCGATAAATCCAAGTTGTACAAGTTCCAAATGACGGTCAGTAAACACCCGATAGCCGTTGTCATGTTTGTGTTGCTTGATTCTTTCATTTGGCCGTCCACTGTCAATGAGGCGGTAAGTAAAAATCCTGTGTCCACGTCACAGCTCACCCCTTATGAATACAAACAGGTCTGTCCTCTGCTGTCAGCCACCGTCGCTTTCTCTCTCTGACTCTTCGTGGTCACACTTCTCCAAAATCGGATGAACTTGTACAGCTTTCTCTGAGAGACTCATCGGCTCCCAGCATAGTTTTCCACTCCAGGGAACACTTCTTATCGCGAGAATTTTTTTCAGGTGTGGGACTGTCATATTCCTGAAATTTTCATGCTCCTCCATAATGACAGACTTGGAGATAACGCAGGTGAAAGTAACACTAAACAGCCACTAAAAATAATGACAAAATAAAACGCATTAGCCAGGCGCTGCTAAGTGAAAATCATCACTGCTACAAGAAGTGTCTTTATCTGCATAAAAAACAAAAACTGATGTTGATGATGCAATGCATTCTGGGTCAATTTTTCCTATATGCAATAGGGAGAATTAAAGATGTATTTATTTAATTATTTATTTATTTGTTTATTTATTTATTTATTGGACAACCCAAATCATATTAAAACATTACTAGCAATCAAGTCTCTGATTGCTTTATTCACATTTAATGAATGGGGTTTTTTGTGAGAAATCCTGTTTTGAAAATTTTACAATAATCCACAGTGGGATCCAAAATAGCAATAACAACCTATGTAATAATCATTGTCACATTAGCAAAACAATAACTTCTGAAGAAATCTGGCTAGCTTGGTGCATTTTTTCCAAAACATACCAGTTTTTTTTTTTTTTTTTTTTAATCAACTCCGCATCGATCTTAGGAGACGGGTCTGCTCACTTTATTTACTGCTGATATTACATATGGACCTCATGTTGAAAGTCTGTTTTTTTTAACTTTCTTAAAAACATTGAGCACACACTATAGCAAACAATAGAATAAAACCACAATTAGGTGGTATAAATGACACAGGAACAATATCAAATACAGTGCACCTGGAAAATATTCACATCGCTTTACTTTTTCCACATTTTGTTATTTTACAGTCTTATTCCAAAATTGAGTACATTTATTTTATCCCTCAATCCTGACTAGTCTCCCAGTTCCTTCCGCTGAAAAACATCCCCACAGAATGATACTGCCACCACCACCATGCTTCACTGTAGGGATGGTGCCTGGTTTCCTTCATACATGACGCCTGGCATTCACGCCAGAGAGTTCAATCTTTCTCTCATCACACCAGAGAACTTTCTTTCTCATGGTCTGAGAGTCCTTCAGGTGCCTTTTGGCAAACTCCAGGCAGGCTGCCATGTGTCTTTTACTAAGGAGTGGCTTCTGTCTGGCCACTCTACCATACAGGCCTGATTGGTGGATTGCTTCAGAGATGGTTGTCCTTATGGAAGGTTCTCCTCTCTACACAGATGAATGATGGAGCTCTAATCCATCAGGTTCTTGGTCACCTCCCTGACTCAGGCTTTTCTCCCTGATTGCTCAATTTAGATGAGCAGCCAGTTCTACGAAGACTCCTGGTGGATCCAAACTTTTTCCATGTAATGGTGATAGAGGCCAAGGGGCTCATTGGGACCTTCAAAGCAGCAGAAATGTTTCTGTACTCTTCCCCAGATTTGTGCCTTGAGACAATCCTGTCTCGGATGTCTACAGACAATTCCTTTGACTTCATGCTTGGTTTGTGCTCTGACATGCACTGTCAACTGTGGGACCTTATATGTAGGTGTGTGTCTTTCCAAATCATGTCCAATCAACTGAATTTACCCCAGGTGGACTCCAGTTAAGCTGTGCAAACAGGATGCTCCTGAGTTTAATTTTGAGCTTCATGCCAAAGTCTGTAAATACATGTGATTTCTTAGTTTTTTTATTTTAATAAAATTGCAAAAATCTAAAACAAACAAACAAACAAAACCTTTTTCACATTGTCATTTTGGGGTATTGTGTGTGGAATTTTGAGGGAAATTTAATTTCATCCATTTTGGAACAAGGCTGTAACATAACAAAAATGTGGAAAAAAATGAAGGGCTGTGAATACTTTCTGGTTGCCTGTACTTATGTACATGTGATTTCTTAGGTTTTTGTTTTTAATAAATTCGCAAAAATCTAAAAAAAAAACCCTTTTTCACATTGTCATTATAGGGTATTGTGTGTAGAATTTTGAGGGGGGGAAAATGAATTTCATCCAATTTGGAATAAGGCTGTAACATTAAAAAAATGTGAAAAAAATGAAGGGCATACTGAATACTTTCTGGTTGCCTGTACTTATGTACATATGATTTCTTAGGTTTTTGTTTTTAATGAATTCACAAAAATCTAAAAAAAAAAAAAAAAAAAAAAGTTTTTCACATTGTCATTATGGGGTATTGTGTGTAGAATTTTCAGGGGGAAAAATGAATTTCATCCAGTTTGGAATAAGGCTGTAACATTAAAAAAATGTGGAAAATGTGCAGCACTGTGAATACTTTATGGATGCACTGTATGTTGGGAAACTCCCTAATAAGCTAGCCAAGGTGGGCAAGACACTTGTTTATGATTAGCCAAAACAGCTGACATGCAGTTGTAGCATCTTTTTTCATAAAAACTTTAAAGGTGGCTGTTGAATTTTCAGTGGAAGTTTACCAAGTGAGTGCCACCACTGGATTAATAGACGCTATGGACAATCTATATTATAATAACCAAGTGGCCTCTGTATGTGCATGCATATGGCTTTGATCACAGTGAAACTGGAGAGAGCTGACATTTGCTGTTTGGTATGCTTATCTATTTTGGGTCAAAAATGAACACTATGAAAACGGAATGTTGACTGGACAGATATTTTTTAAGAAATTAGCAATTTTATCTAACCAGTAAACAATGGACGTTGTGTTGCAATGCATCACAGGAGTTCAGGTTTTAGGGTTTTAAATATTGTTATTACGTTTTATGTTTGTTTAACAGTGTTGTTAGTGTTATGATATACTGTGTTTTGTAGTTCAATTGGCTTAGTCAGTTTAGATAAGTGTTATGCTAACACTTATGTTACTAATGGGAGGTGTTAAAGAATAATCCAACAACTTAAAGGAGAACAGTGCAGTGCTAAAATAGTGACACAAATGAACTGACGAACGACAGGTGCTGTGATTAGGAAATGTGGAACAGCTGTGCAGTGGTGGGTACAGCTAACCAAAACGTTAGCTTTGATAACAGCTAATCAGCTAACTGAAAAGTTATCTTTTATGAAGCTAAACCGCTAAACCACCCAACTGATAACTGACAACCGCTAACTTTCAAAATTGAGTTTTAACACCACGATCACAATTCCAAACAATGAATCACCACTTCTCTCTTTGTGCCCCCCCGGAAGCTCCTGTTTACTATGTATTTTACTCTACCGCAACAAAAGGAGCCTGATCACCAGGTTGTCACAAACAAAACAACAACAAAAAAGTAATTATTCCTTAACTGCATAGAAGTTCCGCCGTGAGGCAGAGGTCTTAGAAAATAAAGCAGTTTTTACTTATGGTTTAGATTTATAAATCAAATTATTCTGGATAGAATACCTACATTAATGACAATTCTGTCATTTGTACAAAGTTAAAATATAACATATATCTTTAAATTTTAAATAATGCACTAATTCTGAAGTATTGTAACAAACACGCACAGATGTCAAAGGGATTATGGGTAAAATGAGCCTCCGCTAACACTGATTGGTTGACTCAATCATTCTATGTAAAAACAAACACGTTAATGTGACGTGTTGGTTTACATATAAATATGCTTTTGTAAAATATGCCTTTTTTTCATATGAAAAAAAAAGGCCATTTGCAAAAGCTAAAAGTCAAGTTGTGATTAGACAACCGTCTGATATAACCAGGGTCAAAATGCATAGAACACTGCCATCTACTGGCGCCCAAAAGCTCAGACCCTAACCCATAATCCTTTGCACGCCAGAGATTTGCTGCAGTTTAAACAGCACAGAGAGAAAACACATGACAATTGTAAATGAACATTATACAACCAAAATGTACATACAGACAGTGAAAACTTGCCAAAACAAAGTATTCCAAATAAATAATCCGTATCTGCTATGTTTAATCTGCGTGGAATTTAATAAACACAAACCAAATTTCAGACATCTTATATATTACTTGGGAACAAAGACGACAAACAGTGTTGTGAAGGACAATAACCAGGACATTATATAGCAAACAGGAAGTGATTGCAGCTCACAGTGATTCCAATTGAAAATAATGGAGAAGCAACCTGAGCTTCTTCTGGCATTTTTACATAAAACAAACACAATAACAACATCTATAAACCCAGAGAATATACTTACGAGTTTTGGGCACAATATACAAAGGGTTTAATGCTGCTGTCCATGTGGAGCCTGATCAGCGTGTTTCAAATGCATTTCTCCTTTCGTGAACTTTTACAGTACCCATAATGCACTGGGGAGTGCGGACACACCATGTCCACACTAAAACCTTTAAAATTAGTGCAATACTTTAAAACTAAAACAGATAGTAGATATTTTCACTTTAGAAAACTTCAGATGTGACATTAATTTAAATAACTTGTCCGAAATTACTTTGGTTAAAATTTTAACCATAAGTTACAACTGTATGCCTCTGGATGACATGGGTGATATTGTCGGCTAGATAGTAGGATGTCAAGAGAAATTTTTTTTTTGGCTCTCATTTTGATTCTCTTTTGTGACCAGTTGTCCTCTGATTGCGTCCTCTGTATGTCTACTACAAAACATTTAACAGGTAGGGTCTAAAATCTTTGATATCAGACTTTAAAAATGTTTATTAACTGTTAAAGCTTGCAATAATATGTTAGCGGTCTAAAAATTATCGGACCAAAATTTATTGTAAGATAATTGATCCAATGATGGTTTTCAAAGTTATCTGAAAAGCTAATCCGATAATGAAAACATTAGCTTCGATAATTAGCGGATTAGCGGAACTGTGCCCACCACTGCAGCTGTGTAAGGGAGACCGACACACCTACAAACACACCGAAACTGACAAAGACAAAAGTGTCACAAACCTCATGGAACCCTGAGGATGAGTAGAAAACAACACATACTAACATCAAATACCAAAACACAAAGTAAAAAAAACACAAGCTAAAGAACAAATAAGGTGGAACTCAAAAAAGACTAAAGTGTGCAAACACAGAAAAACCACATGACTAACAGATAAAACACAGACCAGGGGCAGACCACAAAGACAGCTAACAAGGACAAAAGACACAGACAGGGGACAGACTACAAAGACAACTAACAAGGACAAAAGGCACAGACTGTGGACAGACCACAAGGACAACTAAGAATAACAAAAGGTGCAGACTGGGGACGGACCACAACAACTCCAGAAAATACAGTACTTTAAATTCACCAAAGGCTGTCAATGAATGTGCAACATTTTATGTCTGGTTTTTATTTCATAATACAAAACATTTTGTTTTGTTGCTGTTGTTGTTGTTGTTGTTCAACACCTTTGTACATGTCAGTATTCTGATTACACAGAATTAGTATAGTTACATTTATTTCTGAATATATTTTAAATTCTGTACTGAAAGTGCAAGAAAATTGATTATTCCAAACCTTGGCAAAGTTTTGCTCAGACATGCAAAAAGAAATACAAATATCCATATAGGTGCAGGCAATTGAGATTTACAGCAAAATATTTATATATCTAACATAAAATATCCACCATGAGTTGACTTTGTTAGCCACTGTTGATCCAGACACCGCATTGACCATGACGTGAGAAGTTGAACCACCTTTGTCTGACTCAGTGTGAAGCAACATCACAGAATGACAGCAGCACAAAATTAGGACTTATTATTTGATTGGAGAGTCTGATTTCAACTGCAGACACGGGGACATGACTGACTTAGTGTAAAAAAACAAATCGCCACTTGGCACCAGTGCACAAACTGTGTGGACCACGAATAAAGATATATATTTATTATATATTATTTATCTATGACGCTTCGTGCACTCTGATTGGCTGATTTCTGGTCTGATATTTTCCCATATCAGACTGTTACCATGACAGTCAGTCTGGATCACGTATCAAATTCGTACGATTAGAAAAACCAAGTTGGACATGAACATACTCCATAAATATCCAAACAGCATCAGAAAAAAACACACAGATTGAAAGCTTACCAGCTAACGACCAGACCACCTGTTAGCAAGTTCTGTTAGCAGAGGGAAAAAAATATGGACTCACTCAATTCTGAGGAAAAAATTATGGAATCACCCTGTAAATTTTCATTCCCAAAACTAACACCAGCATCAAATCAGATCTGCTCGTTAGTCTGCATCTAAAAAGGAGTGATCACACCTTGGAGAGCTGTTGTTGTTGTTTATTTGTAGTTGTTCTTTAATTAGTAGTGTAGGTTTGTACAACCCCTGGCAATAATTATGTAATCACCGGCCTCGGAGGATGTTCATTCAGTTGTTTAATTTTGTAGAAAAAAAGCAGATCACAGACATGACACAAAACTAAAGTCATTTCAAATGGCAACTTTCTGGCTTTAAGAAACACTATAAGAAATCAGGAAAAATAATTGTGGCAGTTAGTAACGGTTACTTTTTTAGACCAAGCAGAGGGAAAAAAATATGGACTCACTCAATTCTGAGGAATAAATTATGGAATCACCCTGTAAATTTTCATCCCCAAAATTAACACCTGCATCAAATCAAATCTGCTCGTTAGTCTGCATCTAAAAACAAGTGATCACACCTTGGAGAGCTGCTGCACCAAGTGGACTGACATGAATCATGGCTCCAACACGAGAGATGTCAATTGAAACAAAGGAGAGGATTATCAAACTCTTAAAAGAGGGTAAATCATCACGCAATGTTGCAAAAGATGTTGGTTGTTCACAGTCAGCTGTGTCTAAACTCTGGACCAAATACAAACAACATGGGAAGGTTGTTAAAGGCAAACATACTGGTAGACCATGGAAGACATCAAAACGTCAAGACAGAAAACTTAAAGCAATATGTCTCAAAAATCGAAAATGCACAACAAAACAAATGAGGAACGAATGGGAGGAAACTGGAGTCAATGTCTGTGACCAAACTGTAAGAAACCGCCTAAAGGAAATGGGATTTACATACAGAAAAGCTAAACGAAAGCCATCATTAACACCTAAACAGAAAAAAACAAGGTTACAATGGGCTAAGGAAAAGCAATCGTGGACTGCAAGCAGAGTTGTAGTCTTACACACCTCTCTACAGCTTCTCTCCCCCTGCCATCCCCTCATTACCCCATCCCCCTAGAGACGGTGCCTGCTCCCAGACCACCAATAACCAGCAAAAATCTATTTAAGCATAAAAATTCAAAAAGAAAAAATAACATAGCACCTTCAACTGCACCACAGACTAAAACAGTTAAATGTGGTCTATTAAACATTAGGTCTCTCTCTTCTAAGTCCCTGTTAGTAAATGATATAATAAGTGATCAACATATTGATTTATTCTGCCTTACAGAAACCTGGTTACAGCAGGATGAATATGTTAGTTTAAATGAGTCAACACCCCCAAGTCACACTAACTGCCAGAACGCTCGTAGCATGGGCCGAGGCGGAGGATTAGCAGCAATCTTCCACTCCATCTTATTAATTAATCAAAAACCCAGACAGAGCTTTAATTCATTTGAAAGCTTGACTCTTAGTCTTGTCCATCCAAATTGGAAGTCCCAAAAAACAGTTTTATTTGTTGTTATCTATAGTCCACCTGGTCGTTACTGTGAGTTTCTCTGTGAATTTTCGGACCTTTTGTCTGACTTAGTGCTTAGCTCAGATAAGATAATTATAGTGGGCAATTTTAACATCCACACAGATGCTGAGAATGACAGTCTCAACACTGCATTTAATCTATTGTTAGACTCTATTGGCTTTGCTCAAAAAGTAAATGAGTCCACCCACCACTTTAATCATACCTTAGATCTTGTTCTGACTTATGGTATGGAAATTGAAGACTTAACAGTATTCCCTGAAAACCCCCTTCTGTCTGATCATTTCTTAATAACATTTACATTTACTCTGATGGACTACCCAGCAGTGGGGAATAAGTTTCATTACAGTAGAAGTCTTTCAGAAAGTGCTGTAACTAGGTTTAAGGATATGATTCCTTCTTTATGTTCTCCAATGCCATATACCAACACAGAGCAGAGTAGCTACCTAAACTCTGTGAGTGAGATAGATTATCTCGTCAGTAGTTTTACATCCTCATTGAGGACAACTTTGGATGCTGTAGCTCCTCTGAAAAAGAGAGCCTTAAATCAGAAGTGCCTGACTCCATGGTATAACTCACAAACTCGCAGCTTAAAGCAGATAACCCGTAAGTTGGAGAGGAAATGGCGTCTCACTAATTTAGAAGATCTTCACTTAGCCTGGAAAAAGAGTCTGTTGCTCTATAAAAAAGCCCTCCGTAAAGCTAGGATATCTTACTACTCATCACTAATTGAAGAAAATAAGAACAACCCAGGTTTCTTTTCAGCACTGTAGCCAGGCTGACAAAGAGTCAGAGCTCTATTGAGCCGAGTATTCCTTTAACTTTAACTAGTAATGACTGTTGTATGGCTGGGGGGCCTGGCTGCCTTTTTGTTTCTGTCTTTTGTTTTTCCTTCCAGGTGGCTTGCATTTGGGACTGAGTGGCTGTGTTGCTGAGGTTATCAGGACCTCACCCTGATCACCTGCGGCTCGTCAGGACTCACAGCTGTGGTGCATCTATATGGATTGGAACATGGTGGCATTTAAGACTGGAGTATACAGTGTGTATTTGCCAGAGACTCGACCTTGTGACCAGACGGGTGAGATCGTCGTCTCGGGAGCCATCTCATCATCAGTGGATGCAGAGAACGTCCAGGGTTTGATGCACGGTCTGTGAAAGAGCAGGGGGTGAGGTCTCATGCTCGTCAGCACACTTCCTGAGGTACGTTAGATTTTGTGACTAACGTTTATACAGTCAGTAAATGTGGTGTCCCTCACACCTTATTATATTGAGCTGTACGTTAGTCATGTATCGGCTTCCACTGCAGTGGAGTTTTGTGAACTGGATGTTCCATGCCTGCAGGTTGGGAAGCTGATTAGTAATTAAGCCAGGAAGTGTTTGCTGTTTATGTACACCTTTGAGTGGTCTCTCTGTGTGTAGAGTGTGGACTCACATAATGGTTCCTTCTTTCACAGACTCGGTTTGTTGCGGCCACCTGGGGGGTGTCGGCGGGGTCCTTGGGTCCGAACGGCTTCTGGCTCCGGACCGTTAGCGCTGCAGGGAGCGCACCGTATCACCACCACGCCAGACCGCACATTCTTTTGTTATTTTGTATCACATCACTGTTATGTATTAAATTCAGTTAGCCTTTGTACCGTGCTCTGCTTATTTCATACTGGGTCCTTCAAATGCTGGTCGGTTCTCCGAGCTGCGTCCGACACATAACAATGACTTCATGACTTTCTTTGCTAATAAAATTTTAACTATTAGAGAAAAAAATTACTCATAACCATGCCAAAGACATATCATTATCTTTGGCTGCTTTCAGTAATGCTGATATTTGGTTAGACTCTTTCTCTCCGATTGTTCTGAGTTATTTTCATTAGTTACTTCCTCCAAAGCATCAACATGTCTATTAGACCCCATTCCTACCAGGCTGCTCAAGGAAACCCTACCATTAATTAATGCTTCGATCTTAAATATGATCAATCTATCTTTGCTAGTTGGCTATGTACCACAGGCTTTTAAGGTGGCAGTAATTAAACCATTACTTAAAAAGCCATCACTTGACCCAGCTATCTTAGCTAATTATAGGCCAATCTCCAACCTTCCTTTTCTCTCAAAAATTCTTGAAAGGGTAGTTGTAAAACAGCTAACTGATCATCTGCAGAGGAATGGTCTATTTGAAGAGTTTCACTCAGGTTTTAGAATTCATCATAGTACAGAAACAGCATTAGTGAAGGTTACAAATGATCTTCTTTTGGCCTCAGACAGTGGACTCATCTCTGTGCTTGTCCTGTTAGACCTCAGTGCTGCTTTTGATACTGTTGACCATAAAATTTTATTACAGAGATTAGAGAATGCCATAGGTATTAAAGGCACTGTGCTGCGGTGGTTTGAATCATAGTTATCTAATAGATTACAATTTGTTCATGTAAATGGGGAATCTTCTTCACAGACTAAGGTGGGGTTCCACAAGGTTCTGTGCTAGGACCAATTTTATTCACTTTATACATGCTTCCCTTAGGCAATATTATTAGACAGCATTGCTTAAATTTTCATTGTTACGCTGATGATACCCAGCTTTATCTATCCATGAAGCCAGAGGACACACACCAATTAGCTAAACTGCAGGATTGTCTTACAGACATAAAGACATGGATGACCTCTAATTTCCTGCTTTTAAACTCAGATAAAACTGAAGTTATTGTACTTGGCCCCACAAATCTTAGAAACATGGTGTCTAACCAGATCCTTACTCTGGATGGCATTACCCTGACCTCTAGTAATACTGTGAGAAATCTTGGAGTCATTTTAGATCAGGATATGTCCTTCAATGCGCATATTAAGCAAATATGTAGGACTACTTTTTTGCATTTGCGCAATATCTCTAAAATTAGAAAGGTCTTGTCTCAGAGTGATGCTGAAAAACTAATTCATGCATTTATTTCCTCTAGGCTGGACGATTGTAATTCATTATTATCAGGTTGTCCTAAAAGTTCCCTGAAAAGCCTTCACTTAATTCAAAATGCTGCAGCTAGAGTACTGACGGGGACTAGAAGGAGAGAGCATATCTCACCCATATTGGCCTCTCTTCATTGGCTTCCTGTTAATTCTAGAATAGAATTTAAAATTCTTCTTCTTACTTATAAGGTTTTGAATAATCAGGTCCCATCTTATCTTAGGGACCTCATAGTACCATATCACCCCAATAGAGCGCTTCGCTCTCAGACTGCAGGCTTACTTGTAGTTCCTAGGGTTTTTAAGAGTAGAATGGGAGGCAGAGCCTTCAGCTTTCAGGCTCCTCTCCTGTGGAACCAGCTCCCAGTTCGGATCAGGGAGACAGACACCCTCTCTACTTTTAAGATTAGGCTTAAAACTTTCCTTTTTGCTAAAGCTTATAGTTAGGGCTGGATCAGGTGACCCTGAACCATCCCTTAGTTATGCTGCTATAGACTTAGACTGCTGGGGGGTTCCCATGATGCACCCAGTGTTTCTTTCTCTTTTTGCTCTGTTTGCACCACTCTGCATTTAATCATTAGTGATTGATTTCTGCTCCCCTCCACAGCATGTCTTTTTCCTGGTTCTCTCCCTCAGCCCCAACCAGTCCCAGCGGGGGACTGCCCCTCCCTGGGCCTGGTTCTGCTGGAGGTTTCTTCCTGTTAAAGGGGAGTTTTTCCTTCCCACTGTCGCCAAGTGCTTGCTCACAGGGGGTCGTTTTGACCGTTGGGGTTTTTCCGTAATTATTGTATGGCTTTGCCTTACAATATAAAGCGCCTTGGGGCAACTGTTTGTTGTGATTTGGCGATATATAAATTAAATTGATTTGATTTGATTTGACTATAGATGACTGGATGAAAGTCATATTCAGTGATGAATCTCGAATCTGCATTGGGCAAGGTGATGATGCTGGAACTTTTGTTTGGTGCCATTCCAATGAGATTTTTAAAGATGACTGCCTGAAGAGAACATGTAAATTTCCACAGTCATTGATGATATGGGGCTGCATGTCAGGTAAAGGCACTGGGGAGATGGCTGTCATTACATCATCAATAAATGCACAAATTTACGTTGATATTTTGGACACTTTTCTTATCCCATCAATTGAAAGGATGTTTGGGGATGATGAAATCATTTTTCAAGATGATAATGCATCTTGCCATAGAGCAAAAACTGTGAAAACATTCCTTGCAAAAAGACACATAGGGTCAATGTCATGGCCTGCAAATAGTCCGGATCTTAATCCAGTTGAAAATCTTTGGTGGAAGTTGAAGAAAATGGTCTATGACAAGGCTCCAACCTGCAAAGCTGATCTGGCAACAGCAATCAGAGAATGTTGGAGCCAGATTGATGAAGAGTATTGTTTGTCACTCATTAAGTCCATGCCTCAGAGACTGCAAGCTGTTATAAAAGCCAGAGGTGGTGCAACAAAATACTAGTGATGTGTTGGAGCGTTCTTTGTTTTTCATGATTCCATAATTTTTTCCTCAGAATTAAGTGATTCCATTTTTTTTTCCCTCTGCTTGGTCTAAAAAAGTAACCATTACTGACTGCCACAATTTTTTTTTCCTGATTTCTTATAGTGTTTCTTAAAGCCAGAAAGTTACCATTTGAAATGACTTTAGTTTTGTGTCATGTCTGTGATCTGTTTTTTTTCTACAAAATTAAACAACTGAATGAACATCCTCCGAGGCCGGTGATTCCATAATTATTGCCAGGGGTTGTATAATAAACGAATTGCTTGCTTGGTTAATAATCCTTGAGCAGCATGGTGGCCAGAGGTTTTTGCGCTTGTTTCCAGAACAAGTCCACCACTGCCCATTCTCCATGTAAAGTGGAGTTGTGTCTGGAAGGGCATCCGGTGTAAAACTTGTGCCAAATCTACATGTAGTGGTATCCCCAAGTGAAGCCAAAAGGACCACCAGAAATGTCCTGCGGTACACGTTATCACCGTATGAAAGGGAAACAAGTCAGTAGAAGCATGTTTACTGTATTATTCAACACAGACTCATACTCAACTTTTCTTTTCCTTCCTCTTTGAAAGCATTTTGCCGACTGGAGGCTGTTGGCTGTCAGCAGAGGTTTAAAGCAGGTCATGGAAACTTGTTCAGAACAGAGCTTGGCTTCAACAAAGACTTTCTTTTGACCGCATTTCCAAACTCTGCCAGTGCTTGCTGTCTGACCTCAAAACAGCAGTCTCCAAAGCAGCAGTGACACTCAGAATGCTGTTCTAAAATCAGCCCTCATCCTCTTAATCAGCCCTGTTTGTCTGGAGCTTTCAAGTCCAATGTGCTGACAAATGACAATCCTTTGGAAAATTGAACAAAGACAAACTGTCCTTGTGTGTTTTGTTGTAATATCCAGTGAAACTGCTTTCCAGCAGATTCAAGCATGAGTCTATTCCACTCAGTTCACAACAATTTTACTATTGCTTTAATCCATGGAGCGACAAAATGGTTAAACCTGTGAAGTCAAGCTCTGCCTGAAGCAATTTCTAATTATAAATTAAACTGATAAAAATACTTTCTAAAACACTAATGATGGAGACAGATTTTAAGCAAGAATGACTATATTTTTGCTTAATATATTAATTATGTAAATTACACTTGCATGTAAATAGGGCTATAAATTAGGGAATAACCCTGTTGTGTCTGATGATTTGCAGATGTTCATGCTGGTTATACGGTTGCAAATTGAGCTTTATCGGCGAAGCATTAGCGGAGCTAGTAAAATTGATATTTACGACCGTAATCCTGCATGAATGTCCGCAAAGCATCAGACACTAGGGGGTTATTCCATTCTAATCCAATTCCATCATTTGCACGGTTTATTTTTCTGTAAGTAATTCAGTTACCGTCAAGACAGCATCGCTCCAACAGCGGTCAGGGCGCAGAGTAATCCATCAAATATGAAAATCTATCAAATCCATCAAATGTGAAATGATAATTGTGTATCAGAATCCACATAAATACTTTCGTATGGTAGCTTAAATTCACCCATTTTGGCGTCATCATTGGTACACGACTTTCTCTCATCTGTGTAGCTGCGCGCGCAGCATTTCAGGGTGCAGAATAATACATTAAATGTGAAACGATCGAATATTTTGCAAACTTACACCTGATATTATACAGTCTGAAATTTCACACAATTAACCAAATGTCACTGGATTAGAATTCAGTATGTATGGCCTTGAATTACAGATCACTGTAGCTGATAAAATGTTTCAAAGCTGTGGATGAGCAGTTCACCAAATGCTCTTCTTGTTATAGTAGAAATATGAGAAGGATTATGGAAGCCCGTTTGTGCCACTTGAAAAAAAGGTTTTTTGATTAATTGCGAGATAGTATCTCGCAATTCTGACTTATCTCACAATTCTGAGTTACTATCTCGCAATTCTGACTTATTATCTCACAATTCTGAGTTACTATCTCGCAATTCTGACTTATCTCGCAATTCTGAGTTACTATCTCGCAATTCTGACTTATCTCGCAATTCTGAGTTACTATCTTGCAATTCTGAGATACTTTACGTTACGAAATGCATTGCCCCCTACCCCACATGGTCATTCCATGGATTCGATCACTGAAAGCTATTTTCGGCATGGTTTCACAAACAGTGAGATTCGGACGCTATTACATGAGGAGCATGACATTGAAATAAGCCTCCGAACTTTACAAAGAACTTTAGCAAGGAACCATCTCTGGTGCAGGCGAAATAATACTATCTTAGAATTGCGACATACTATCTCGCAATTGATCAAAAAACCTTTTTTTTCAAGTGCCACAAACGTGCTTCCATAACCATGTGGGGTAAGGGGCAATGCATTTCATAATGTAAAGTATCTCAGAATTGCAAGATAGTAACTCAGAATTGCGAGATAATAAGTCAGAATTGCGAGATAGTATCTCAGAATTGTGAGATAAGTCAGAATTGCGAGATAATAAGTCAGAATTGCGAGATAGTAATTCAGAATTGTGAGATAAGTCAGAATTGCGAGATAGTAACTCAGAATTGTGAGATAAGTCAGAATTGTGAGATAGTAACTCAGAATTGTGAGATAATAAGTCAGAATTGTGAGATAATAAGTCAGAATTGCGAGATAGTAACTCAGAATTGTGAGATAATAAGTCAGAATTGTGAGATAATAAGTCAGAATTGTGAGATAATAAGTCAGAATTGTGAGATAAGTCAGAATTGCGAGATAGTAACTCAGAATTATAAGATAATAAGTCAGAATTGCGAGATAGTAACTCCGAATTGCGAGATAGTAACTCTGAATTGTGAGATAATAAGTCAGAATTGTGAGATAATAAGTCAGAATTGTGAGATAATAAGTCAGAATTGCGAGATAGTATCTCGCAATTAATCAAAAAACCTTTTTTTTTCAAGTGGCACAAACGGGCTTCCATAAAAGATAGACATAATTGTTCAGTTTTTTTTTTCCTATGTCACCCTCAGTTGCAGCTGGACTTGGACCAACTCGACCTCAAGACTGGTATCACGCAATGGTAACAACATTCTCATCAATGCTGTGTCATTTTGCAGACCTGTAGCAACAAATTAATGCACTCTTATTATGTTACACGGGATATTGTAAAGCGTACAAATTGTGTTTTATGTTTTCTCAGGTATGATCTGGTTGCAGAGACCAACTAGAAGAATGGTGATCTTCAGTATTACTTCTGCACTTGGCATTTGTGTTGCTTTAGTGATCTGTGATTGTCTTAATATATTCAGCTTCAGTAACATTTTGACTATCGCTGGAAAAAATACAATGACCACATGTTGGCTTCACAATAGCACAATCAATCCGTATTTATGAGCAGAGGCTCTTCACATGCTTATCGTGCATAAAGTGTTAATTGTGCTGTAGCCATGCTTGGATATATTCTTCAGTACAATACTCTAGCTGAATAGATATTTAATATTAATGCAACTATGTTGCAAAACCTACCAAATTTATCTTTGTAAGTTCAAAAGCATGCAAAAAAAAAATCCTTTGGAAGTTTACTTACAAAAGATCTTATACTGTGATCAATATTTAAATGTATAACAGAGTGGATTTAGAGCCTCCAATCTAAAGTGGTTCCTTTGAGATTAATTTTTTACAGACTTAAATGAATTCCATATCTTTTTTCATGTATGTTTATCTTATTGCCTTAAGTATTAAAAAACAGTGCACAGTTTCCAATGATTATGTTCCAAATGAAGTTTTATATGTTTTAATCACAACTTTCTGAAAACTGATTTTATAAATCAAAGCATTACAGATTGCAGACTGTCATATTTACTGCTGTAAACGGAGGTTATGATACTGTAAGCAGAGTCAGGATCACTGTGCGTTTATCAAGACAAAACTGTGTACATGCTGCATGGGCAGAAACGCTGCCAGAGTTTTAGCTCTCAGGCTTCTTCGTGTTTGTGTGTGTGTTTGTAGAACAAAATGCTACTTCACCAAGTCAGAAAGTTCTGTTTATAATTTGCTCTTCAAGCCAAAAAAAGGAAAAAACAAAACAAAGCAATACATTTTAGACCAGCTTAGACCTTTTGAGATGTAAGCACGGACATTTTCTGTATTCCCTACCACAAAGGCTTTGGATGCTGATTTGCAGAAATGGAATTAAAAACAAGGTCTAAAAAGTGTTTCAGCATCAGCTGACATGTTGAACATATTATTGTGCATGAATGCTTTTCATGCATCTGCTTTAAAGTTGTTCATTAAAGTTTGCACTCTTAAGAATCAACCAGTTTCTTTGTTTTTACCCCTCAATGCCAATAATCTGTCAGTCTGTCCATCTTTCTATTTATTAGGATTACATCTGTCCTTTTTGGAGATCATGTGATCTTCTCATCTGTTTGTGGATGCTAAAACTCAATAAATCAAACTTTGAGAAATTTTCTTTCTTTATCAAACACACCTTTCAGTAACTAAAACTAGTGCCTACTTAGTCACAACAGTTGCTCTATCGCAAACATCCTGATTGACAACTGCTCTGACAATACAGTGTAGAGCCCGAGCGATATGGATTTTTTGAGGCAGATGCCGATAACGATATTTGGATGAAAAAATGCCGATAATCGATAAATCAGCTGATTTGCCGATAGCCGATAAATCTGCCGATATTTTTATTTTTTTTTTTTTTTATGACTAAAATGTTCTTTTTTGGACCCTTAACAAAAAAGGTATGAGCTAAAAGCTGAAGCTTTGTCCTCATATTGATTAACTTTATAACAGAAGAATTTTCAAGTTCAAAAAATGCAATCAATTAAACCTTTGTGAAATTAGCAAATACATATCCTTAAAAAGAGTTGTGAAATACATCTGATCTTGTACCTCTTGTTGCTGCAACTTAGATATAGGTTCAGGATAAGGATATAGACCCTTATAAACTTACTTGTATGCTTTTGTCAGCCGATCAGTGCAGTGTGACGGCGAACTACGGGGGCCGGTGATGAACACATTTAAGCAGGGGCGTAAGCAGCTCTCAGTTGAATGGAGTCAGCGCTCCATCTACTGGACAAACGGTGCAAGGACATTTTACATTGCAGACACAAACATTATTTCAGTAACTGTTCTGTTTATGAGAAATTATCGGCGTTCTATCGGCAAAATTTCGGTCGATAGTGAGTACTTTGAAAAGGGCTTATATTGGTCATGTGCGTGATTTGGAAAGACACACACCTGTCTAGATATAAGGTCCCACAGTTGACAGTGCATGTCAGAGCACAAACCAAACATGAAGTCAAAGGAATTGTCTGTAGACCTCCGAGACAGGATTGTCTTGAGTCACAAATCTGGGGAAGGGTACAGAAACATTTCTGCTGCTTTGAAGGTCCCAATGAGTAAAATGGCAGATATATCGGTTGGGCTCTAATACAGTGGTTATGAAAAAGCTGACACAAAGCTCAAAATTTTGCATTAGAGTGCGACCAGATTTCATTATAGGAAATTGGGCTCCAAATGGACCCATTAAACAATTTATTATGATGCCCAGAGTATTTAATCAAATTTGATAAAAGAAGTGATATGGAAGACAACAACATAGGTGACAATTACATGAAATTTCAGTTAAGTAAGCATCACGGTTCAGAAAATATATTAAAATATATGTATCCATGGTGGCCTCTTAGACCCCAGGGATAAGGTTAAGCAAACAAACAACATAACCAAAATTTGAACACAATATAATGGTAATTTTGCACAATAGTCCTTTAAAAGTTTTTGTGACAAGGTTGGATAAATTCACTGAGAAACATCATATTTTAAATAATGTTCAGTATGGATTCAGAACAAAACATTCGACAGCTATGGCAATTATGGAATTAATAGAGAAAATATCAACAACAATAGAAAATAAGGATTATTTTGTAAGTATTTTTATTGACTTGAAAAAAGCTTTTGATGTTATTGACCACTCAAGATTGCTTCACAAGTTACAACAATATGGAATAAGAGGTATTGCACATCAGTGGGTAAAAAGCTACTTAGAAAATAGTTTGTTCAGATAAATAATATCAAATCAGAATTGTGTAATATTGCTTATGGAGTACCACAAGGATCAGTACTTGGACCCAAACTGTTTATTTTGTATATCAATGATTTTGTGAATGTATCTAATGTGCTTGGTAGCATTTTATTTGCTGATGATACAACGCTGTTTTACTCTGGATCAGATATACAGGAAGTAGCACAAGTGATAAAAACAGAATTGGAAAAGGTTAAGCATTGGTTTGATATAAACAGACTGTCACTAAATATTAATAAGACAAATTTCATATTGTTTAATGACAGAGCAAAAAAAAAATAACGTGTCATTACAAATAGATGGAATGGATATACAAAGGGTAAAAGAAATGAAATTTTTAGGAGTCATAATTGATGAAGATCTTACATGGAAGTCACACATAAATTACATAAAAGGAAAAATAGCGAAAGCCATTGCTGTTTTGCATAAAGTAAAATATTCATTAAATAGTTATGGTTTATTAACATTGTACAATTCATTGATTTTCCCATATTTAACTTATTGTGTAGAAATCTGGGGATCAACATATACAACTTATATACAACCTTTGTTTATTCTGCAGAAAAGGGCTTTAAGGGTGATTAGCAACAGTGGTTTTAGAGATCCATCTAATCCATTGTTTATTAAGTACAGGGTACTTAAATTTCGTGATTTGGTCGATTTGAAAATATTACAAACAATGTACCAAGCAAATAAAAATACTTTACCAACAAACATTCAAAATATGTTTGAGAAAAGAGTAAGTAGTTATAAACTGAAAGGAATAGAAGTCTTTAGAAAACCAAGATACAGAACCAGAGTAAAAGAACGGAGTATTGCAGTAAATGGTGTAAAATTATGGAACAATCTCAACAAAGAAATTAAAGAATTAAGGTCGCTTAAATTATTTAAAAAACGTATTAAACTAGATGTATTAAGTAAGTATGAAACTATAAAATAAGTTAGTGGGCTGTAAGGAAGTTAAAAAAAATGTAATTTGTTAATAATGTATAAAATGTTTTAAGTTTAAAAATGTAACCTGTCAGAGATGTAATCTATTTAATAATGGTCATAATTATGAAATAAGTCAGTGGTATGTGACAAGTTAAAGAAATACAATCTGTTAAATAATGTTGAAAAATGACGCTGGATATTGAAAGATTGTATTGTAAAAAGGGGCAGAAAATATAAGACTTGTTCTTCTCTCTGCTCCTTTTCATTCTGGTAATGGAGATGCTTTATTTCTGCTTTTCTGTTTTTTGTTTTTTGTTTTTGCTTTTAAATGAATGAAATAAATAAATAAATAAATGAATGAAAATGAATGAATGAATGAAATAAACTGTGTTACATTACTCATATTGCAAGAAGGTGCTTTGTATGTTCACCATGCTGTGAGGTTCACAGTTTTTCTTATTCAGAATAACACTCATGTCTTGATGTTATATCCACAACTAATGTCTAAGTGTAAACCCCTTACATGAAAATCCGGCACATACTTTCTGGATGCACTGTAGTCGGTTATTGGGATTTTGACATTTGATAATACAGTATATCCCTCCAAGTTGAAGATATAACTGTACCATGTATCCGGAAAGTATTCACAGCGCTGCACATTTCACTTTTTTTTTTTTATGTTACAACCTGATTCCAAAGTGGATGAAATTCATTTCTTCCTCAAACTTCTACACACAACACCCCACAATGACAATATGAAAAAAGTTTTTTGAGATTTTTGCAGATTTATTAAAAAAAAAAGCTAAGAAATCACATGTACGTAAGTATTCACAGCCTTTGTCATGAAGCTCAAAATTGAGCTCAGGTGCATCCTGTTTCCACTGATCATCCTTAGTGTAACAGAGGCCAGCAGGTGTCAATGTGCAGATGTAGGTAGTAAACCTCACTCCCAACAGCTCAAAAGGATTCTCTGGTCACAAGGCCAGAGCCCTGGGTTTTAGCCTTCTGGTTAGAGAGTCCGACTTCCATGCCGAGGATTGTGAATTTGCGTCCCGAGGGGAACGAATGGACGGAGTCATAACAACACAACGCAGAGTGCAGCCGCTACATTAAGATGTTTCTACAGCTTAATTGGAGTCCACCTGGGTTAAATTCACTTGATTGGACATGATTTGGAAAGACACACACCTGTCTAGATATAAGGTCCCACAGTTGACAGTGCATGTCAGAACACAAACCAAGCATGAAGTCAAAGGAATTGTCTGTAGACCTCTGAGACAGGATTGTCTTGAGTCACAAATCTGGGGAAGGGTACAGAAACATTTCTGCTGCTTTGAAGGTCCCAGTGAGCAAAGTGGCCTCCATCATATGTAAATGGAAGATGTTTGGATCCATTAGGACGCCTCCTAGAGTTGGCTGTCTGCCTAAACTGAGCAATCAGGGGAGAACCTTCGTCAGGGAGGTGACCAAGAACCTGATGGTCAGTCTGTCAGAGCTCCAGCATTACTCTGTGGAGAGAGGAAAACCTTCCAGAAGGACAACCATCTCTGCAGCAATCCACAAATCAGGCCTATATGGTAGAGTGGACAGCCAGAAGCCACTCCTGAGTAAAAGCACATGACAGTCCGCCTGGAGTTTGCCAAAAGGCACCAGAAGGACTCTCAGACCATGAGAAACAAAATTCTGTCATCTGATGGGACAAAGATTGAACTCTTTGTCATGAATGCCAGGCATCAGCTTTGGAGGAAACCAGGCACCATCCCTACAATGAAGCGTGATGGTGGCAGCATCATGCTGTGGGGATGTTTTTCAGCAGCAGGAACTGAGAGACTAGTCAGGTTTGAGGGAAAGATGAATGCAGCAATGTACAGAGACATCCTGGATGAAAACCTGCTCCAGAGTGCTCTTGATCTCAGACTGGGGCGACGATTCATCTTTCAGCAGGACAATGACCCTAAGCACACAGCCAAGATATCACAGGAGTGTCTTCAGGACAACTCTGTGAATGTGGAGCTTGAGAATTGCTGCATAGAGGAATGGGCAAAACTGCCCAAAGATAGGTGCACCAAGCTTGTGGCATCATTCAAGATGACTTGAGGCTGTAATTGCTGCCAAAGGTGCATCAACAAAGTATTGAGCAAAGGGTGTGAATACCTGTGTACATGGTGTACATGTGATTTCTTAGGTTTTTATTTTTAATAAATTTGCAATAATACAATAATAATAATAAATAAATAAATAATAATGCAATAATGTGAGTAGAATTTGGGGAAAAAAAATAATTCCATCCATTTAGGAATAAGGCTGTAACATAAAACGTGGAAAAAGTGAAGCATTGTGAATACTTTCCAGACATACTGTAAATCAAGATTGGGCTTTTCTAAGGACTAACCAAAAATCAAACAGGAAAGGAATCTTCCATGCCTTCCATTATATTTTAATCTTTATTTAACCAGGTTAGTTCCATTGATATCGAAAGCCCTTTTGCAAGGGAGATCTGGGCAGTTATAAAGTTTCCAATCCACCTAACCTGATGTGGGAGTAAGCCGGAGCACTCGGCAGAAACCCACACAGACATGAGCAGAACATGCAAACTCCCCACAGAAAGGCCACAGGTGGGAATCGATCTCATGACCTTCTTGCTGTGAGGCAACAGTGCTAACCACTAATCCACCGTGCTGCTCCCCACTATCACATGTAGTGTGAAATGAACTAGTTTGTCAATTTCACATTCTTTAATTTTCAAACCACGGCTACAGCTGCCTTATTTTCAATGAGTAATTGAAAAATATTTTTTTCCTTTTTGTGGGGAGAGGGAGGGGTCAACATCCTGTTGCAAAAATCCTCTTAGGCATTATAAAAAACAAAACAAAACAAAAACTAACTGAATGAAACCGTGTTATTGGCTTTCACCACTAGGTGGCAGTAAAATGCTAACACACGCTGCTTCCAGCTGTGCGTGGGCTCGCTGTAGATATGTACAGTCTATGCTGCAGATGTGAGGGGGCGGGGCAGGAGACGGAGCGATTGACGTTTCGCAGAACAAATACGAATGGTGCTTTCCACTGTAGGAGGCGTGGCCAAAGAAAAAAAACCCTCCGCCCTCCGCCCTGTGAGTGGAGACAACAGCGCAGAGTTGAATCAGGATCGAACAGCAGTAATGAATGGAAACACGTCGCGGCCAAGAAAGTGGAACAGTAACAGTCGGTCGGAATTTTCAAGTTGGCTGCTGTAAGTAATGGAGTGGCCAGGAAGGACAGAAACGAGTCTTCTAAACTGAAAAGTGTTTTCTTATTACTTTAGAAAAAGTTAGGGGAGATGAAAGCTGAATAAATTAGCAAACGAGAGTAAATGGCATTTTGTGAGAGAGCAGGACCCTGTCAGATTCACGTCGGCTCGGAGAAGTGGATTATTTGGATTCGTATATTTTTGAAATTGGATTATTTTGGAGTTTTTTGATTGCAAGACACAATGGGTAATATTGAAAGTGTGGACGGTCAGTCGGAGACCAAACATCACATCATGCCTCTGAAGGTGCCCATGCCCGACCCCATGGAGCTGGAGGAAAAGTTCTCCATCGTTCTCGTAAGTCATTACGAACTTTTATGAATATCTATATATAATATAATTTTTTTTTTTTAAGTGTCATGTCCCGCCCCTTGCTGCCTGCTGTGGTTCTTTTGTCTCCGTTTTAAAGTCACAAAACTCAGCCGCGTTTGGCTGAAGCAGCCGTGAACGCATCATGATCAAAAAGCTTTTTTTTCCCCGGAAAAACACATTCTCTCATTTGTTTTCAGTCTGACTTTCGTCAACATTTTCTGAATCCCCCCCCCCCCCCACACACACACACACACGCACACGCAGTAACTCCTCTTCATGCACACGCACAGTTCTCAGCAGTCTGTCTGAGGTCTTTGTAATAATGAGCACACAGTCAACACCCACTCTTACTATTTATCAACAGTCAAGTCACTGTCATCAAGGCCACATGTCACATCACACAAGGCTCTCACACACTTTTTAGGGCCACTGATGTTTACAGTGATTCCAACGGTCTTTTATTTGGGCGAGTATTCATGACAAAGTCAGTAAGTGGCTGCTTCAGCTGAAGAAACTAAATGTTACATTTGGATTTGGTTTATTTTTTTGATCTCAAAGAGTTGAAAGCAACTTTTGCAACTAGAAGGTGCGCTGTGGGAGCTGGAGTTATGAGATCAGTCAACAGACAGAGGCAGGGTTTAAGGTCTTTGTGATGTCATAATGCCAGCCCTTAAAACGGGAAAAAAACTAAAAAAAAAAAAAAAAAAAATCAAAGACCAAAATAATATAAAATCAGGAAAAGAAATAGATCAAAGGAAAAAATTGTGAGCATTTAAGCAGACTGTAAAATAAACAGACCAATGCAAAAAGTAAACAGAAAAGAAAGGGAACAAAGGAAATAAATGTAAGTGAATCAGGAAAATAAATAGATCAAAGGCAAAAATATTGTTAGCAGATCAAGAACAGAAATGTATCAAAGGCAATAAATGTAAATGGATCGAAAAGAAATCGATCAGGCACAAAAAAATGATAGACTGGTTTAGAAAAACAAATCAAAGGTTAAAAAAAATAAAATGGTAAGTGGATCAGGAAGACAATAGATCAATCGCAACAAAACAGTTGTAAGCTAATCAAGAAAAGAAATAGAACAAAAGCAAATAAAATATGTACATAAGTGAACAGAAAAAGAAGTGATCAAAAGCAAAAAAATATTGTTAGAATGTAAGTGGATTGGAAAAGTAGATCAAAGGCAAAAAAAAAAATCAGTTGTAAAAGGATCATGAACAAAAAAATAGACAAATCAGGAAAGGAAAAAAAAACTTTCCAAGCAGCTCTAGATCTTTCTGAAAATTTACTCACCTCTTTCCTCACACAAGTAGCATTTACAGTATTTCTGATGTTTCATCAAAATACTTCCTCAAGTTTTTGAGGCAGAGATGAAAATATTTCCATTAGATCAAATACCTGCTTTATTAACCCATTTTTGTGTCTCTACATTGTAGCCAACTGTTGCACAGTTATGGTCAAATAGATCTACAGGAATGATTAGATTATTTGATGCACCCTGAGTGGATATCTCGTAAAAGTAAAAGTGTAATGTAAAATCTAAGTCCAGACTCAGATTTGTCTGATCTTGGAGGAGCAGAAGTGAGGGAAAATTACAGCTCATCTCCCAGTACACGACAGTCACTTTCTATATGATATCATGAAGTGAGACTGCTATAATGATAAAAAGAAAAAGTATCTTTCTTGTAATGTTAAAACCAAACTGAGACTGAGGCAACCAAAGATGACAATATAACGCAATGCTAAAAAACCCTTGGCCGTATATGAGCATTGTGTTATTTATAATTTGCACTTGGTTAATTAATTATTAAGATACTACTGTCTTATGTACATGCTCAATAAAGCCCCTCTATCAATCAATCAATCAAAAACAATATTTACGTTTAAACACCATCTGCAGGAGGCCTTGCGTGTGAGCATATATGAGCTTTTGTCAAGAGTGGAAGTTGTGCAAATCAAAGAATATTTGTAGATCTCTGTGCATTTGCAGGTATGGGTTGCTGCAGACTTTACCCGAGCGCTCTCTGGTGGCTGTTTTTGGCCAATGAAAACATTGCACAATGCAATACAAATACATGTAATTTTGTCACTTTTCAAAGGGGTCAGACTCTTCAGTAAAGTCAATTTAATATACAGTGGTTCATTTCAGTTCAGCTTGGTGTATATATCTCATCGTTCCAAGCCAGTCACGGAGGTAAAAATTCTCACCTTCGGATTTGCCACTTCACTGGAAGTGACGTGTCTCCCTGCCAACCCATTAATGAGACAAATTAAATTCCATAGACACTTAGCTTTGAGTTAGGGGAACTTAGCCTGCATGCTAAAGCCCACAAATTATCTTGTAAATCCTTCCAGAGGTGTTATCAGGTGACAAAAACAGTGTTTTCAGTTTTAGAAGTGTTTATTTCTCGCTAGCTTTTATATAATATGAGAAAGGTGTTATTTCTAGCCAAAAACCAAGCAAAGTTAGCAGCTAGCGACACCAGGAAGTGATGTCACCTCGCTGACATCTGCTAAATGTTTTGTAAATCCTGCCAGAGGTGTTATCAGGTTACAAAAACAGTGTTTTCAGTTTTAGAAGTGTTTATTTCTCGCTAGCGTTTATATAATATATGAGAAATGTGTTATTTCTAGCCAAAAATGAAGCAAAGTTAGCAGCTAGCGACACCAGGAAGTGATGTCACCATGCTAACGTCCGTGAGATTGTACCATAAAATTAGGTACAGAATGTGATGTTTTAACCTCTTAAAGTAGGTCAAGGTTAGCCATCTTTGAACTTGTCCAAGGTCTGTATCCCAAGAATGTTCCCTGTGAATTTCAAGACCTTAGCGGTAATAGGACTGGACTTATGCTGAGCACAGACAGACAGATGGATGAAACCTTCGCAATACCTGATGGCCATATTTGATGGCCTTGAGTAATAATGAGGACGATTAAGAAACAGATGGATCAGATGTCCTCTAACCTCCCCTGTTGGCTGGCAAAGGTAGAAGAAGGTTCTAGTATCTGGAACGTCTCCAAAATATAAGTGAGTGTGTATATGAGTGCTGCTTTGAGGGGTGACACTGAAATGTATTAAATGGACTAATAGTGACAGTTTCAACAGAACCTTTAAATGTTCTGCTTCAGAATACTACTGTCTGACTGAAACATGCTCCCACTGTTATCAAATCCACCGTGATTAATGAAGCTACCTGCAGGACAACATGCATAAAAATTTTTTTGCAGTAAAAATCTGTTGTTTTTTTTTTTATTTTATTTGATCTTTTCTGTGTGTTAATAGTGTGTTTGTTTTGGGTTAAACAGCTAAATGAGAGTTTCTCTCAGGTGCTTATTTTGTGATTCTCGGTGCAAAATTCAGCACAGCCGCACCCAGCCTTGATTTTCAACTGTTTAAGACTTTAATTACAGTAGCATGCAGCAAAGCAGCATTATTCACATCAGGTCTGGCGTAGTTTGTGTATCTTCTGTGTTTCTGGATGAAAACCACAATTTACTTTCCAGAAAGAACCATCAGAAGCAACATCAGTCTGAGCCAACTGTACTGAGATGAGCCTTCAGCTATGCAGTTTACTCCCTTAAGTGTTATTATGCAAGCTCAAGTTATGTCAGACAAATCTGTGCATGTGTGTTTTTATAAATAGATAAAAAGATGGTCGGGTTTTACTCAAAGCCGAGTGTAATTGAATGAGCCCATCCCTTCCAGTTTTTTTAAACACAATAACTCAAAAACAATAAATGCTATCATCTTGTAACTCTCATAATGAGGATAAACATTCATATCTGGTGAATTTTGATGCACCAGACCAATCTAAAATGCAGCCTTGAAAGCAGTGGTGGGCACAGATAACCAAAAAATTAACTTTGATAACAGATAATAAGATAACTGAAAAGTTATCTTTGATAAAGATAAACTGATAAACCACCCAAAAATGTATCGGAAGTTACAGATAATCGATAACCGATAAATTCCGGTGTTGTCTATGGGACATTTGCAGTTACTAAAAAGCTGAAATTGATTTTTAACATGATCACTTTTAAAAGCATCAAAAAACCTAAAGAATAACCAAAAATGTCTGACCATGCTGCCCCCTGCAGGAAACAGCACAGACAAATCCTGAGCACCCACAAAATCAACTCTTTACTAATCATAATCATAATCATATTTCTTTCAACATTCTGCCCCTGCTGGAAGCTCTTGTTTACAACAATACTCCCACAACAGAGGCACACTGAGAGCAATCATAAGGCCAGCTCCCTATCAATTTCAACACTCCGGTCAGGCGGAGGTCTTGAAAAATAAAGTCATACTAACTTATGGTTTTTTGAAAATACTGATAGAATAACTCCATTAATGTCAATTCTGTCATTTGTACAAAGTTAAAATATAACATATATCTTTTAATGTTGAATAAGGCACTAATTCTGAGGTTTTGTAACAAACACAGACCGCAAAGCATTCTGGGTAAAAGTGCTAAACAGTGATTGGTTCAGTAATCCATTATGTAAACCAACACGTTAATGTGACATGTGTCGTGTGTTGGTTTAAAGATAAATGTGCTTTTGTAAAATATTCCATTTTTATTTGTAAAAACAGGCATTTTTACGGAGCCCTGGAAGTGTCATCTCAATTGCATGTTTTAAAACTTTTATGATGTTGTAAAATGTGCAAAAATGGCTCATTGGAAGAACTCAGTTTAATTAGCCCATATGCAAGATTTGCATCTAATCAATATATGTAGCCCCAACTCAAATAAAGCACATTCATGCAAGATAATTTAATTAAAATTTAGTTGGGACTACATATATTTTTTAGATGGAAATCTGATCCAGTGAGTCAGTTTATTGGGTGTATCACACTCAAAAAACTAACTCACTGGATTGAATTTCCATGTAGTCCCAACTAAATAAAATTAAATTATTTTGCATGGATGTGCTTTATTTGAGTTGGGGCCACATATATTGATTAGATGGAAATCCTGCTCATAATAGAATTAAGTTCATCCAATGCATCAGTTTGTTGAGTAAACCTTCTACTCTGGAATCAAGCAGACTAACCGCTTGGCCAACATGCTGCCTAATTCAGAGAAGTAAAGTATTATGTTTTGATTATATCACAGCAGTTCCAAAACTTGAATAACACATTCATGCCTCCACACAAGTCAGCAGAAAGGATTTTGCATGAATTTGGCAGTGAAAAAAAAATGGTTGAGCAAGGTACGCAGTGAATGTGATCAGAGAGAGAGAGCGAGAGAGGAACCTTTTCCACACTGAAATGCAATAAATTCCCCCTCCCTCTCTCTCTTTCGCTTTCTCTCTCTCTCTGCCTCTCTCTCTTTCTTTCTCTCTCTCTCTGTCCTAACTGGGGCTACCCCAGTGTGAGACATGTAGCCCACCATGTTTGACCTGCTACGGCAAATGACAGTCTCTCCGAATTAATGAATTACTGTGACGCAGATTCAGCAGTAATGTGTTTTGAAATTTTATTTTAGATTTCAAATTTTAATTTTGTAGGAAATAAAAAGAAACATGTACTTGTAATCATATGTAATTAATACAACATTAACATTTACTTTTGTCCTGTGGCCCTTCATTAAAAGTCATTTTTGGCCTTTCAAAGGAAAGAATGTTTGCATCCCTGTTCGCAGCATGTGTGGTTTTGATGTTACATGTAGCTTGAAATGAGCTTGATTTTCATTTTCTTTCATTTCCAAAGCATAAGGTCTGTTGCTTGTCTGCTTTCTGGCCGGTGAAAAGAATAACACACACCTCATCATGCAGAAACAGCAGGCAATTGTCCAATTACTTTTGGGCCCACAAAAATGGGTGACCTCACTATTTCCTGGATTTGGATGCAGTTACCCTAAACTAAAGCCAACACCCAGCACTATGCATTTTTAGCAACATTTGCTTTTAATGCTAATATGCTGTGATTGACAGCTGATCTCATGAAACGTTTGTCAGCGTCTCTGGACTCTGGACGTAACGGTGCATCTTGCTTAGAAACTGAGCTGCCTGAGTGTCCTGCAGCACAGTACAAAAGTTGATCCCTGTTATTATGTTCAGCCGTGCAGGGCAGATTATTTTTATGTGAGATGCAGTAGACTCAACATTTCTCTTGTTTTTGACTGGGAGCCATCTTTCAGCCTCCTTTACTCCACCCCAGAGTGCATCCAGATTTCCTTTACGTTGTGGGAAAGAACAACATGCTTGTATATTTTAGGCTTCTTATCATTCAGACAATTGTCTCCCCCTGGGTCTGCTTACTTCTTGTTGATATGAAGGTACATCAAACACTCTTCATGGCCAGAGTTCCTCCCTATGAGAATCCCGGACCTTTCTGGTCCAGAATCGGTACAGGTGCTCCTTCTGAGCTCTCGCAGACATGCCAAAAAGAGTGAATGATTTAATTAGCTATTTTGTTCTTGAGTAGGGTTTTTTTTTTTTTAGATTCCAGCAGAGACATAAATTAGTGTTGTTGGCGACTTCGGACAAATTCAAGTGTTTCCATAAATGGATATTTTGAAATGGGTAATTTCCCCTCCTTCGGGTGGTTGTATTTCCCGCTGAGTGATGGCACGTTTGTTGTAGCTACATGGATGCGTGTCTGTCTGAGTCTGCCTGATGATGAGAGTGTCTGTCTGCTTCTGTCCAGTCAGACATCCAGCCAGAATGACAGTATCCCCTAGTTATGTCATGGGCACAGCATTCTGTGCCAGTGTGGTATTATCCCCAGACTAATGGCTTTAACAGGATTGGTCTGGGCAGTGAAGGATGGATGAGACCCCTGGGTTAGCTTACACTACTTCATGCAGCCTGCTAATAAAATTTCTGGGCCACATCTAAACGGCAGCATGTGCTAAAGACATCATCTCATTCTCGCCTCTTTTGTTCAGCATTATCAGAATGCACCTCAGCTCTGTATTTTGTGAATGCAAACATTTTCTTTCTTTTGTTTTCTAGAGGAAGTTGCATTGTTCTGCCACAGCTGGTCCTTTTTACAAGAAAAACTGTGGTCCTAGAGAGTAGTACTCATGGGAAACATGCTGTTAATTGGGGGGGGGGGGCTTCCACCCTCACAATTATTAACACAATGTGCACCAATCTGTTGGCTGATCTAAAGCATCTGTCACACTATGATGGATTGAGAAAACATATGAGTAACGTGTATGACATTTTGCTTCTCCTTCATGTCCATTTTGTTGTGTATAAGTCCTTTTCTTATTCATTTTGCATTCCTTGTCAGCTGATGTCTGGCAAGTCTATTGGAAAGTTTTGTGCATGCTCAAAACTTTGAGTGGACATCAGGTAGAGAGCTTTTCCAGTGGTTGCACATTTGCTTACCGTTTGTTTGTTACGCCTACAATACTCATACATTCATATTCTGTGGCTGTCTGATGCTTCTGATTGGCCAAAGCTCTGGTGTCAGGTGTGAATTCAGCACCAGGGGACAGGACAGTTCCAGCAACATGCAAGTGCAGCTGTTCTTTTAGCCAAAGTCAGATTGAAGAAAAACACAGCATGGCTGTATGCATTTTTATCTGGATGTCAGAGTGCACACAGCACAATATCTTGGCGAGAAGTCTCAGCAGAGAAAGAAAGTTGTTTACTATTCTCACTTTTGCAGCCGTACTGAACACCAGCACAGTGTAGAAAATGTTGTCAGCGCATAAAAGTAGTGAGGAAGAATGACGTTATGATTGCAGAGCTAGACGGATTCTAGCCACATTTGTGTTCAGACCTCAGTGAATCCCACACAAATCCAGTTACCCCCAGCACTCATATTTGTCTTGGAACCTGGAAAATCATTCTGCTGAATGCAGCTCTTTGTGTTGCCAGTGGAAATGCGACATCATCTATCCATCAGAGCTCCAAATCCGTCAGAGACCAATGGATTATTATTTCAATCCATGAGTAATCAGTGTACTCCTTTTGTCCTACTGTGACAACACCTTAAGAATTGCTGCATCCCATTGATGCCTTTCTCATCTGTGGTACCACATTGTGGTCTGGTCCGCAATATCCCCAATAATTCTTGAATTTTTTTTAAATTTTCCTCTATCTTGACATATCTTTTCACACCACTGGTGCATCTTGTTTCTGTCTTGGAAATTTTGCGGCACCAGAAATTTTGACCCTTTGTAGCAATGCGAGAGGGAAAAAAATGGCCACAATACCAGCAAGATGCTGGCACAAACACAACATGAAGCCCAACAAACGGTACTGTGAAACCACTAAAACAAAGGCAAGATCGTTTAACAGCAGACATTCTTCCTTGAATATATGAAGCACCATATATCTATTTTGGCATGCTTTCCCTCATGACAGCCAAACCATTGTGCTGACATCTTTACACATCATGGCATGTCATACTTGCATATATATTTGTGATGTTTGGTATTGGCATCAGGACAATTCGTGGTGATATTTAGTACATTATGTTAGGTCTAGGTGAGATCATGGAGGTATCTTGCTGCACTGGTGCATAGGGCTGAGCAATATTTCAAAAAATAAAATTACTTCTTTTCATATTGATCAGCATTCATCAAGATCTATGTATCAATCCTGCCAGTTTGAAGGCTATCCTGATAATGACTATAACCCATATAAATTCAAATTTCTGTTGTGTGTTGGGGGGGTTTGGCTGGATGTTTTTGTGTTGTTTTCTTTTCTTTGCTCTCCAGGTGGTATGCAAACTGGTTTTTGTCTGTGGAGACGGTGCTGGCAGAAGAGTCCTTCACCCTCATCAGCATTATTAGCTGCACCTGTGGATGATGCTCACGTGTAAACTTAAAGACTTTCAGCTGAAGCAGATAATGAGATGGCGTTCTGCATTTAAGCCATGAGTGGTTCAAGCAGAATTGCCGGGAACTCGACCTTGTGACGTTCGTTTGTGAGACGCCGAGGACCGCGCCAGGGTTTGACACATCGTGCCTGTGAAGGAGGACGGGTGAGGGACACATGCTGTCAGCACACATCAGAGGTGATTATTGTCTGAATGATCGTTAATAGTAATTTGGTATTTTGTTACGCAGTGTATTTGAACATTGATGAGAATTGTGCAGTTTGCTTCTCACTGCCGTGGCGTACGGACTGATGATCCTCCACCTGTTGTGAGAAGCTGCTCATTTACATAAAGCTTAAATTCAGACCTGAATGTGTTGCTGATAGTGTGTGCCTCTGAGGGATATTTGCTGTAGCTCTGTTGACTTACCTCACCTTTTCCATCCTTCACAGAGTCAGTTTGTCGTGTCCACCTGGGGGGTGTTTGGCAGTGAATCTGAGTCCAGAAGCGTCGAGGCTTCGATCCTTTTGGGCGCTGGAGAGCGCGCCGTCCTTCACTCCACCAGACAAACTAAATATTTATGTTGTGCACTAATTATTGCACTAGAGGGGGAAATAAAATCGTTTTGTTTGTGGAACCGCTTTCTGGTTATTTAGCGCTGGGTTCGGTCAGACGTTGGTCCGCTCCTCAACCTGCGTCTGCACATAACAATTTTGCTCTTATTGTATTTTTAAATTTGGAGAGCACTTTATTTGTCTTGGTGTTAAAGTTGCCCCCTTCGAGTATGAATGCCCAAAGCTTGTCACCGTTGGTGAGTAGCATTTGATTGCAGTATGTTATCATGAAAATTCAGTCTGGTATATCTTATATATTATATTCCAATTCTAAGGCAGAACTATGCTAATATATAAATGTATATCTCAATATCTAAAAAGGAAGAGTAAAATAGGAGAGTAGAAAAGAGTAGAGTAGAGCCACTTAGGTGCCTGGTCTTGAGAACCAGGGATCATGATCATTTTATTACCCAGCCCTACTGGTGTGATATAGTAAGTGTGTTGCGGGGGTGTCTTAGTGGTAACATTGGTGAGCGAGGTACTTTTCTAGCCACATGGCAAAGAACCGTCACAAACTGCAGTTCATGGCGCTTCAGCATAAAGAGCTTGACAGTTCATGAAAGTGGAGACCCCACAGATACAGATGTAAAACTCCAGCCTCTTGTTACTGTTAAAGTGTGCATAAAATTTTCCTGATAGCCCCCCCCCCTGTCTATTTTGCAATTCCAAATAGACGTGGAACTTCTCGTTCACGCTAGCAGTCAGTATTTCCTACCTTGTCATTCCATGTAGTCAGTCTAAACTATAAAATAACCTTCTCCTTATGACTCCACTCTGTGAAAATAATGTGAGATTCCAGTGGCTTTTTCATAGGTGCATGTCTGGTTGTGCGTATCTGACTGGGGATTTGCTTTCAAAGTATCCGTGCTCCAATCCACCACCAGATTCCTGCGGTCTAGTCTCAGCTGAGGCCGCGGGAGAACTTGAGAGGGAAAATTCTCTTTGAACTGGCTGAATGCCACTGTTCTTGGTTGTAATGACTTTACCAACATTTTTAAACAGCGCACACATATTTAAGAGCTGTTACGGCGGCAGCACGGGTTTATTTTCACCACTTGATTGCATTTGAAACCATGCTTTCCAGACTTGTCTGGTTATTTTATACTCTGACTTTGAGTTGCGTCATGCATGGATGTGCCCACAAGCTTTTCTTTCAGCAGTATTTTAGAAGTTTGACAATTGGAGAGGTTAATTGTAAGTGGGCGGGAGTGAAATCAGACGTGCTGCTGACACCGATGTGTGTTCGTTGAAGGTTAGCTGATCTATCGATGCCACTCCGCTGGAACTAATGGAGTTGAGCTGTGTTTTATGCACATAAACCTAAATGACTTTTATTTGTGTAGCGGTGGTTACTCTTTATTTATGTGCATGGAACCTCTACCCCTCCTTTGCTTGTACACATCATCACAGTCATTCTTTTTTTCTTTTTTTTTAATAAAGAGTGTGTTTGTTGTGTCACTCAAGCTGGGAAAGTGTGTGCATCTGGCTCAGGGGGTTTATTGGGAGTTGAGCACAGTTAACTTGGTTTTAGAGTGGCGGCACAGGCTGAGCTGAATGGTTTACTGGGACTGCGTTGCCCCTGAGGCTATCGTTGCCATTCTGGCCAAAGCTTTATAGGAAGCTTTAGTGCTTCTCCAGGTGTGTGCTTTTGGAAAGTAAAGGTTAGGTTTAAGACCATGACTGGGCAGCACATAGATTGATCATGTATCAGCTGAAATCCACCTGGTGGCTGATTCTATTAAGCCATCAAAATAAACACCATGGCATATTTGGTGTATGAAAAAAGTAAAAGGTTTTCCATAATATGACACTTGAATCTCTAACCTTCGAAATAGAAATTTGTGCAGCATCTCTGAATATGTGTGTGGGTTATTTATATGCAGTATGTGAAGAAAAGGCATGTGTTTGTAATTGTCATTTCAATGCAGCTGTAGGTTGGAGAAGTGATTTCCTCACCGATACAAAGGAGACTCTGTCAGTCTGTGTTGTTTTAGAAAAAGGGGGCCTCATCCCCCCGGTGTCTTTTGTGCTTTTGCACGCTTTTGCATGGACCCTCAAAGGAACTGAACCGCGGGGTCATGTCTTGATGCTGACTTCTCCTATATGCTCATGACATGATGTGATTATTATCCAAATCTGACTCAAAGAGGTTATATTATACACATTTTTCAGTGAGCTGTAGGTCACCAGCTGCTTTTAAAGCAAAGTGTTGACATACAGTGCATCCAGAAAGTATTCAGAACACTTTACTTTTACACATTTTGCTGTTACAGCCTTATTCCAAAATGGATGAAATTAATTATATTTTCCTCAAAGTTCCAAACACAATACCCCATAATGACAATGTGAAAGTTTTTTTTTTAATTTTTGCAAATTTATTAAAAATAAAAAACTAAGAAATCACATAGGTATTCACAGCCTTTGCCATGAAGCTCACAGTTGAGCTCACGTGCTTCCTGTTTTCACAGATCATTCTTGATATGTTTCTACAGCATAATTGGAGTCCGCCTGCAATTGATTGGACATGATTTGGAAAGGCACACACTTGTCTACATATAAGGTCCGACAGTTGACAGTGCATGGCAGAGCACAAACCAATCATGAAGTCAAAGGAATTGTTTGTAGACCTCTGACGCAGGATTGTCTCAAGGCACAAATCTGGGGAAGGGTACAGAAACATTTCTGCTGCTTTGAAGGTCCCAATGAGCATAGTGGTCTCTATCACCATTAAATGGAAAAAGTTTAGATTCAACAGGACTCTTTGTAGAGCTGGTCACCCATCTAAACTGAGCAATCGGTGGAGCAGGGTCTTACGCACGGAGGTGACCAAAAAGCTGAAGGCCACCCTGTCAGAACTTCAGCATTCCTCTGTGGAAGGACTCTAGGACCATGAGAAACAAAATGATCTGTTCTGATTAGACAAAGATTGAACTCTTTGACGTGAATGCCAGACATCATGTTTGGAGGAAACCAGGCACCATCCCTACAGTGAAGCATGGTGGTAGCAGCATCATGCTGTGGTGATGTTTTTCAGTGGCAGGAACTGGGAGACTCATCAGGATTGAGGGAAAGGTGAATGCAGCAATGTACAGAGACATCCTGGATGAAAACCTGCTTCAGAGTGCTTTTGACCTCAGACTGGGGCGACTGTTCATCTTTCAGCAGGACAATGACACAGCCAAGATATCAAAGGAGTGGCTTCAGGACAACTCTGTGAATGTCCTTGAGTGTCCCAGCCAGATCCCAGACCTGAGTCTGATGAAACATCTCTGGAGAGATCTGAAAATGGCTGTGCACTAGGGCTGCCACAACTAGTGTACTAGTCACGACTACGTTGACTATTGAAACCGTCGACAACTAATTTAGTAGTCGACGAGTTTATTTATTTATTTTATTTAAGTCTTTGTTTTTCCTCTCCATTCATAGTTTTAAGCAGCGAGCCGTCCTGCCGTCATTTGGACGTTCAAATTTGGATAAGACGGCCGATTAAAACAGTGGCCGTCTTGTTCAGAGCCATTTAAAATGCGCAGTTTACCGACAGAGCTGTCGGTGTGTGTGTGTGTGTCTGTGTGTGTGTGCGCGCGTGCGTGGAGTCAACTGATTGTAGACTGCGAGGGAGGTGGTGGGGGAGGAAGATTCCTGAACAGAGGCACGAGACGTTACATTCTGCTGAGAACCATCAGTGCACGTGAGACAGCGAACGCAGAGCAGAGAGAGAGGATTTTAACCCGAGTGCGCATGTTAAAAAAAAACAAGACATACCGAACCAAACCGTGGAGCTGCCTTTACGTCTCTCTGCACTTTCTCCACTTGTGCGGTTCTGATGGCACCATCCTGTGCACACCATGTGCACATCGTATACTGAATTTATGAGATCATGAGATGAAATAAACAGTTAAATATCCTTAAAAATGAGAATAAATAAATGAACGGAGCAAAAATTACACATACACGGGTAAAAAACCCTGCTGTGAAGAAGCTATGCAGTGATGTTCAGACGCACAGATCACATAAAGCAGGCAAGAACTCTGAACTTTAACAGCTGTTATTTTCCAAAGGTATTTACGTATTTGTTCAATCTTAAGCTTAATGTAGTGTTCAAGCACAAAACATGACTGATAAAATACAAGCTGCTGATTTTTGTTATTTTTCAAAGTTATTATAAGCTGCAGCGATATGTTTTAATTATTTCAAAGTGAGTTGCCTCTTATTTTATTCTGATGTATTTATACAAAAAATATGGGGAGTCAAATCAGCCTGCATTGTTCTGTTCAGTTTATATCAAAGTTTTCCTGCACGTCTGTATATTTTTTCCTTCTTTCTAAGAGTTTGGTGTTTGCATTTGCTCCACACAGTTTTAAAACACAATAAAATGTTCACACTTTTCTTTAAAGCAGTTCTGTAATTTTAGAAATGCAACAGAAACAACCACAAATCAGAAAAAGTTGGGACTATATGTAAAATGAAGATAAAATAAAAATGTTGCACTTGCACCCAGTTTCTCCACTCACACCCACAGAAGCCAAAAGTTCTTCCAGAGTTGTGTCTTGGTGGCTTCCCTCATTTGTCTCCTTCCAGAATGGACATTTAGTTTTTGAGAACTGCCTACCTGACACAGATTTACTATAAAGTACCACACTGTTTGTATTTCTGAATGGTTGATGTAAATGAAGTCTAAGAAAGAGTCATTGATTTGGAAATGTTCATGTTTTCATCCCCTGACATTTCTCGGAAAATGCTGCAGGCCTTAATTTAGGAAATTCCGTATGAGCCGACTAGTCGACTAATCGCAAAAATAATCGTTGACTAGTCGACTATCAAAATAGTCGTTTGTGGCAGCCCTACTGTGCACTGACGCTCCCCATCCAAACTGATGGAGCTTGAGAGGTGCTGCAAAGAGGAATGGACAAACTTGCCCAAAGATAGGTGCACCAAGCGTGTGGGATCATATTCAAGAATGTTTGAGGCTGTAATTACTGCCAAAGGTGCATCAACAAAGAATTGAGCAAGAGGTGTGAATTTTTATGTACATGTGATATCTTAATTTTTTATTTGTAATAAATTTGAAAAAAAAAACTTTTTTCATGTTGTTATTATGGGTTGTTGTGGGTAGAATTTTGAGGGGAAAATGAATTGACTCTATTTTGGAATAATGCTGCAACATAATAGAATGTGCACTGTCTGTAGACTAAAATAACCCAAAGGTGATCTGATCCTAAAATAAAAAGATTTTTTCAGAAACATCCTGTTTCTGCACCATGCCTTCTCTCTGAAGAGAGAGGATGGTGAAGTAATGTGTTATACAGTGAACAAATCAGATCAGTGGGAGTGTCTCATAGAACAAGCAGGAGTTTAGTTTTGGCAACGTATGTACTCACGATATCAATTGAAAAGTTACACACAATATTCCGTACATAATCATATAAATTTGTATGCATATGTGCAACACGTCTTTCGCATTAGGTGTTCAGAAACGTGCCTTGGAGTTGGGGTTACAAGAATAATAATGATAAAATTCATTTTTACATTTTTTCAGTCAGATAGTCTGACATCCTGTTACTTTTCTGATGTTTTATGATGAATTTGTTGTTGTGAGGATAACCTGGATATGACCTTCTGTGACATAAGTCACTGAAGGTTAAACCTAGAGTGTTTTTTTTAACACACAAACACACACACACACACATATATATACGAGGGCTGTCAATAAAGTAACGGTCCTTTTTATTTTTTTCAAAAACTATATGGATTTCATTCATATGTTTTTACATCAGACATGCTTGAACCCTCGTGCGCATGCGTGAGTTTTTCCACGCCTGTCGGTGACGTCATTCGCCTGTGAGCACTCCTTGTGGGAGGAGTCGTCCAGCCCCTCGTCAGAATTCCTTTGTCTGAGAAGTTGCTGAGAGACTGGCGCTTTGTTTGATCAAAATTTTTTCTAAACCTGTGAGACACATCGAAGTGGACACGGTTCGAAAAATTAAGCTGGTTTTCAGTGAAACTTTTAACGGCTGGTGAGAGATTTTGAGGTGATACTGTCGCTTTATGGACTTCCCACGGTGCGAGACGTCGCTCAGCGCTCTCAGCCGCCGTCGTCAGCCTGTTCAAGCTGAAAACCTCCACATTTCAGGCTCTATTGATCCAGGACGTCGTGAGAGAACAGAGAAGTTTCAGAAGAAGTCGGTTTCAGCATTTTATCCGGATATTCCACTGTTAAAGGAGATTTTTTTAATGAAAGACGTGCGGACGGGTCCGCGCGTCAGGACACAGCCGACGCGGTGTGGCGGCACAGGAAAAACACCTCCGTGTTGATAACCATTTGTAAAATCCAGGCGGCTTTTGATGGCTTTCAGTGGAGTGAGTATATGAGAAATTGTTTAACAGGCAGGACATGTTCCAACTTGTCCTTAAGGCTTTCAACAGAGGTGTTTTTCCTGTGGCGGAGCGTCGCGGCGGCTGCGTCGCGGCGGCTGCATCCCGACGCGCGGACCCGTCCGCATGTCTTTCATTAAAAAAATCTCCTTTAACAGTGGAATATCCGGATAAAATGCTGAAACCGACTTCTTCTGAAACTTCTCTGTTCTCTCACGACGTCCTGGATCAATAGAACCTGAAATGTGGAGGTTTTCAGCTTGAACAGGCTGACGACAGCGGCTGAGAGCGCTGCACGACGTCTCGCACCGTGGGAAGTCCTTAAAGTGACAGAATCACCTCAAAATCTCTCATCAGCTGTTAAAATTTTCACTGAAAACCAGCTTAATTTTTTGAACCGTGTCCACTTCGATGTGTCTCACAGGTTTAGAAAAAATTTTGATCAAACAAAGCGCCAGTCTCTCAGCAACTTCTCAGACAAAGGAATTCCGACGAGGGGCTGGACGACTCCTCCCACAAGGCGTGCTCACAGGCGAATGACGTCACCGACAGGCGTGGAAAAACTCACGCATGCGCACGAGGGTTCAAGCATGTCTGACGTAAAAACATATGAATGAAATCCATATAGTTTTTGAAAAAAATAAAAAGGACCGTTACTTTATTGACAGCCCACGTATATATATATATATATATATATATACACACACACACACACACACACACACACACTCTCCCAGTCCAGGAAGACAGGCATGCATCAGCCCACAGAGCTCAGCTGCAGCCTGCAGACACACAGCATAGTCCCAGTGGCTTGTCTGTCAAAAGAACACCTGACCCAACAGTGGCCCTATGATAGGTTACAGAGGCCCAGGAATCCCACCCACGCATGCTCTAGACCCCCTCCTCTCATCCAGTCACCTTTAATGTTGAGAAGTCATGATGTGAGAGACAGAGAGAAACAACACAGCAGAACACACACACACACACACACACACACACACACACACACACAAAAAAAAACAAAGCGAGTCACAAAATGGAGAAAAAATGGAAAGGCGGAGCAGAAAACAGATGTTTGCTGTGGGGGCTGGCCTGGCAGGGGCGCTTGCGGGTCCCTCTCAGCAGCAGCAGGTGGTGTTGGAATTGGACAGTGAAAGTGACAGTGAGGCTTCTGCTGCCATGGAGGTGGTACAGGAGCAGAATGCAATTGGTGATGGTAGCAGGTGTGTGCCAGCCTGGTGTGGATAAACAATCATTCATATGAATGTTAAGCCTTTCATATAAATGAAAACACCCAACTTCCCCCCCCCCCCCCCCCCCCCCCCCCCAACCACCACCACCACCACCTTATCCGTTGTGAGCAACATAGTGTGTAGTCATCATTTATTTTATTCAAGGCTCCGGAATAAAAAGGGATATTGTTCAGTATAGTAGTGTTATCAAGGGCTTCTGTGTTTATATGTACTCCAACAGGGGTGAGTTGGCACAGTATCTGCAGGTGTATTGTAGTGGTAGGCCAGTCTGGACCAAAACATCCAGGGCTGAATTTTTGTCCCAGTCCAGCCCTGTATAGGTTATTTACAATGTTTGTCTGTTGTGAAAGTGTAGTGACATGGACCCACAACAGGGGGCGCAAATGAACGGACAATAGAAGAAGTCCGTTGTGAATGCCACAACTACACACAGCAGATTATAGAACGAATACAGAATCAATCAATCAAGGTGTCGTGTGGGCAGGCTCAACAATAGGAGACGTCCGTCTGGAGAAGAACCGGAACCACACGATTTCCTCCGCCACCGAACCAGGAGAATACTGGAGCCGCCAAGTTCCGAGTCCCCAGGTGGCCACCGTATCCGCGTGTCGGATCTGGTACTGCTGGCGAAGAGCAAAAACAGTCAGTTGTGGGTGTGTGTACACCCCGTAACAAGTATGGTGGTTATTCCACTTCCACCTATAATCCACACTCGTGTAGCTACTGTCAATCACTTAACTGGCGGGATGCAGAGCGAAGCAGTCGCGGCATACGCCGATTCCTCAGGAAAACAGCTGCAACAACGTATTCACTGAAATAACGTTAGTAGTGATAACACTCAGGCTGAGAACGTTACCTCCTTGGTAGAACAATATCTTGGCAATGTGGTGGAGGTGTCGTCCTGCTTTTATTAGGGGTGAGGAGCAGATGATTGGTGACAGCTGTCATAGCCGCTGAGTGACAGCCGTCACCCCGGCCGCTCTTGTGGGGTGGCAGCGCCCTCTCGTGCCTGAAGCCCGCACTTCAGGCAGGGCGCCATCTGGTGGTGGTGGGCCAGCAGTACCTCCTCTTCAGCGGCCCACACAACATTGTCCTGAGGAATTGGTTACACAGATGCACATTGAAAGGGAGGGCTCAAGGCCATAACTGTTAAACTGTGTTTAAAGCTAATATAGTTTAAAAGCCTTGTGTGTTAATCAAGAATGAAATGGTTTAATTTTGTGCAGAATTGATCAAATCTGTATCTATGTCAAACATAAGGCACCCCTTCTAGACTTGTATGCAGTCACAGAATTGTGGAACTTTGAGAGCTATTTAATATGAAACTGAAACCATATTTAAAAGTAAAAGATAAAACCAGTTTAACACAACATGACCTTTGGGTGATTTTGTGTTATTTCAACAAAGGGTGAAATAGAATCTCACCCTAATTTCCTTAGTTTGATTCCTATGACGTCTACTTCTGCTTTTTTAGTCACACCGGGTGGAGGTTTTTAAAGACGTGACACGTGATGTGATAATGTGGTTTTCGTGAAATTTCCGTCTTGACTTTCTTTTCGTTTTGATTTGTAACCTAAACCTCCTTCACAGTTCAGGCTCAGTTTGGGTTTTGTTTCTGTTTGGCTGACCTTGATGGTCGTTTTTGGGCAGTGTGTGGATAGGCCTGGCCAGCATGAATTATTGGGGCATTCATGTACCTGCATTCCTGAAATTCCCCTGTGTATATTGTCTGGTGACTGGGCTTTCCCTAAAGTCTGCATGGACGCACAGATGAGACCAAACAGGATGTTGGCCACACTGAATGAAAGTCTGAGTTATGACCACCTGGATTTATTTATACCTTTGCCTCACTGTGCAGGCGGTCACACAGTATATCTGCGGCAGGATTTTGTAAAGCTGAATTTCTGGAATGCTTTTGTGTCACGTATTGTTTTTAATGCTCGTATCAAACTAAAAGACTTCACAGATAAGTTTGTCTAAACATTTCAGGGACGTTCAGTGTTGAAGCTCAAGGAACATGTGGTTTCATAAAGACCTTGTGCTTTGGCCATTTCTTTATCTCTGGCCATGGCCACAAGCAAGGCTTCAAAGAATCCTGTGATAATAATGGCCTCTACCTCAAACCCATCAGCTAATGCTGTCGCTGCCAACATGCCCCTGGGTAAATAAATGGGCTCGCAAATGGATTTTTCGAGGACGCTGCTGCTCTTTAATCAACCTGAAAATGGTGTTTCTCAGAAGTCACAGATTTTAAAAAAATGTTTAAGGGAGCAAAGAAAAGTTTTCAGGACTAGAATGGAGGTGGGCAAAGGTGTAAAAATAAGTAAAGGAAGATTGAAACATTGTTTGCTTAACTCCTAAATTAAGGTGGTTTCTTGGGGATGTAACTCTCCAGAAGTATTCTGAACACCACTATGGCAGGCTACTGTAATCGTGTGTGTGTGTGTGTGTGTGTGTGTGAAATAATTAGTGAGTCAATTTTCATCAAACATGGAAGGAATACAACCCCTGGCAAAAATTACAGAATCACCGGCCTCGGAGGATGTTCATTCAGTTGTTTAATTTTGTAGAAAAAAAAGCAGATCACAGACATGACACAAAACTAAAGTCATTTCAAATGGCAACTTTCTGGCTTTAAGAAACACTATAAGAAATCAAGAAAAAAAAAATTGTGGCAGTCAGTATTGTTTACTTTTTTAGACCAAGCAGAGGGAAAAAAATATGGAATCACTCAGTTCTGAGGAATAAATTATGGAATCACCCTGTAAATTTTCAGCCCCAAAACTAACACCTGCATCAAATCAGATCTGCTCATTAGTCTGCATCTAAAAAGGAGTGATCACACCTTGGAGAGCTGTTGCACCAAGTGGACTGACATGAATCATGGCTCCAACACGAGAGATGTCAATTGAAACAAAGGAGAGGATTATCAAACTCTTAAAAGAGGGTAAATCATCACGCAATGTTGCAAAAGATGTTGGTTGTTCACAGTCAGTTGTGTCTAAACTCTGGACCAAATACAAACAACATGGGAAGGTTGTTAAAGGCAAACATACTGGTAGACCAAGGAAGACATCAAAGCGTCAAGACAGAAAACTTAAAACAGTATGTCTCAAAAATCGAAAATGCACAACAAAACAAATGAGGAACGAATGCGAGGAAACTGGAGTCAACATCTGTGACCGAACTGTAAGAAACCGCCTAAAGGAAATGGGATTTACATACAGAAAAGCTAAATGAAAGCCATCATTAACACCTAAACAGAAAAAAACAAGGTTACAATGGGCTAAGGAAAAGCAGTCGTGGACTGTGGATGACTGGATGAAAGTCATATTCAGTGATGAATCTCGAATCTGCATTGGGCAAGGTGATGATGCTGGAATTTTTGTTTGGTGCCGTTCCAATGAGATTTATAAAGATGACTGCCTGAAGAGAACATGTACATTTCCACAGTCATCGATGATATGGGGCTGCATGTCAGGTAAAGGCACTGGGGAGATGGCTGTCATTACATCATCGATAAATGCACAAGTTTACATTGATATTTTGGACACCTTTCTTATCCCATCAATTGAAAGGATGTTTGGGGATGATGAAATCATTTTTCAAGATGATAATGCATCTTGCCATAGAGCAAAAACTGTGAAAACATTCCTTGCAAAAAGACACATAGGGTCAATGTCATGGCCTGCAAATAGTCCGGATCTTAATCCAATTGAAAATCTTTGGTGGAAGTTGAAGAAAATGGTCCATGACAAGGCTCCAACCTGCAAAGCTGATCTGGCAACAGCAATCAGAGAAAGTTGGAGCCAGATTGATGAAGAGTACTGTTTGTCACTCATTAAGTCCATGCCTCAGAGACTGCAAGCTGTTATAAAAGCCAGAGGTGGTGCAACAAAATACTAGTGATGTGTTGGAGCATTCTTTTGTTTTTCATGATTCCATAATTTTTTCCTCAGAATTGAGTGATTCCATATTTTTTTCCCTCTGCTTGGTCTAAAAAAGTAACCGTTACTGACTGCCACAATTTTTTTTCCTGATTTCTTATAGTGTTTCTTAAAGCCAGAAAGTTGCCATTTGAAATGACTTTAGTTTTGTGTCATGTCTGTGATCTGCTTTTTTTCTACAAAATTAAACAAGTGAATGAACATCCTCCGAGGCCGGTGATTCCATAATTTTTGCCAGGGGTTGTAGTCCTTGGGCGACCATCTCCAGATGACTAATGTTTGGAGCAGATTGGTCAAAGTTAATTGTCAGTATTGTTAAAAAATGTGTTTAAAAAACCAAACAAAACATTTTCTTGGATACCACTGCAACCAGTAGAGCCAGAGCATCAATTTTTATTTACTCACTAGATGGAGGACCGAGGAGATCTGCTCATTCGTGTGCTCTTACCAGAACGCCGCCATCTTGGTTAGCGTATGACAACCCGACATAAATAGAAATCAATGTGGACATAATCAATGTTTTCAAGAGAGTTTCACCTTAAATTTGCATTTTCTGTGCTATTACTGTGCTGTTACATTTATTCAAACTCAGTCCCACATTTGTGCAGTCACTATTTGTCAAAACAAATACAGAAGAGGATCAGACTATTTATATAACAGACTTGAATAAATTTGTTTGTCCCAGTC
Source organism: Thalassophryne amazonica (assembly GCF_902500255.1). Lineage (NCBI taxonomy): Eukaryota > Metazoa > Chordata > Actinopteri > Batrachoidiformes > Batrachoididae > Thalassophryne > Thalassophryne amazonica. The sequence continues at coordinate 69,651,061 of NC_047108.1, forward strand.
CAGATAGAAAATAATACCATCAATTTGTCAAACACAGTATGTCTGCTACGACACCAAATACTAGTCTGATCCTTAATTAATTTCATTATGAAGTTAAGTTAAAGATGGGAAATAATCATGGGTGAAAGTAAGAGAGTCCCACACTCGCATCATATTAATGATAATAATATTAAAGACTGCTCTTAAGCCACGTGTAGCGCACACCACGAAAATATCAAATAAGATAAATAAATAAAATGAAACAGCCACACCAGCCAGGTGAAATAAAAATATTCCATAATTTCTGGGCCAAGTTGAAAGAAATCTGAAAACACTACACTGGAATATAGAGTATATCATAGAGAAATTAATCTCATTCGTATATATTCTTATATTAGTAGAATATACAATGTCAAAGCGCCTATCATGTGACCCACCAAACTAAGAGAAAAAGCATTTACATTCTGTGAATTTGCTCTGACAGAATATCTCAGGATGGAAAACCGGATGTGAAGAAAAACCCTGAGGTCAATTAAAATGGATAAATTGAGACTTATGAAAGTGAGACTTCTAATTGAATCGCTAAATGAATGGTGAGAAATTTATCACGACAAAGCATTCAGGTAGTAAAACTGAAGTCACTACTTTACAGAATATAGATCAAACCTTTTTTTCAGAAATTTTAGTCATTTCCCCACATCATTTATATTACATATAATACACACTTATGAGAGATCACTTCTCAATTTTTTTTTTTTATTTGACCTTTAACATTTATTTAACCAGCTGACAATCCTTTGTCAGCTTGTTGCTGCACCTGAACGCTGAACAAAACAGCATTTTCAGATCACTTTAACCCAAACTTGAGTCAGCGCATCATAGATTTATATTTAATCTAATGTCTGACCACGTGGAATAACGCTAAGCAAGATGGCGGCTGCTGGTAACAGTTCACAGGCTGCATCCACCATCTAGTGGATTAAATACAAATCGATGGGCTAGAAAGACCATGTAAAGCTTATATAAATGAGTAAAACATTTGTAATGAAATGGTATAGGTGATGCTGGAATAACACCATGAAGATTTTGTGAAATAACACAACTGTTTAAAAAAAAAAAAATGCAATTTCCAGTATATTTCCTCTATCAATAGGGCAAGGGAGGTGATCCAAAGCTTATCTAGATCAGCTAATCATTTATTACATGGTATAACGGGGTTCTTGCCAGCGCAGTTGAGCATAGGGGGCCCCTGTGCTGACATTTGGATCCCCTACGCTGTGATTTGGGCCCCTATGCTTTGATTTAACCAGTATAAGGTGGCTTTTCTGTTTTGTTTTCATGTCGCACATTATTTAATGTCCCAGTTAGCAACACATAGCGGCCCTCAAAATGCAGCAAATAGTGTGTTAAGTGTTACAAATTTTAAAATTTCTCAGGGGGATGCCCCCGGACCCTCCTACAATACTTGGACCTGCAATTCTCGTTGCTATGCCCCGCTGAGTTCCCCCCTATGCTGTAAAAGAAATCCTGGTGAGGACCCTGTGTAAGTCACATCATGATGATGTTACTTATGTCATGAGATGATGTCACTATTGTCAAAAGACCTTTCCTGGGTGTATAAAACTAATAATGGCAAGATGACCAATGTGTGGTTTTCTAGTTTCTATACTATCATTTCCATTCACTTTATTTACACAGCATCAAATCACAAGTATGCAGTGGTACTACACATGGGTGAGGTTTAGCCCTCAGGAATCTTTTGATTATATGACGAAACCTCAAGAGGACCAGACTCAGTGCAGTGACCATCTGCTTTAACCATACCAAGGCCACCACTCCGTCTGTTATGTGCAGACGCGAGTTGAGGAGCGGACCAGCGTCTGACTGAACCCAGCATGTGTCCCTCACCCGTCCTCCTTCACAGGCACGATGTGTCAAACCCAGGCGCGGTCCTCAGCGTCTCACAAACGAACGTCACAAGGTCGAGTTCCCGGCAATTCTGCTCGAATCACTCATGGCTTAAATGCAGAACGCCATCTCATTATCTGCTTCAGCTGAAAGTCTTTAAGTTTGCACGTGAGCATCATCCACAGGTACTGCAAGTCATTAGGCCTGCATGTGAACATCCTCCACAAGTGCAGCCAATAATGCTGATGAGGGTGAAGGACTCTTCTGCCAGCACCTTCTCCACAGACAAAAAAACAGTTTGCATACCACCTGGAGAGCAAAGAAAAGAAAACAACACCAAAATGTCCAGCCAAACCCCCCAACACACAACACCGTCTCTATCTTGAAATGACTATCACAATATTACATGCTTACACAGGGTACCTCCTTGTGCAGCTCAGGTAATATTTTTTCTATCCGCCCAGTCTTGTCATTGGTTTGACAGCAGGATTACTCAGAAACCAAGGTCCCATTTTCCTTGGCTGTTGTCTTAGTGCCTTCATAAACAAGCTCTTTAAAGGGCGTGTTTCTGTTTTGTTTTGTAAACAGGAACACTATCAGGAGGAGTGGACTTAGAGGGGCATTGAGTCCTTTCTGCAAGAAAAACATCTCCTATCCTTGGTGTCATGCCCCCCAGCCTCTCGAGATGAGAACATCTGCTTCGTAGGCCTCCTGGTCTTTTAAGCATCCTTATTGAGGACTCGTGCTTTGTTGTTTATGCCTGGTTTAGGTTGCCTCACCAAAGAGCCAGAGGATGATCAGGTGTCAGCTCAGAGAAAGGGAGGCAGTGTTTTCTCACACTCCGATATGCCGCTTTTAATCCAGCGGGTTCTTACCTGAGAGCTCGAAAACAACCCCTTCATACATCAACACACATTTGGAATGAATGCAGGGACACACGTACACAGCGATCTTACGCGTTTTGAATTAAAGCTGGCGTCATCCAGGGAAGTTTTTGATTTCCTGAACACTACAGGAAGTCCTCACAGCCCAGTGACGCCAGCTGGGTTCTCATCCTGTCTCCTCTCTTTGTTCCAGCATCAAGGAAGCAGAGAAATTCAAACAAAGCAGTAATATTTGCATTAAAAAAACTGTGATAAATTTGTCGTCGATGCAGTCTGATTCATAATGATGTCATGCTTTGAGGTCAGCTGGCATCTTGACACTCCTGGAACCTGGTTCACCCCGTGTCCTTGTGAGGATGAAATGATTTACCTTGAATCATATATTTACCATAGGAACGGGTTCATCTCATTTCATTAAGAGGGTCCAAAATTTGCTTACAGAGAATGTAGTCATTTCAGGTCTTATTCATGTTGTTTTGTTTAACTCCTGATTGGCTCCAGTTTCTAATGGGGATTAGTGGTCTGAGTTTTTCCGTCTTCTTTAGACAATACCCTTTATTTAAGACCTCCAGGCCCTTAATGGTTACCAGATCATGTTGTCATGTACTCACACGTAATGGTGCCCTGTGAAATCTGTCTGTCTGTTCCATCCATATTAAAATTCTGTTTTCTGTAAAATTATTATTGTGTATTTTGGAGTAAATCTGTTTTTGGGTGCCTTTGGAGTTCATTGTCTACCAACCTCTCCATCTAGCCACCCACGCCTTTTATGTTTGGCTTGATGAGAACTATGCATGGCCTATGTTTAAAAAGTCAAAGTAGATACATAAAGAATCACACCAAATATTTTACCTTATTTGGACTATACTATATCTCCACAGAAGTCTATAACTCCTTCAAAGTTGTTTTGTGGGTCTTGGTGGTTTCCCTCACCAGTCTCCTTCAGTAAAAACCATCTGTAAAAGTTATCGTTTGTATTAACAGCAACCCTTTGACCAGAATACATGTGACCTCTGAAAATAGAGGCTTTGTATGTATAAATGGCTGTAATTCCTAATGGTTAATGCAGGATTTTGAATTCAGCCCCTCTCACACAGAAGGCACGTGTGTGGCATGTTCCTTCCAACTACTGCTGTGTAATACTCGCTGGCACTCGCCTCCAAATCCGTTGACTGACGGTGTCACCGACCTAACAGTCTCCCCTAAAAATCGGTGCCCCCCACCCGCCTTCACAGCACATTCACCATTTCTACTTAAAACTGACTTTAGAATGATTTAAGAGGTTTTACTTAGTTATCTAATGGTTAATAATCACATTATTCCCTTTGATCGCTTTGGGTGAAGAGAGTCTGACTCAGACAGTCAGACTCAGACGTGCTGCTGTGGCGCTTTGATCGCTTTCCCCGTCTTTTATTATGAAATAATGCTGAATTTATGTGGAAATGATTGTTGTACAGACTTAAGGCGCACTTATTTTCCCTTTTTTATGGCTAGCGTACTGGCATAGTATAGTTCTACGCTTTTTACTCTTTTAATTTATTTTATTAGGAAATGGAGCGTGCCACAGCCTCAGCTTTACCTAAATTCTGGGTCTTTTAGTGAAGCTTAAGGCTAGTGGCCGGCAATCACTTTAGTATTTCCTGTTTTTCTTGTTGTTTAATGCTGAAAAATTATACAGTATTTCTTGTCTTTCTGATTCCTGATTCTGTTTTTCTCTCTGTTTAAGGTGTAGCTCCATCCAGAGATGGGTGTGGTATTTGTGCTGGCGACCCTCCTGTCCTGTGCACCAACAGCATTTCCTGTATATTCGTTTTGTGAATTGTTCTGTAATTTATGTCTGTAGCATGGCCCAAGCAGAGGGTCACCCCTTAGAGTCTGGTCTGCTTGAGGTTTCTTCCTCAGAGGGAGGTTTTCCTTACCACTGCTGCTCTGGAGGTTAGTAAGGTTAGACCTTACTTGTGTGAAGCGCCTTTGAGGCAACTCTGTTGTGATTTGGCGCTATATAAATGAAAATAAATTGAATTGAATTTAAACTGAAATTGTACAAAAGTGTCAGATATCTGTCGCTGAGCTAGATGATGACTGGAGTGCAGTTTTAATCAGAAACAAGGCGATAATCGGTGAAATGCTGCTGACGCTCCAAAATGATGCATACGCAGTGACGGCAGGGCGGACCGATTTTTATGGGGGAACCATTCGGTCGGCTACACCAGCTTGTGTGTGTCATGTGACCGCTGTTTGTGGTGTTTAACGTAGCATGTCAGCATCTTCCTGTTCAGTGGCTTTATCAGCTTTGTCTCTGGTGAGTGCTGGCAACCGTGTGACGTTGCGGGATGTGTTTTTGCCAAGTAGTGGCGTGCTTGTGGCGAGCGTGACCGTCTGTGTGAGAGGGGCTTTAAATTTGAGAGTCTACACTTCAAGCACTTATTGATTGTTTCATTTCAACTCTGTTATGATAGAGTTCAGAGGCAAAATGTGCATCACTGTCCAACTACTTCTGTGTTGTATGGCTTCAAGGTTGGGGGGTGGGTTGGGGGGAGCTGACAAAAAGCTGGCTGAGTTGGACATGGAAAATATGAAGATGGTAGAATTTTCTTGAGGGACGACAACGGGATTTGGAATGTGTGCATATTGGAGGGTTGAAGCGTTTTGAAGACGTGAGATTGAGATAGTTTGGACATGTGCAGAGAAGTGATGTGGGGTATATCAGGATGGAGTCACCAGGCTTGAGGAGGAGAGGAAACCCAAAGAGAAGGTTGGTGGCTGGTTGGTGTGAAGACTCCTAATAGGATCAACTGTAAGAAGAAGATGTCTCACTCTTGCACAGTATCTACTTAGATATAGTTATCTCACAACTACATTGCTGATAAGAAAAGTTATCTTTTTTATGAGAATGACGATCAACATGTCGAGCAGCAAGAAACATCTGGAGAGAAACATACTGTAAGTCTTTTCCATTTGTCTCTCAACACTTGAGCTGCGAGCCTCTGGCTGGAATTGCAGGTTGTAAACTCAAATCAGGGAGGTTGGATGAGAAAGCGACCATTCGTTCTTCAACATTCCTCCAACTGTGGAGACTGTGCATGACTACTCAGAGCCTCCTGATGCTCCTGAACCCTCCGTGTCTCTTTAACCTGCAGCCTGAGCCCATCAAATACTTTAAGTGTTTCGGCTTTATCTCGTCTGCCTGCATCAGTGACCCAGACGTCTGTCACAGACTGCTGCCCACCTTTCATGCTACTCAACATTTTTCACCTGTTTTCTCAATTCCACTTTTTTCTACCTACCCCCCAGGTATCTTCCAGTTATTTCTTCCATTGCTCAACATTTCTTGCCATACTGATGATTATGCTCCAGAAGGAACACAACAAAACAGGATTCTGCACTTTTGATAGATAGCAGTTTGTGTGTTAGAGCTATTGGAGTTGAATGCGCTGGTCGTTTTCTTCAGCCTTTCCTGTGTCTGTGTTTGGAAATTGAATGTCTTGCTCTGGCTGACAGTGGGATGCTAATGATTGGACAGATAGCGGTGATAATAGAACCAGTTTGTCTGGTTGTGCAGTGTAACGGTGCCACATTCAGCCAGATTTCACTCTGCACAGTGCCACAAGGTAAACGGTAACCCTGCCCACCAGCTATTGTTATTAACTTTCTACTATGGGGAGAAAAAGTTAGCTCACATCTCCAAGGAAGCAAATGGCACAGCACCAAATCAAAACAAAGGTTCACATTGAATCCAAACCTCAGGTCAAACAAGATGAGCCTCGCTGAGGGGAGGATGTGGGTAGTGCATAGCTAACACTGCATTTTTGGCATTTCTGTGCTATTTCACCCTTTTACTGAAGAACGACCACTTTAAATCATTTTTTAAGCGTCTTATAAACACAGGAAGCACAAGATTGTATCACTGTTGGAGAAAGTGAAATGATGCAGGCTTAAATAACTCATGTTACTACACCAATGCAAACATCCCTCCTGCCTTATTTTGGTTTTCTTGCCTTTTAAACTGCTTCAGTGTCCCTTTTCATTTGGCTTTCTACATCTTATTTGTGCAGAAGTATTTTTATTGTGCACCCTATTTGCACTTACTACCTGCATTTGTTTGCATTCCCGGAGGATCCAACTGAAAAAGAGCGGCACAGTAAAAGTCAACCTGTTCAGTGTGTTTTCACTGCTGATAAGAAGAAGGAGAAAAACAGTCTTTATCACCCTGCACGCGTGGCAAGCAGGGTGTTATAATCGCTGCTGTGAGTGTGTGTCTGTGTTTCAACAGAATAATGGGGAAAAAAAAGAAACAGCTGGATGAATTTCCACCAGACCTGGTGGGAATATTACTTGGCTTAAGCCCCGTTTACACATAGACGGTAAGAGCTCCCGGAAGCGTCCCGGAAGAGTTTTTGGCTCCTCCGGGCCGTCTTAGGGATCAAACGCCGTTGTTAACGCCGGCGCTAGGGGGCGTGGCTTAGTTCCGGCTTCACCGGGAATCGTCAAAAAAAATTATTCAACATGTCGAATAATTCCGGGAGTGCTCCCGGAGAATTCACGTGACGACGGAGACAACGCGAACAATGGCGTTCGATACTTTTTAATCGCCATTTCATCCTGTCTCTTCCTGTAGTGCCGCAGTTTACACCGCCGTTATTCTGCGGCCGGCGCTGTATCCCTAATCAACGGCGTATAAAACGGCGATAGAGCCCACATTGGCATACACAACGCGTTTTAACCGGCGACAGAGGCAGACAAAACGGCGGCGCTAGCGGACAGTATGCCATTCTAAGGATCTTCCAGCTCAAGCTCCTTCATCAAATTGTCATAATGTCCCTGGTCCACCCTTCTTGCCAGCCACGTTTTGACCCACTATCTCCTCTGCCTTATCCTCTTCGTCCTCCTCCTCCTCTCCTCTCCTCAGCTGCTGCCTGCCTAAGCTGGATTAGCTCTGTATAATTCTAGGATCTGGAGTACACCTCGACCAAGTTCCAGCATGGTGCCTGTTGCCTCATGCAAGGCCTCAGCTTCAATGCCCATGGGCATGTCCATGTCGAAGTTTTCTTGGTCAAAGAAGTCCATGGTGCTCCTTTTACAGCTCTGCTAGCAACTCCAGAATGATGAAAATGTGTGCAGACCCAGCCTATTATACTGGATACTCTGGGGGCAGTGCCTAATATGCAAATGATCCTGGAGTAATGCAGGATTTACCCTGTTTGCCTGGGTAAAAACCTGGGTATTAACCAGCGGTACACAGGGCATTATCGGCGGCAGAAGAACACTGCCGTTCTCACCCGCATCTTAACCTGCAATTGTAAGGGATAGAATGTGTATTAACCCCCGTTGCCTGACATGTGCCAGATGCTGCGGCGTCAAAACATTGCTTTATTCGGCAGATTTAGCGGCGTTTTATCCTCCTATTTGCGGATAGTATGGCGGTCAAAACGCTGGCAAAGTGCTCCACCCCTTTCCACCGCGAAAACAGCCGGAACTACCACAAACTTCGGTCTACGTACTACCCGCCGACTAAACCGTCTATGTGTAAACGGGGTCTTAGTATCTCCTAAAGAGATTTGATCAAAAGCTCATTGATCAGTCAAATATTTGTTATATATATATATATATATATATATATATATATATATATATATATATATATATATATATATATACGAGGTCTGTTAGAAAAGTATCGGACCTTTTTGTTTTTTGCAAAAACCTGATGGATTTGAATCACGTGTGCTTGCATGAGCAAACCTTGAACCTTCGTGTGCATGCAGGAACTTTTTCATGCCTGTCGATTGCGTCATTTCCTGGTAAGCAGCTTTTGTGTGGGACGTGTGCTGTGCGCTCGGCGGATTTTCATTTCAAGGAAAAAGGTGGAACGACTGGAGCAGCGCCGCATCAAATTTTGCCAGAAACTGGGCGACAGCCAGGTGGAAACCATTCGGATGATTCAGACGGCTTTCAGTGACGATCCTATGGGCATCACACAGATTAAGGAGCGGTACAACCAGTTTAAAGACGTCCGCACAACGGTGGAGAGCGAGCCACGCTCTGGTCGGCCATCAACATGCTGAAATGACCAGATCATTTCCAAAGTGAACGCTGTGGTAATGTGGGACCATCGTGTGACTATCCGAGAAATTGCGGAAGAGGTGGACATCAGCAATTTTTCCGTACATTCCACTGTGACAGAAGATTTGGCCATGAAAAGAGTTGCGATGAAATTCATGCTGCTGCTGACGGCGGCGCAAAAGCGCCTCCGTGTTGAAGTCTCACAGGACATGCTGTGACATGCCCACCTCTTCCACAATTTCTTGGATAGTCACATGACTGAAAAGTCACCAAAAGCCGTCTGAATCATCTGAATGGTTTCCACCTGGCTGTCGCCCAGTTTCTGGCAAAATTTGATGCGGCACTGCAGTGCACTACACACCACCTCACACAAAGGCTGCTTACCAGCAAATGACGCAATCGACAGGCGTGAAAAAATTCATGCATGCGCACGAAGGTTCAAGGTTGGCTCATGCAAGCACACGTGATTCAAATCCATCAGGTTTTTGCAAAAAATAAAAAGGTCCGATACTTTTCTAACAGACCTCGTATACACACACAGGGTATACATCTCCCCTCTGATGACTTTTATTGTACATACAACAAAATTTGTCCTCTGCACTTAACCCAGCCTAACTAGTTAGTCACAATCCAACCACTAGGAGCAGTGAGCAGCTATAGTCCAGCACCCAGAGACTAACTCAACATCTAGGGATGCTGAGAAAGGCGCAGGTCCTGTTTTCTTCTGCAGGCCTCCCGTCTTGTGCACCAGCATGGATTCCCAAAATTTCCTGTGTTATCTATTGTGTTGGTAGCATGGCCCTAGCAGAGGGTCACCCCTTTGAGTCTGGTCTGCTTAAGGTTTCTTCCTCAGATCATTACAGGGAGTTTTCCTTACCACTGTCGCCTGTGTGCTTGCTCTGGAGGTTGTTAAGGTTAGACCTTACTTGTGTGAAGCGCCTTGAGGCAGCTTTGCTGTGATTTGGCGCTATATAAATTAAATTAAATTGAAATTAAAATAGATCCTAATGTGCATGGATGGTGGGAGGAAACTAGAGTCCCTGGAGAAAACCCACACAGCCACCAGAGAACATGCAATCTCCACACTGAAAGGAAGTCGACATGAGTGGAATCAAACCCCAGACCTTCTTGCTGTAAAGGGAGAGTGCTAACCACTGTTTCATCTTGTCGCACACTATGTTGAGAGATATCAGTGCTTATGTAGATCCTAGATATGAGATCCAAAAGCAGTGGATGTGATTTGGATGTATTTTGCTCTTTGGGTTTTGCTGTGCATGGTTTGCTGTAATTCAATATTACATTATTACAAAAGAGAAGCTCTACATCAACGTGCATGACTGACCAAGAAAACACAGGCAGACTTTCAGTTAGGAAGGATGCAGCGCCACATATCCTGACTTATATTATTTTTACAGTATTATATTTTTGTGAAACCCATGTTCAGTGTTTCATTTTGGATATGAGTATGGATGGACGTAACACATTTCCTCTGGTATGATAGGTAAACAAGCAGCGGTGGCTTTAGTGGTGACCACTGACCAGACCTAGGCTTTGGAAAGGAAACTGACAAGCTCATTTCAAGATGTATGCAACTTCAAAATCACGTGTTGAGAGAGAGAGACAGAGAGAATGAAGAAGTGTCTGCTCTTTCTGCAGGGTTGTGTGGAGTTGTGACTATAATTTAAGCTTTAGAATGTAGTCACTGTTAATCTGTCAGAGCTCACGCTCTCTCTCTCTCTCTCTCTCTCTCTCTCTCTCGCGCTCTCTCTTTCAGTGACCCCATTCAATGTGTATGTATCTTGACCACGTCCCTTTCTTTTTCTTTCACAGCTAATTGCACATGGATGACACATATCGATAGACAAATGCATTCACACCCCTACAGTCAATTTAAAGTTTCCACCTTAATCTAATTTACGTGTCTTTGGATGTAGGAGGAGGCCGAAGCATCCGGAAGGAACCCACACAAACATGAGGAGAACATGCACACTCCACACAGAAAGCAGCAGGTTGGAAACAAGCCCAGGACCTTCTCAGTGTGAAGCAACAGTGCTAACCACTATTTCAATATGATATTTATTCTACAACATAATCACTGTTAAATTTAAATGGTTTATTTCTCTGATTTTAGTACATTTTTGTCTGGAAATGGTCTGTCTCTGTGCTGGTGACAACCAGGAGCACTGTAGTGGGGAACTCTCTTCACAAGGCCCCCATGTGAGGAGGGCCTCCAAGAAAGCTTTGGTTTGGTGGTTTTACAATTATATCAATGTGAGTGTCCAGTTTTTGGGGGACAAGACCATATTTTGTAATAGAGACCAACACTTCTCCTGGAACCCACACCTGCTCCTAATTTTCATCATCTATTCAGCATCCACTAACCATCCACCAAGTTGCAGTGCTGAGCAGTTAGGAGGCATGTCTATGGGATGTTACATAACCCCCCCAAAAAAGTTACTTTTTCAATTGATTTGGTGCATCAAAGTTCAACAGATTTGAATCAGATTCACTTTTAATTTGTTGCCATACAAGATGATAGCATTTCTTGTTTTTGAATTCCTGGAGGTAGAGTCACTCCATTTCCAGCGGGTAAAATAAGAATTGAATATGTCTCCATTTTTGTCAGTAAATATATTTATAAAGGTGCTACTGACATGATATTTTCAACCCAAGTAGTCCACACATACAAAGAGCCCAAACCAAATAAGTTATGTGTAATAAAATGGAATGATACAGGGAAAAATATTGAAGACAAAATTACTGAAATTTATTTAACACTTCGTACAAAAGCCTTTATTGGTAATGACGGCTTCAAGGCGGTTCTTGTATGGAGAAACTACTCACATGCATTGCTCAGGTGTGATTTTGGCCAATTCTTCTACACAGTCTTCAAATCTTGAAGATTCCATGGACGTCTTCTATGAAATCTAATCTTTAGTTCTTTCCATAGATTTTTTTGTTGGATTCAAGTCAGGTGATTGGCTGGGCTGTCCAACAGTTTTATTTTCATTCTCTGAAAACAATTGAGAGTTTCCTTGGCTGTGTGTTTGGGATCATTGTATTGCTGAAATGTCCACCCTTATTACATCTTCATCATCCTGGTCGATGGCAGCAGATTTTTATCAAGAATGTCTCTGTACATTTTTCCATTCGTCCTTCCTTCAATTATATGACGTTTTCCAGTGTTGTCTGCTGAAAAACCGCACCACAGCATGATGTTTCTATCTCCAAACCTCACTGTTGGTGTGGTGTTTTTGGGGTGATGTACAGTGCCATTTCATCTCCAAACATAGTGTGTATTATGACATCTGAAGAGTTCAGTTTTGGTCTCACCTGGCCAGACCATAGTCTCCCATTATTTCACAGGCTTGACTAAATGTTGTGCAACAAACTTTAAACATGCTTCAATGTTATTTTTCTTCAGCAGTGGAGTCTTATGTGGTGAGCGTGTATACATGCCATAGTGGTTGAGTGCTTTACTTATTGTTTTCTCTGAAACAGCTGTACCTGCTAATTCCAGGTCTTTTCTGAAGCTCTCCACAATTGGTCCTTGCTCTTGGACAACTCTTCTTCTTGGCGAGGACCAACTGGTCATGGCTGGGTTATGGTGAAATGATGTTCTTTCCACTTCCAGATTATGGCCCCAGTAGTGCTCACTGGAACATTCAGGAGTTTAGAAATCCTTCTGTAACCAGTGCCATCAGTATGTTTTGCTGCAGTAACATTGCAAAGATCTTGAGAGATCTCTTTACTTTTACCCATGATTAGATCATTCTTGCGTGACACCTTGTTATTGATATGCCTTTTTATAAGCCATCAGGTGGGACTGAACCAGCTGATATTAATTTGAACTGACAAGGGGCAGGACTGCTTTCTAATTACTGAGAGATTTCAGCAGGTGTCTTGGTTTTTTGCACCTCCCTTTCTTCAGGTGTTCAATACTTTTTCCTGTGTCATTTCACATTATTACAAATAATTTATGGACATCTATGGCTTGATTTCTTTGCATGTGTGGATTACTTGGGTTGTTACATCTGGTGAAAATTCCATGTCAATACCACCTTTAAAAATATATTTCCTGAGAAAAAAGGTGACACGTTCAACACTTGTTTTACTAGCTGTACCTGTTCACTCACTGCATTTCACGTCTAGGCCTTTCCAAATAGGAATATTTATTTTGCAGTTGATGTACTTATAGAAATCCTACACCAATTATAATTTCCTCTTTCTGTCAGCTATAAATCCAGCTTACCTTACGTATTAGCAAGTTTCCTTCTATACAGTTCTTTTTTTTTTCTCTAGGCTTATATAAAACTAGAAGAAATACCAGTTGTTTAGAATGCCAAATGCAAAAGATAAAAAAAAAAAAAATGCAGTGACCATAAGATATTAGTTAGAGAATGAACTGTTTGAAAAAGACTCTGTAAATACTGGCCATGGGTGCTGTCATTTTGGGGAGGAAACAGTGGTAATTGTCATAATCTCTTAACGTACTGTTGCTCAATTTAAATATGTATTTATTATCTTTCAAACACCATCATCATGTTTACTATCACATTCACAAAAGTCCAGTTATCCTAACACATTAGGGGTGTGACCACTTTGAGTGACAGCTAGTGTGTTGTCGCTGTAGCTGTGAGGGCCCTTTTTTAGCATTTTTATTCCAAATATCTGTAATGCTATGACTTGTGTGGGTAATTGTCCAGACAAATCATGAAAGATGTGTGTGCGCCAGAATTTGCAAAAAGTGAAATTAATCATGGCATGTAATTTTGGATGCTAATGGTGTTAGCATTTTAAGCAACTATGAGTTCCTTCATGATGTTGGGTCATTAATCCCCAATTATTGAGGAAATAAGCGGGTCATAATTTGTAATGCTCACACCAAAGCAAAACCTTGATGAGAACCACCACTCAGCCCCCAAAAATATGATGTAATAAACACTGGAACCAAGATTAGCCTGTTAGCTTTGCTTGTTGGTGTTCGTGTTTGTCCCACCAAGGTCATGCATGATGTCACCCATGCTCCACCTCCACCTTTACCCATATGTGGGTAAACACCAAGGGACAGACATGTATACGTTAGGCGCTTTAAGTCTGGTCCAACATTTGACAAAATGCTAAGAAACACTTTAATGCAGACAGATGGGGGATGTTACACTTAGTGTGACCTTCTTTAAGTCTGTTGTAGGTAAAATCTCTCCCAAGAGAGACAGTGGAGGAGAGTGCAGCTCGGGGGTTAGACAAGAGAAGAATTTACTGCAAATTTGTAACTACGGTACTATATAAACATGACACATTCCTCTTGTAATTCTGGACATCTGGTAAGCATGTTGCTTCTCCTTTCTCCACTTTGTGGGTTTTGTGAAGCAGCTTTCGTCAAAGGTCCTCCATCCAATATCTTGGCACGATTGTCTACCGCAGTTATAGTTTTGTCAGCCCTTTTCTGTTTGCATATTCCAGTGTAGATTATAAAGGGTGATATTTATGAATGTGATTTTGAAATTTTGAGTTGTAGCTTCTCTTTTTATTCAGTTTCCAACAGTACAATTCACATTGTGCTGACGGAGGGACAAATTTTAAAGTGGGCAAAGAAAACAAAGCAGTTGTCATAAGAACAAATATATGTAGTTTTCCATGTCAAACATGCGGTGGGCTAACCGGTGGGAAAAACAGCAGAGTAGTCCTCACATCTGACCTGGGATGAGTTAACAGGGTAAAATATATTGTTGTTTTAGATGGGATGCAGAGTTATTGCTGCAGGTTAAAAGTCAAGCTGACTGGCAGGTTGTGGTTGTGCAGAGACGTTATTCTTCATTTCAAATGCTGAGACGATCAGTTTCAGGCTCTGGCAAAGCTCCTTCATATTGTTGCATTTCCTCCTTTTTAAGATTTGTACGTGTTTACAAGCTCCTGGCTCAGGCACGGAAATAATTAGTCAAATGCTTGTGTCATATAGTTTTAATTCCTAACAGCGGCCACAAGGACATAAAATACTTCACCGAGTTGGACTCGCACCATTAATTGGAGCATTAAGGGTTTAACTGAAATCGCTGACGACACCTCATGTGGCACTTGTGTGTTTTAAGACGGGATTAATGACCTGTTGGGTCATGAGTGCTACCTCTGATAGCTGCTGTGGTTAAAAAAGCAGCTCACTGCCTCAGTGCTGTGTCAGCTTGCAGAGGAGATGCAGATCACCTCCTGCAACAGGATGCTCAAAAGTCAACCCAGGAAGTGAGATCATCGGGTCGCTGCCCAACATTTCAGCTGTGCTCTGCCAAAGATGTCAAAGGCCTCTAATGTTCTGCTTACCACTGCACTCTGTCAAATACAGTAGAAATTAAACTTGTGCATTTTTGGTTTTCTTTTGTCTTTGTGCCATCATTCACTTATAATTTCTTTTTTATTTTTCAGAATTCTATGAACCTTCCTCCAGACAAAGCCCGGCTGCTCAGACAGTATGACAATGAGAAGAAGTGGGACCTGATCTGTGACCAGGTACAATCATTTATTCTGATGAACTGATTGCAAAACTTTGTTTTACAAAAATGAAATTATTTTCTGCAGAGATTAAGCTACCAATTATTCTGATTTATATAACACGTAAATAGATCCTTGTCATTTGATTAGTAGCTTGTATGTCATGTGATATGGATTATTCTTTCCATTTGCCATTGTGTTCCATTTAGCGTGCAGTTTTGGTTTCTATACTTTTTGTGCTATTGCACGCTGGGAGCATTGTGCAGTAGTAAAATTTCCATCTGGTAATCAGATCTTACAGGTTCAAATCCCGTGAGTACCATTTTTCTTTTTATTTAACCAGGGTTATTTAACTGCGGGGTTCTGTATTGCGTCCCCTTTTATGTACGTGGTTGTAGAGCCCGACCGATATTGATTTTTTAGGCCGATGCTGATAACGATATTTGGATGAAAAAAAAATGCAGATAATCGATAAATTGGCTGATTTGCCGATAGCCGATAAATCAGCCGATATATATATATATATATATATATATATTTTTAAAATGAATAAAATATTCTTTTTTGGACCCTTAACAAAAAAGGTATGAGCTAAAAGCTGAAATACAATTTACAATTTATTTACAATTTAGTAAAGCTTGGTCCCAGCCATCGTATACGACAGTGTCGGCCCCAGAGGGTTAATGGCGAATGGCAGTAATTCCCAGAACCCTTCCGGATGACCAGTGAATCTGAATGTTTCAACCTCATAGCTGTAAACGAAAGTTTTTCATGCTAGAAATAAGGTCTACACAACGTGGGCTTAATAAAAAGCATGACCAACACAAAGAAGCACATTTGACACATTACTACATAAACTGAGTTATTCAAACTGAGTTGAACTGAAACGGGAGAAATGTGGGGTGAATGTAATCGCAAAGTTATTACAAACAACATCCTTATAAACTTACTTTATGCTTTTGTCAGCCGATCAGTGCAGTGTGACTGCGAACTACGGGGGCCGGTGATGAACACATTTAAGCAGGAGTATAGGCAGCTCTGAGTTGAATGGAGTCAGAGCTCCATCTACTGGACAAACAGTGCAAGGACATTTTATATTGCCGACACAAAACATTATTTCAGTAACTGTTCTGTTTATGAAAAATTATCGGCGTTCTATTGGCAAAATTTCGGCCGATAGTGAGTACTTTGAAAAGGGGTTATATCGGCCGATAATATAATATATCGGTCGGGCTCTACTTTTATGTATTATTTCTATCAACCCAGTGATATTCACTAATTATACAGCTGGTTTTTATTTTATTTTCCGCCACATCAGCGGCACGATGTGGTGCACCTCGTCTCAACTGCTCGCGCTGTGTTCCTGCTCGCACGACACCATCGCACCAGGATCGTGCATGCCTGCCCGTCGGCTTGATGTTTTTGTTGTTCGTTCATACAAACTCTTCCGCCGTGAGTCGCCCAGATTTGTACTTAATTGTACTGTGTGTGAAGGGGCCCTTAGCATTGCACTCATAAACATTCATTATTTGCATATCATTCAATTACACCATAAAATGGCCCAATGTAATTATTTATTAACTATAAAAATATATAGATAAATAAAAAAACTAAAGCAGTATTTTTAAATGTTTTTGCTTCATCAACAAGCCATTCTCTAAATGATTTATTTTGCATTCATTTGCACTTATTCATTTATTAATTTAGATGTATGTCTTTATATGTCTCTGTTTTTGTTTTTCAGTTAACATTTTTTTCTGAAAAAGAATCATCTAAAGCTGAAATTATGATGCGGTCACAATCTCCATACCTTATAATGTTGGGGTCCACAAAATCGGGCCACGAGTTATCTGAAACCACAAGTTAATGAAGTTGACCAAGAAAGCTTAAAATCAGCTCATCTTTCCATATTATAATAGTTTTGACCATTTGAAGTGTGAAGTTCCTCCTCCGGCTGCTGCATGGCAGCGGTGAGGGCTTTGTCAGTGCGGACGATTCTGGATGATTGAAGTTTTTGGATGTGACTCTTTAGATCCTTACTGCCAGTTCAGATTGGGCCAGAAATTACACATGCACCCACCACACATGCACCCACCAGACGTATGATGAGACAAGCAGGTTAGGTGAATTGAAAACTTTAAATTGAACATGGGTGTGAATGTGTTTGTTTGTCTACATGTGGCCCTGTGATAGACTGGCGTCCTGTCCAGGGTGTATCCTACCTCATGTCCCATGACTGCTGGGGCAGTCTCCAGCTCCCCATGACCCTTAATTTGAGTAAGCAGGTATAGAAAATGGATGGATGGTTATAAGTTTGGACACACTTTCCCATTCAATTGTGCAGTCCAATAATTTGGCAGTAAATTACTCAATTTGACCATTAATATTACATTTCATTTTGTCTATGCTCACTATCTATTTACAGTTCATATTTATCAATAGATTTGTGCAAGTTACAAATCATTTCTCAACCATTTGTTTTATTGTGTATGTTTTCTGTGTTTTACAGGAGAGGTTCCAAGTTAAGAATCCGCCTCACACATACATCCAGAAGCTACGAAGTTACTTAGACCCTGGAGTCACACGAAAGGTAGAATAGTTCAAATTACTTCTCTGACACTTCAAGGTTTGCATTTACTGCCTGTTAAAGTAAAACCCATATGGTGATAAACATGTGGTAACAATGTGCCTTTGTTATGTCTTGCAGAAGTTCCGCAGGCGGGTCCAGGAATCTACTAAAGTCTTGCGGGAGCTGGAAATATCATTAAGGACAAATCACATTGGGTAATCACATCTGTTTTTTTTCAGGTGGATTTTGTAGATGTGTTTATTTGATGAACAGTGCTCAAGGAAAAAAAATGTTTAGGGGTTTGGGTCTGTGTCATTTTTTAAATAAAGGAAGCTGCTTTGTGTTGTTGGTGCTGCCGTGGCTCAGAGTTTTTCTGGTGCCCACATCCCTCCCATTGTTTGAGCATGCCAGGCTCTGCAGTTCCACTTCATAGAGCTGGTCCTCATAATGCCCAGATGGTAGCCATTGTGTTGCCTTGTCGACTCCCCCGTAGTGTGGAGCAGGAGGCTTTGTTGTGTATGCTGAAGGGACAGGAAGCTCAGCTGACCAGTGCCGAACCCGGGGAACAGCTCACAAACACAGCAAACACTTTTTTTAACAGATAGGTCAGAGGTTGTTGTGCACGTTGTTCTGTCTTGTGATTTTCATGCATTTATATTGATGATGGTTGACTTGATCCACAATTTCACCATCAGATCCTGCCATCTATGAAAAGCCTTGGAAAACCTTAATTTTCCATAGAACTGAACTGACTCCAATAACAACTCTTATTACTGTGCATGTCAGCAAAATGGCAAAACAGGTTATTGTTTTCACTGGCATGTGTGTGTCTGTGTGTATGTGGACAAGATAAATCAAAAACGACTGCACAGATTTCCTTCAAACTCAGTGGGAATATTAACTGGAATGATATCGAGAGGTGATTGCATTTTGGAGTAGTGTGGAAAAACGTCAAAGAACAACATGGTTTGGAAACCTTTTTTTATATATATATCTCAACAACCAATAAACCTAGATGGATGATCTAAAGCACAGCAAAATATTTGTGATTGATTGGTATGAGTTACTTCATAATGAAGACAAACATAGTCAAAAGCATCATTATAGACAAAATGTATATTGAAGGTATTATTAACCGATTGTGAGGTCTGTACGGGGAATATATCAGACCTCCGTGTGAAAAACATGGAGGTCTGATATAGTCCCCGTACAGACCGAACAAGTGAGGTAAATAATTTGTTTATTATATGGCTATTATATATATAAACACGCAAACTTACAGTATCGCCAGAATATGAAAGCTGCTGATGGCTTTTAGTCCGACTTGTTCGCTTCACCTCCATGAAGAACTTAAGTCAACAGATGGTCCAGTCTTAAGTTGGTAAGCGTTCAATCTGTATGTTTTTTCCGACGCAGTTTAGATATTTATGGAGTACGTTCATGTCCGACTTGCTTTTTCTAATCGCGTTTTTAGCTTCTGGTTTGTAAAGAAAATCCGCGTTTTGGACCATGGAAACCGGTCTGATATGGGAAAATATCAGACCGGTAATCAGCCAATCAGAGTGCGCGTAGCCATATAATACAATAATGTATTTACTTGTGCATTTATATCATAGTGTGTAGCGTTCATTCTATTTGGCTTCATCAATAAGCAGCTTTTTGAGTCCGTTCCCCAGAAAGAACCATAAGCAGAGCAGAGGAATGCTATTTTCGGGAGATTTTTGTGGGTGGGATTAAGTGCAGCAGATGCTGGTTTATCATGTGCAACTGAATCTTGAGCCGTTTCTGATGTGTTATTCCTGAGATTGCCAAGAAAATCTGAAATAGCAACTGGTTGAGGAGAGAGGTGCAGCGAGGGAGGAAGGACTGAGAGGTCAGAAGCAGGGAGGGATGGTGAGGAGGGGGGTGGATCGGTGGTAGACAGGAAGCCAATGATCAAGCCCGCCTCCTTACCCACCCCTCCTCCTCTTAACCCCTCCACTCCTCTCTCCGCTTTTGTTCGCTTTCCTCTCTTTCTCTCCTCACCTCTCCTCTGACTCACGACTGGTCGCTCCGTCCCAAGCAGTTTCGAGACTATTTTAAGAACCTTTTACCCCAATCCTGGTCTCGTGTTTCTTGGGGTGCGCTGAAGGCTGGGAGGAGGTGGTGGGGAGGTCTGTGGGGGAGGTGGACTAAAAAGTTGACCTGAGCCCAGCTCTTCCAGCCATATGCCCACCACATTCTTGTTCCCATCGCAATGGGAATTCCTTTGTTTGGAGTTGTTTCTCTCTCCAGAAACTAAAATGAAAGGGGAAGGAAATCTGCAGCCCTGCTTTAATTTGCTTTCCATTTGCGTTCTTGACCATTTGAAACCCACGTCTGAGTTGCCTTTTCAAGTTACGTTTGCGCTCGAGGTATTACAAGATCCCCTCTATGTATTTGTGAACAAAAACAACTTGCAGGATAGATTTGAAAAAAAAAAATGTTGGGAGTATTACAACCTGTCAGAGTTAATGACAGGAACTGATGACATTAATTGTTGAAGCTTTGTAGGTGGAATTCTTTCCCATTCTTGCTTGATGTACGACTTCAGTTGTTCAACAGTCCGGGGTCTCCCTTGTTGTGTTTTGCACTTCACAATGCGCCACACATTTTCAGGTCTGGACTGCAGGCAGTCCAGTCTAGTACCTGCACTCTTTTGCTATGAAGTCACGCTGTTGTAACACGTGCAGAATGTGGCTTGGGATTGTCTTGCTGAAATATGCAGGGACGTCTCTGAAAAAGACGTTGCTTGGATGGCAGCATGTGTTGCTCCAAAACCTGGATGTACCTTTCAGCATTGATGGTGCCATCACAGATGTGTAGGTTTCCCATTCCATGGGCACTAACACACCCCCATACCATCACAGAGGCTGGCTTTGGAACTTTGTGCTGGTAACAATCTGGATGGTCTTTTTCCTCTTTTGTCTGGAGGACACAACGTCCATGATTTCAAAAACAATTTGAAATGTGGACTCATCAGACCACAGCACACTTTTTCACTTTGCGTCTGTCCATTTCAAATGAGCTCGGGCCCAGAGAAGGCAGCGGCGGTTCTGGATGTTGTTGATGTATGACTTTTGGTTTGCGTGGTAGAGTTTAAGTTGCACTTGTCAATTTAGTGACAAACTGTGTTAACTGACAATGGTTTTCTGAAGTGTTCCTGAGCCCACGCGGCAAGATCCTTTACACAATGATGTCAGTTTTTAATGCAGTGCCACCTGAGGGATCGAATGTCACAGGCATTCGGTGTTGGTTTTCCGCCTTGCCGCTTACGTGTAGAAAGTTCTCCAGATGCTCTGAATCTTCTGATTATATTATGGACTGTAGATGATGGAATCCCTAAATTGCTTGCAATTGAACAATGAGAAACATTGTTCTTAAACTGTTGGACTATTTTTTCACACAGTTGTTCACAAAATGATGATCCTCGCCCCATCTTTGCTTGTGAACAGCTGAGTCTTTTGGGGATGCTCCTTTTATACCCAGTCATGACACTCACAATTAGTCCTCAGTTCCCAAATGCTTATTGAGTGTTGTTAGAAGGAAAGGTGATGTAACACAGTGGTAAACATACCACTGTCCCAGCATTTTGAAATGTGTTGCAGGCATCCATTTCAAAATGAGCAAATATTTGCACAAAAACAATAAAGTTTATCAGTTTAATCATTAAATATCTTGTCTTTGTGGTGTATTCAGTTGAATGTAGGTTGAAGAAGATTTGCAAATCATTGTGTTCTGTTTTTATTTACATTTCACACAACGTCCCAACTTCATTGGAATTGGGGTTGTTCTTGGGTTAGTGACTCTAGATGATTAACTTTTGGAACAGATGAGTCAAGATGAAGAAAACGTAGCCCAAAAACACGTTTACTGTAACATTTCTCCTGCCAGTGTGGCCAGAGATGTGATCAAGAAATCATATTGATTAGTAAAGTATTTGTTATCGATAGGTATCAGTGATTTCATGAAGTCTTCCTCAAAGAAGGCCTTACACACAGGGTATACATCAGCCCTCTGATGCCTTGGGTTAAGATATGAAGTCCTAAAATGGATCATATGAGGCAGTTAGGAATCTGTTTCTCACTGTCCTAAAGGATGTAGGTGTGTTCCTGATTCAGTACCCTGCTAACCTCTCCCTGTTCCCATGCGTCACAGGTGGGTCAGGGAGTTCCTCAATGATGAAAACCGAGGTCTTGATGTCCTGGTGGAGTACCTCTCCTTTGCCCAGTGTGCTGTCATGTGAGTACACACACTTATGTGCACACAAATACACACAGCTCTCACGATTGTAGCCAAACCCTAGTCTTTCTTCAGGAACAGGGTTGGTCACTGGATCCAGCTGCTGAGTTAACACATTGTGTCCTGCGGGGGGCACACTTGCTGCTTGTTTATCTGGAAAAAAAAGTCCCTCTTGGTCCCTTGCCTTGTGTGTATGTGTTTTGCTTGGCTGCCCTGACAGACCGATTGTGTTTGTGGACAGGTGCATTGTGGTTGTAGTGCTGATCTGTACCTTGCTTGACTGAAATTGTGCTGAGCTTCTTTTCGCAGCTTAATGATGGGTTTTGTGATAACCGCTGGCTCTTTACCAAGCTATCTTGCTAACTTTCCCCGTGCAATCTATACCCCTGTGCCTCTCTGTTGGCTCCTCTCCTGTGGCTCAGGTTGGATTTTGAGGGACTGGACAATGGGGAGGAAAGCTTCTTGGAGAAGGCTAAATCTTGGAGCAGGTCTATAGAAGATCTGCACCACATGGGCACCCAACCCTTCTGCAACACCCTGGTGCGCTCTGCTCGCCAGTCTGTCTTCCGGTATGTATTGCTGGGCTAGCTTTCCTCCACTTACCTATCCCTGTTTTTATCCTGCCCTGCTAACCTAAAGCGCTGTGAACATTTATTAGCATGCTAGTTGTCTTGGTGCTGTTTTCTTAAACAGGCAGGAAAATGACTGTCTGGTTGATAAGTTATGGGGGTTGGTGACCTCTCTCCTGACCGCTAAGGCTTTGCTCCATACAAACTCAATTAGGTCTCCATGTGGCTCAGTGACAGAAACTGAAAGTCTCTGAACCTGTGCATTATGTCTGTCTTGGATAATGGTCTTCTCTCATTCATCCAGATGTGTCTGTTTTCTTCAGATGAGAGCCAGCTGTGAATCAGAGCACATGTTGGACAGTTGTGATCCTCCTCTTCATCACTGTGCTACACGCAGACAGGATATCAAGACACTTCAAACCAAAAATTGGATAGTATTAAACTGACATTATTTGAGAGCACAGCTAATATTCTGCCAGAATAAATTTCAAAATTTAGTTTCAGTGACACATGACTACCCACTCTGTAGAAATTTAGGGCCCTATCTTACATCTGCTGCAGTTGCAAGCGTCATTACTTGCTTCCAACCAACGCAGCTGTTATTTTCGGACCTTGTGGTCAAATCATTTTGTCTGATTTGGGGGTATGGTCCAAGGTACAGTGGGGGTCTGTTTCCACCTGATGAGCTGTTGAAGACTGGGAGGACATAGATGGATGAAGTGTTGCAGGAACGAGACGCTCAGCTAAATCTGGGCAATATATTTGTCCCCGCATTGATTGATGTTGTAATTTATCATAATATATATAATTTGATAATGCCAGTTTGAAGAATCTAATGACTGAAGCCTGGAATAACCAGAGTGTTTATTATTTGAACTTTAGAGTACTTTAGAAATTCAAAATAGAATAACAATATAAACATTTATCTGTGAAAGAAATTATCTGCCTAAACAAAGCAATTTAATTTAGCCTGCCTTGTAATATACTGTAGTAAAATTGTTAAATAAAAGTTGTGACAGCAATCACAAATTGTTTGATTGACAACAATAAACAGCTAATTACTACTATATTATAATGAGTATGGTGATAAAAGCACTCACCCTCAAACATAGCGTATGTCCAGTCTGCTGTCACAGATAAGGTTTTTTGTATTACAATAGAGTTTGTGTGTCAAATCATCTGACTATAGACAAAAATGGCAAAAACAAGCCTCTCTTTCAGTGAGGGTGACAAGCTTTGCTCTGTCTGTCTGGCTGCAGTGATGACATGGCTTTTCTATAGAGTTGAGAGATTTTTAACAGGGATGTCCTTATCAGTTTTTTACTTATCAGTCATTTAATGTCATATATCTGCTGATGCCTAGTCCACATCCAATACATGTGTTTTCCTAGATATTACACTTTCACAGCTAGCACAGTGTACGCACATTAAGCAAAATCCAGTGTATATGGCTGACTGTTTAACAGCTTTACCATGTATTAAGAAAAAACCTCCCTTCAATCCATGCTATTCCTGAAATATTCATTAATTTACTTCTTAAATTTTCTGTAAACTGGTTGTTTTATATGCTCATGTGCATGCTTGTGCAGCATGGCAGTAGTAAAACTAGGATGCTCAGAATAATATTGGTTAAACGATGTTTTGTTTTTTAAAAATACATTACTTTTCATTATTATTGTTATTATTATTGTTACCTCCACCATTATTATTTTTATTATTACCTCCGTCACATCACATGCACAGTGCACCAAAAACAGACTTGGTCTGTATTTAAATCAATTTTTAAAACTTGCAACGCTGAGTGTGACATTTAGTGATAAGAGACACTGGCTGTTATCGCAGCGTCGGCACAGAATTTATTAAAAAAGTGAGACTCATGCACTGTCGATGATGAGCGTGAATAAAATAGACTTATTGTGTGTTTAAAACAAAGAAGAGTGTTGTAATAGTATTTTAATCATGTGGCACTGCTTCTAAAATCTGCACCGCGGCTCTGCTGAAGTAGTGGTGCTGACTGGCTAATCTGCATGATGATCTGCATTCATGAAAAAGTTTTATAAATTAGGAAATAACTCATGACTCAGTAGTATTTGCCACAATTGTGGAAGTTGGTTTTCACTTCTGTAAAGTTGACAGTTTGTCAGGCTGTAGCAGAGGAAGGCATAATAAATCGCAGTGCCCCATGACGCACAGACAGACAGACAGACAGGGATACACTGAAGAAGAAGGAGCTAAACTGTACAAGAAAGTGTCAACATGTGCACATGATGACAGCTCTTCTCATGCTTCTATGTCTTTCCTCCCACATACTTGTGGGGCTGATGTGAGCTGTTACACGCCCCAAGGTTGAGCAGTTTTGGGATTAATGTCATATTTTGGGAAACTTTGACACTCAGCAGCAATCACGGATCGAACCCGCCATCCCTTTGGTTACTGGACAACCTGCTCTACTTTCCGAGCTACAGGGCAACATAAAACTACTCATCTCCCATGATGCATCTGTAACCTCACACATCATCTCATTTGTTTGTCAGACATCGTTCTCTCGTTTTCTCTCTCCCTCATTCTGCTGAGAGTCACACACAGAAAATAAAACCCGATTCACAAATAAACGGGAGCCACAGAAATGTGTGAGCCAGTGAAACTAACGTTAACCTCTGCCATCTGTTGCAGCTACGGTTCAGTTACGAACAGCAAAACCATTAAGAACTCCCGTCTTGTGAGACAGAAAGATGACGTGCATGTGTGCATCATGTGCTTAAGAGCAATCATGAATTATCAGGTAATAAAATCTCTCTTATTCAAGCACAGTCTGATATGTGTTCATGTCTTTCCTGTGCAGTGAAAGAGTGAATTGCACATTTCTCTGACCACATGCCTTTTTTCTGTCTTCTTCATGCAGTATGGCTTTAACATGGTCATGTCTCATCCACACGCAGTCAATGAGATCGCTCTCAGCTTGAACAACAAGAACTCGAGGTAGGAATTGAGGCCTTCGTCTCTGTAGGTTGACAGTTGACCAAACCCTGCAGCCACGTCACATGATATGCCTCCCATTCTCCATGGAGCTCAGCTTCTGTCTGAAGTTGGTGGTCTGAGTGTGCACGTGGGCTGGTTTTCTACAGGGGGATTGATGTCAAACCACAGGAGCTGATCGCTCTCTCATGAAATCACAAAGCAACAAAGAGTTGCACCTTCAACATGAATTGTAGAGTTTAACTCTTCTGCTAGTGCTTGCAGGAATAGAAGTTTAGATTTTTCTTCTAATTTAACTCATTTCATATTTTTCTCAGAGATAGTAGATGTTGGTTCTCAAAAATTTCAAGTGTGTTTTACATTTAAGTGTCTGCTGTTTCCAGGACAAAAGCATTGGTCCTTGAGCTGCTGGCCGCTGTCTGTCTGGTCCGTGGAGGCCATGAGATCATTCTAGCAGCATTTACCAACTTCAAAGAGGTGCAATACTTTCTAAAGCAATATTTTAAACTGTTAACATCATCACATCAGCGTGTTGCTTTTAAAATGGGGTTAGGTGCTGTGTTAGGACTTTGATATCACAAGCAGCAGAAAGCTTTGTTTCTATAGACCAGGGGTGGCCACACGTTTTCAGCTTGCAAGCTACTTTTAGAAGGACCAAGTCAAAATGATCTACCGACATTACAAACACTAATCATATATTGGCTTATCAATTAAACTTAGTGCAGAACTGTAGTAAAACTTAGTCCCTGAGTAATACTGACTTAAACTTTTTAGTTGTTAAAATTATTACTACTGTTATAAGTAGTAGCAGTAGTAGTATTTAGTAGTAGGAAAAAATGTCTTCAAAAGTGGACCTTGCGCCCCCACAACACCCTTTGTGAGGGGCACCTCCCCCCCAACAACACCCTCTTTCCGGCTGGATTGATCCATGGTTTGCCATCTGAGCAGGAAGAATGGCTAACATATATTTATACAGAAAGCATGACCTGATTGAAGGTAAGGTAAGAAGGTTTTATGCGCACTTTTTACATCCTGCTTTCCTCAAAAAGAGACTTTAGGTGCATTGAGGGGGGGATAGTATTGTTAACACGTTGTGGGTCTTCAGCTATTTTTAGTTTAACCACAGCGAGGACACTCACAGAACAAAACAGACTTTTAAAGAAAAGAAAAGTGTAAAAATGTCTTTGTAAAGCTCACTGCAGGTGTGCTGCTGTCACCATGCTTTGAGACACAGAGACAGGGTGGCAACTTTTTTTTTTCAACTTGTTGCTGCTGCACATAACAGCGGCTGATCAGCTTGCAGCATCAAAAGCTAAAAGTTGGTGAAGTGGGCGGTTTGGCTGAACACCCGACCTCCCCCTGGCCAGTTTTAATGTCATGCGATCTGCCCATACTATCTTTGCGATCGACCAGTCGATCGCGATCGACGTGTTGGGCACCCCTGCTATAGACCAAAAAAATCTGGTCTAATGTTAAGTGAAGGATTTTCCTGTATCTGTGTGATATAATAGATACGCCCTGCCTAGGTAGGTTCACGTTGCACATACCTACGCCACTTGTACACACAAGACAAACAGAAAAATACAAAACTTCACCTGCTGCGTCACCTCTGGGAGTTGTGGTGGACTGCTCCCCTTTTATGCTCTTTGACACATTGCACACAGATTTTTTTACAAGCCAAAAAAACTGCTACTTAAGTTTGAATAGCAATGCGCAAGGTTCTGGCACACCCTGACTCTGACAGCTGATGACGACTGTCAATCTCATTGGTTTCTTTCTGCCACAACACACCCATGATTAAGTGACTAAATACAACCCATTTACACATTGCACCTTACTTTGTGCTCAGATTATGCACCCTGTAAATAGAAAATTGAAGTTGTACATGCCCCAAATGCACTTGCACTATGCGCTTTAGACTGTGCAATATAGATGGTCAAAATAGTGACACATTTTGACCAATTTAGTGAGAATGGAATATACAAAGACAAGTACAACAGCATGGTAATTTCACATTTCAGTGGTGGTCATAAATGTGTAGAGGTGTGAACATTGTGGAGGTTTTCTACCGACTGTGCAGCCTGTGTGAGACTTTCAGTGTCATTAACTCACCAGATGTGAGCTGAACAGTAACTATCAAATTCTTGTTGGCAGCCAGTGACCCTCAAGGATTTTCTTAGCCTTTTGGTTTCAACTAAACACCGGAACAAGTTGATTACCACACAGTCTAAACCCCAGAGAGGCTCAAAACGTAATCAACCATCTCGTCCAAACATGAGAGTATTTCTGTTGTGTTGTTTTATAAAACGCTACACTGATAAACAGTGAGAAGTCTCTGATAACCAACCACAGCTGTAGGCTAAATAAATATGTGCACTATACTGTATGCGTAGTTCATCTTATTAGAAACACACTAAGTAGTTCAGAAAACATTTACGCTCATTCCAATGTTTATTTTTGTACTTGAGTTTGGTCAAAAACTTGAGTTTGGTCAAAAACATGTCTGTATCTTATAATACAGTATTTTCCTCCCCATGACATCTGATCATTTGATGAGTTTAACATCATACATTAAGCAAGATGACTTCTGTTTACATACAGCTCAGTTCTTAGTATGAGTTATGCTCAATTCTGGAATGTTTTGAGACTCAGCTTTTTCTTATGTTTTGACTAATCACATGATTTAGTGTCATATAGTCTATATATACTGCAAAATTAATCAGGATCTAAGAGCCAGATGATTTCATCTGGATATTTTCCTTTTTGTTTTCATGCTTGTGTAAGTCTCCAGTGTGGTTTTGAAGAATAACTGCCGTATCTTATTTTAGGTGTGTAAGGAAAAACACCGCTTCGAGAGACTGATGGAATACTTCTGTAGCGAGGAAGGAAACATTGACTTTATGGTAATAAACGTCTTAATTATGTTTGCCAATGAGGTTATGTGTTTGTCATGCATTTCCTGGTTTGTTAGGATTTCCCAAAAAATAATGAACAGAATTTCATGACACTGTGAAGTGATTGGGTCTGTTATGGAGACCAATAAATTCTGAGACTCTTCTTCAAAAAGAGGCTGGGCCAGAAAAAGTTAACTTTTTTGTTTGTTTGGTTGGCTGTTTTTTGGAAGTTAATTGCACAATAACACATGATTCATACATCTGATTTTAGGGAAATTTACAGTTTGCATTATATATTGAGATGGATCTTGATAACTGGATAGTGTCAGGATATTTGTAATGTCTGTAGCATTAATTAATTTTTTTTTAATTAATTTTGGTGAAATAGTTGGGCATGGTTGGGGATATGTAAAATTTCAAAACAGATTAGTAGAAAGATGAGGTAAATGTGTTTTGTTTTTTGAAAATAGAGAAGTAGGTCCATAAAACTTGTTGAAAAGATGCCTGGCTGAGAACAGAGTACAATGGTCACACGGCGATAGGTGGACAAAGGACAAAAAGTCAAAAATCGTTGCGAAAAGGTGGACAAAAGATCCTACACTTTTCCCAAAACCAAAAAACCAGCAATTCAAGCAAACTCAAACATAACTTAAAATGAAATTTGTTGACAATGTTGTTGTTGTAGTTGTTGTAGTTGTTGTTGTAAGCCTGTTTGTGTTTGTACTCCAGGTTGCATGCATGCAGTTCATCAACATCGTGGTCCACTCTGTTGAGGACATGAACTTCAGAGTTCATCTTCAGTATGAGTTCACCAAATTGGAGCTGGATGATTACTTGGAGGCAAGAAAACAAAGGAACATGAAGAGCTAAAATATGCAGTAAACAACCCTAAACAGTGCAAAAACGATGCCCTCTTTAAACTAGAGCACTTCCATGGAGCTGATTGATTCTTCATGAAACCCTCCCTAACAGATAGTAGCTTGTACCTAACAACCCAAGATAAATCCTGGAATAGAGACTACTTGTGGATGTACAGAAGTACTAATTGTGACTACTTCTGCCTCTTGTTAGAAATGTAAACACACGGAGAGTGACAAGCTGTCGGTGCAGATTCAGGCCTACCTGGACAACGTGTTTGATGTTGGTGGTCTACTGGAAGATGCAGAGACCAAGAATGCGGCCCTGGAAAAGGTGGAGGAGCTTGAGGAGCACCTGTCCCATGTAAGTGCTCCACCCATTGTAGACCACCAACGCTGCTCCCTGAGCCTGTTTATCACACGCTACTTTCCTTGGCTGCTTCTATGTAGTAATTACAATTCTATTCAATGTTTGCATTTCACAAGTGCTGCAGTGTAACTGCAGGGTAGAAAAACAATCCTAATATTGTTCTCATGTTGCCTCATTCTTTCTGGCTGGCTGCTTTGGTATCCCACACTGCTTTGCAAAGACCTTCTTCACATGGAAAGGTCGTAGGCAGCCTTGACATCATTCTAGGAATTTCATAACAAACTCTGCTCTCAGGAGTCAGGAATGATGAAGGAGGATGATGAAAATTCCTTGTGAATTCTTAGCAACATGTAGATCCAGTTCACCTTCAAAGTCCAAGACTTGATGCGTCATGATGCTGAGGATATCGTATTTCTAAGTGATGCTGCATAGTGTATTATAGGAGAGAGCAGAGGTAGTACGAAAAAAAAGTTGCCGCATGTTTTTTTTACTAGCTTGATTCCTGAGTTCATCTCCTCATCTCTTTTTTCATGGTGTCAATTTTGGTGGCTTCTTTGGTAGGTGACGGAGAGGCTGGTGGAGGTTGAGAATGAAACGATGATGAAAGTGGCTGATCTGGAAAAGCTGCTCCTTCAAAAGGATAAAGACCTGCAAGCAATCCGGGTAGGCTGAACGTCAAAACAGAAAGGATCTGCTTATTCTGTTTGTCAGTTTTTGATGCCTGTAGCTAAATTGCTGTCATGATAAATTAGGTCAGCAGGAAACAGGATGTCTTTCTGGCTTGTGGAGTCATTGTGTTGTGCACTTTATCTCCCCCTGTTGACTGTGCAGGAGACATACGAGTCAACAAACACCCAGGTCAACACCTTGAGGAAGATGATCAAGGAGAAGGATGCCGCCTTTCAGAGGCACTTTAACATAGAGAGGCGCCTACTGGAGCTTGAGCAGCAAGGCACCATCCGTTTGCACAAGAAGCCTGATGGAGACCTCACCATTGAACCGCTCAGCGTGGGAGGGGGTTGTATTGGAATCCCACTTGGAGACATTGGCCAGCTGGCTGCAGGTCTACCGCCAGAGCTGACAGGCGTAGATATGCGTTTGCCACCTGCCAGTGAGGCTCCTCCACCACCTCCTCCGCCACCTCCCCCGCCACCGCCTCTACCGCCGCCTGCTCCTTTATTTTCAGGTGATCGCGTCTCCTGGTATTTATATGTGAAAGCAGAGCTCATTCAAGTGTGGTCTCAGAGGAGGTCTGTTCTTTTTTCATTTGTGGCAAGCCAGGTAATAGGTCACAGCAGTGTTCTTCTATACTAGACAGGAAAAGGAAATACGCTAGGTGTTTTCTGTCTGTGCATGTGTGCCAGCAGACCATGGTGTAGAAGAAAAAAATAAAAATGCCTCCAGCAGTTTTGAACTCTGTTGCTCTGGTGGTAAGTGTTTTTGACACTGTATTCTATCTTAACTGCAGGTCTGAGCGCACCAGTTCCTCCACCACCTCCACCTCTTGCTCCACCTCTGCCAGAGTCCAGTCCCTCAGTTATCCTAAGCATGGGCTTGTCGGGTATGTACTATCACATCGCTTTGGCTACAAATGAGGGTGACAAGCACTTGGCGCTTGATGGGTGTTCCCTGCCCAGCTCGCAGTTACTTGGCATTAAAGCGCACACTCTCTATTGTTAGATTACAAAGGATGGAAAACCTGACACTGTCACTCAGAGTTTTTATTCCATGCTTGACTGCTTAACACAACCAAGGTTCGCTTGATTTGTTTCAGTACATCGTATTTCACAGTGATGCACCTGTGCCGCTAGTTAGCATGCAAACATCGCCATAAGATGTCTTGTAAATCACTTCAAAGGTGTTATCTGGTTAAAAAACAGTGTTTTTAGATTTTGAAATGTTTGTATCTCACTAACCTTTACAAAATATTTAAAAAAAAATGTCAAGTATATAAGATTTATACAGAAATAAGCTGTTTCAGAGCTTTATCCAACATCTTGGTTTATTGTATTTGAGTGAGCAGCCAGCTGATGTCACACTGCCTTTTTACTTGGATTGGCAGTCGCCATGTCATGCGCTCAGTATTTGTGTAAAATAGACTTCTGGTCTATTTTGGCTCCTCCTAGTTGTCGGCACTTAAGCATCAAGCACTTAAGCATCGAGGAATAGCTCATAGTGATGATGTTGGGTTTCCCTGTCTTTTATAATCTATCATTAAACATTGTGCACAGTAACGCCAAGAAACCAGATCTTGGCCACATTCCGGGTATGCACATCAAGCGACAAACACCAACTACTTCTCACATTTGTGTGTAGCTAAACTGATTGTAGGATTAATCCACACACAGTAGAACAAAACTGAAGTGACTGACAATTTATTCAAATCTTCCTGCAGCTATCAGAATCAAAAAGCCAATCAAGACAAAATTTCGTTTGCCCGTGTTTAACTGGACGGCCTTGAAGCCCAATCAGATCAATGGCACTGTCTTCAATGAAATTGATGACGAACGTGTACTAGAGGTAAATCAGACACATCAGTTAACATAGAAACTGCACTTTAGCTCAGAACAAGTTGTTAGTAATCTTGGTTGTGCAGGAGCTGGATCTGGAGAAGTTTGAAGAGCTGTTTAAGACCAGAGCCCAGGGTCCCCTTGTGGATCTTTCATGCACTAAGAGCAAGGTAGCCCAGAAAGCAGCAAACAAAGTCACCCTTCTGGATGCCAACCGTTCTAAGAACCT
The DNA here is from genome assembly GCF_902500255.1 of Thalassophryne amazonica. Taxonomy (NCBI): domain Eukaryota; kingdom Metazoa; phylum Chordata; class Actinopteri; order Batrachoidiformes; family Batrachoididae; genus Thalassophryne; species Thalassophryne amazonica. The sequence continues at coordinate 69,683,612 of NC_047108.1, forward strand.
GGCCATCACATTGCGGAAGGCTAACAAGTCAACAGAAGAGATCTGCAGAGCAATAGAGAAGTATGCACTTTTAATGGCCATAAAATAACGAATTATTATGACATCAAGTGAAACAGTTTTCATATTTGTTGCGTCCTCTCAGATTTGACCTGAAGGCTTTACCTGTTGACTTTGTGGAATGTCTGATACGCTTCCTGCCCACCGAGGCGGAGATCAAAGTGCTTCGTCAGTATGAGCGTGAGCGCCGACCACTGGATCAGCTGGCAGAGGAAGATCGCTTCATGCTCCTTTTCAGCAAAATTGAGAGACTTACTCAGAGAATGAACATCATTACATTTGTAGGGAACTTCACGGAGAATGTCAGCATGCTCACGCCACAACTCAACGCGATCATTGCCGCTTCTGGCTCAGTAAAATCATCACCGAAGCTGAAGAAAATGCTTGAGGTAAAATGTAAATTTGACTGTGTTTTTTTTTTTTTGTAAAACACTGTGCTGTGCATATTCATATGTTCCTTGTATTTGTCTTTAGATCATCTTAGCCTTGGGAAACTACATGAACAGCAGCAAGAGAGGGTGTGTTTATGGTTTCAAATTACAAAGTCTTGATCTGGTGAGTATTACGTAGAACAATGCAGAGGTTTTTTTTCAAGCATTCTACTTAAAAATACATAGCGGAGTATAGTTTTTGTCATGGTTTTAATGATATTGTGTTCATTCTTATTGTTATACAGCTCCTGGACACCAAGTCTACAGACAGGAAAATGACGCTGCTCCATTACATCGCACACATTGTTAAAGAGAAATACTCAGAACTGGCTAACTTCTACAATGAACTGCATTTTGTGGATAAAGCTGCAGCAGGTAAGCTATGACAAAGGATTAAATTGTTGCTTTCGTAATTACATTTTGGAAACTATCAGTGGGCACTGCTAACCTAAACGTTAGGTGTCAAGAAATGCTAATTCAGTAACTGGAAAATTATCTGTGATAAGGCTAAACTAAAAAAAAAACCTAACTGCTGACTTTTATTATTTGAGTTTATCTTTGGTTTGTGTTTTTTGTTTGGATATTTTGGCTTTGCAACACTGATAAACAGACCTAAAGACCTGAAATTTTAATGTGCTGAAGGCACAACCATGGAGGATTCCAAAAACATTTAGCATGCCAAGATCAGATGATGATCAAAATACATAAACAATTAAATGAACATAATGTTCATAACATAACATAATATACATAATTATGCTGCAGCTAGAGTGCTGACGGGGACTAGAAGGAGAGAGCATATCTCACCCATATTGGCCTCTCTTCATTGGCTTCCTGTTAATTCTAGAATAGAATTTAAAATTCTTCTTCTTACTTATAAGGTTTTGAATAATCAGGTCCCATCTTATCTTAGGGACCTCGTAGTACCATATCACCCCAATAGAGCGCTTCGCTCTCAGACTGCAGGCTTACTTGTAGTTCCTAGGGTTTGTAAGAGTAGAATGGGAGGCAGAGCCTTCAGCTTTCAGGCTCCTCTCCTGTGGAACCAGCTCCCAATTCAGATCAGGGAGACAGACACCCTCTCTACTTTTAAGATTAGGCTTAAAACTTTCCTTTTTGCTAAAGCTTATAGTTAGGGCTGGATCAGGTGACCCTGAACCATCCCTTAGTTATGCTGCTATAGACGTAGACTGCTGGGGGGTTCCCATGATGCACTGTTTCTTTCTCTTTTTGCTCTGTATGCACCACTCTGCATTTAATCATTAGTGATCGATCTCTGCTCCCCTCCACAGCATGTCTTTTTCCTGGTTCTCTCCCTCAGCCCCAACCAGTCCCAGCAGAAGACTGCCCCTCCCTGAGCCTGGTTCTGCTGGAGGTTTCTTCCTGTTAAAAGGGAGTTTTTCCTTCCCACTGTAGCCAAGTGCTTGCTCACAGGGGGTCGTTTTGACCGTTGGGGTTTTACATCATTATTGTATGGCCTTGCCTTACAATATAAAGCGCCTTGGGGCAACTGTTTGTTGTGATTTGGCGCTATATAAAAAAAAAAATTGAATTGAATTGAAATTGAATTAATTAAATGAACAAATTAAGTTAAATAGTAGTTTCCATTCAGTTTATTCACAGTACAGAAATTATTAAACAAATAAGAAATATAGAGAAATAAAAATAGGACATATTGAAAATTAATTTGTTTGTTTATTTGACAAATTAATTGATGTTTCCATTCAGTTTATTCACAGTAAAGAAAGTACAGATTTCAAAGTAGTGTGTGATGCCAAAATTGGCCACTTAGCACGCCACTCAAATTTCTGTCGGCTGCTGTCTGCGACAGCGTCAAAACTGATCGAGAATCTGCGATATTCTTTAAATCTGAGGCGAAATATTTGTGTATGTGTGAAAATAACATACAGAATTAAGAATATTTTATTCTCTGCCATGTTTCCTGCCAATTTATTTCTCTGAATCAAATTTATGTGACTTTTGTCGCGATCAAGTTGCGATCGCGGATGTCCCCGCCAATTTCAATAAATATTTTGTTGAAATTCACATTCTAAGTAGTCTTTAAATTTGCATCAACCTACATCAATGCTCAGTCCAAGGTTTTGCCTTAATTATATTATAGGGCTTGCTTCTTGTTCGTCTTCTACGACTATATGACTATATATTAACTTCACTGCTACTTTAGTTTCTTGTTACAACATGTCTTCTCCTTGTGTGCAAAGTATCTCTGGAAAATGTGCTGCTGGATGTTCGAGAGCTTGGGAAGGGCATGGACTTGATCAGGAGAGAGTGTAGTCTTCACGACCATTCAGTCCTCAAGGGCTTCGTGCAGGCTAGTGATGCACAGATGGACAAGCTGCAGAAAGATGCCAAGACAGCAGAGGTATCCAGCATACTGTTTTCAACTCCTAACCTCAAACTCGCAAGTGGAAAAACTGAAACTAGCCATTACGTTAAATTCAGCTGCAGCTCAGCGACTTCTAATACACAACCAGTTATGACTCCTAACTTGACAGTGTTTGCAAACATTGCTTCCACTCTGACACTGTCTTATCCATTTCTAGGAAGCTTTCAACAATGTGGTGAACTATTTTGGAGAGAGTGCCAAGACGACTCCACCCTCTGTGTTTTTCCCTGTGTTTGTACGCTTCATCAAAGCCTACAAGGTGAGGATAGAATCAACCTTTACCTATTTTTGCTCCCTTCTTTACCGATATGTTGCAGTTTTCTCTCCTGGTTTTCTGGGAACTTCCCTGGGTGTCCTGCTCTCTTGAACAGTGCAGGGTAGGGCTTTGGCTGCCTCTGTGCCACAGGACGTGGCAGAAAGTCTGAAGCCAAATAACAGGAAAGACCAGCTGGGTTTGGCTTTAGAGAAGCAGCTGCGGTGTTTAGATGGCTCCCCCACCACCTCCTCTTTACCTCCGGACAGCCTCACCCTGAGCCATCACAAACACACTTCCTGAGATTGTTCTCCATCTGGATTTATGGGATCTGTCAAGGAAATGTGCAGAAAAGGATTTCTGTATACATATGTTTGTTTGAATGACTTGAATGCATAATGCAGATATATGTGAAGGGTGAAAGTGGGAGGCAGAAAGAGAATGTTGATATTTACCCCGCACGCCAGTGAAGTAAGCTGTTGTAATTGGGCTTGTGTGTGCCTGTGAACAAGATAACTAAAAACCAATTGGATGAATTTTCTCCAAACTTGGTGGGAGTATTACTTGAACAAATATCTCCAGATGATTAGCATGTGGAGAGGATCGGGCGGAGATCAAGGTCAACAAAAACATTGTGCGAAAAAGATTTTCTCCTATCTCTCTGCAATCAATGGGGCAAGAGCGATGATCTAAAATTTTTCTTGATCAGGAAAATATTTGTCATTTATTGGTATAAGCGGTGACAATGACGACTAAAAGGAAGTGATGTTTGTTTAGATTGCACAGGATTTGCATCAGCCCGTTGATGCCTTTCATTTCATTATGTCCTTGACCGGACAACTTTCTGCCTTTGTAGAATAATTCTTTAACATATGAAAAAAATCCATTCACAAACGTTGACCAGATCAACAACATCCTCCACGCCATCTGTCAGAAAGACGTATAGTGGAACTCCAGTTTTCTTCCCACTGGTCTCCAGGTACTGCTCAGTGACTGCCCATTGCTCCTCGGAATTAGATTGTGTCAAATTGTCTCTGACTTGGACGAGTTAAATGCAGAAAATAAGTTCTCTCATATGATGAATAAAGTCTGAATGATTGTTATTATTCTTAGGCTTTTCCAAAGTCAACGCATGTACCCCGTAAAATGCAGTGAGTTCATCCCTCCAGGTTGTAAACCACAATAACTCAAAGGCAATAAATGATGCTATCATCTTGTATGCCTTAAAACAAAAAAGGGTGTCTAATGAGGACAAAGTCATTAAAATGTAGTGACTTTTATTAACCAAATCAATCACAAAAGTAACTATTTTGCTCATGTAATAAACTGTAGACCTGCCTGCCACATGCTACATGTCTAGTGGATGCTGGACGGATGATGGATTAGGAACAGGTGTGGCCATCAGTGAGACAAACAGACAATTTCTGCACAGACGTGCAGTAAATCAGAGGAAGAAACCATCCTTTACTTTTGGATTTCATATTGGATACCTTGAAAAATTCATGGTCACATGTCCACATAGGCCCTGTGGGAAGGAGTTTGTATGAATGCAGCTGAAGCAGACACTTCTTATTTCTTTCTCTGTCACGCTCAACATATGTTTTTGAAGTTACTTGTCACTTGAAATGAGCTTGTTTGTTAGTTTGGAGTAGAGATGATCCAAAGCACACCTCCTCATCTGGGAAGCATGATGGAGGCAACATCACTAGTTTTCAATGATGACAAAAGCAGTGAATGAAATCACCAGATATTAAACTACAAATATTCTAACTGGAAGCCTCACAGAGCATTACAAGGGGGAAAAAACCCAGAATGGCTGTGTTCATAATCATTCTGACATTTTTCACAACAGGATGCGGTGGAGGAAAATGAACAGAGAAAAAAACAGGAGGAGGCAATGAGAGAAAAGTTACTGGCTCAAAAGGCTAAACAGCATGACCCCAAGGTAGCACCCAAATCTGCCAAGTGTATATGTTCTTCTCGATGCCAAGCAAATATTTGTAGTGCACCAAAAAGCACAGATAATGAATGTCTCCCTCTGCTGGTTCAGGTCCAGGCCCAAAAGAAGAGGCAGCAGCAGCAAGAGCTGATCGCTGAGCTGCGGAGGAAACAAGCCAAAGACCACCGGCCGGTGTACGAGGGCAAGGATGGCACTATCGAGGACATCATCACAGGTGGGCCAGACGGAAGCCCAAGCGACCCCCAAGTGGGTGTCAGCAATCACATGTCCAGGATTACTGTGGTCATCAAACGCTCTGCTTCCTTGAAGTGCACCTTGTGCTATGTGGTTCAGGCAGCATCACATCTGGAGCACAGAACAGCTACACCTGAGCCAGCTGTTATTCCATGATGCAATGACTAGTTAGATCTGAAATGTTTTGCCTTTGAGCTGTGAAGAGTCAGTACAGTTCTCATGTTCATGTCGTACAGCAGGTAGGCTTCAAGGAATTACACTTACTCATTTGTCACTGCTAAATGTGAAGAAGAGAAGGATGGACACAACATAGTGGTTTTCAATTACACTATGAAGGTCTGAGAGGTCTAGACTTCTAATAAGGTCTGATATAAGTGCAAAACATTCCTCAGGTTTTTTATTTTAAAGAAGAAAGTTTTACAGGTATGTAACATAATATTGTTGTTGTCTTAAACTTTGAAGCTGTGCACAATATGATACTCTTGTCAGTAACTGAGTACTGAATACCCAAACGTAGAGAACAGACACAGAGGTGAGTCCAAAATTGTTTAACCTGAGTATTAAACAAATTTTTCATGGACAGGATATTGAGGCGTAGTAGGGGGGAGGAGGGTTTCTGGTTTGGTGGGCGCAGGGTCTCATCACTGCCTTTTGCAGATGATGTGGTCCTGTTGGGTTCATCGGCCGGTGACCTCGAGGTCTTGTTCACGAGTGAGGGGACGATGGAGCGTGAGATTGGCCAGAGAATCGGCACAGCAGGGGTGGTATTGCATTCGCTCTGCCGTACTGTTGTGATGAAAAAGGAGCTGACCCAAAAGGCGAAGCTCTCGATCTACTGGTCAATCTTCGTTCCTACTGTCACCTATGGTCATGAGTGTTGGGTCATGACCGAAAGAACTAGATTGCAGGTACAAGTGGCCGAAATGGGCTTCCTCAGGAGGGTGGCTGGTGTCTCCCTTATAGATCAATCAATCAATCAATTTTATTTATATAGCACCAAATCACAACAAACAGTTGCCCCAAGGCGCTTTATATTGTAAGGCAAGGCCACACAATAATTACACAAAACCCCAACGGTCAAAACGACCCCCTGTGAGCAAGCACTTGGCGACAGTGGGAAGGAAAAACTCCCTTTTAACAGGAAGAAACCTCCAGCAGAACCAGGCTCAGGGAGGGGCAGTCTTCTGCTGGGACTGGTTGGGGCTGAGGGAGAGAACCAGGAAAAAGACATGCTGTGGAGGGGAGCAGAGATCAATCACTAATGATTAAATGCAGAGTGGTGCATACAGAGCAAAAAGAGAAAGAAACACTCAGTGCATCATGGGAACCCCCCAGCAGTCTAAGTCTATAGCAGCATAACTAAGGGATGGTTCAGGGTCACCTGATCCAGCCCTAACCATAAGCTTTAGCAAAAAGGAAAGTTTTAAGCCTAATCTTAAAAGTAGAGAGGGTGTCTGTCTCCCTGATCTGAATTGGGAGCTGGTTCCACAAGGGAGGAGCCTGAAAGCTGAAGGGTAAGAAGGGTAAGAAGTTCAGTCATCCGTGGGGAGCTCGGAGTAGAGTCGCTGCTCCTTTGTGATGAAAGGAGCCAGCTGAGGTGGTTCAGGCATCTGGTAAGGATGCCTCCTGGACGCCTCCCAATGGAGGTGTTCATCTGCGAGGAGACCCCGGGGAAGAACCAGGACTAGGTGGAGAGATTATATCTCCACACTGGCCTGGGTACGCCTTGGGATTCTGTTTTTCTCTGATATTCTGTTTTTATTTACATTTTACACAACGTCCCAATTTCATTGGAATTGGGTTTGTAAATCCACAGGAGGCAGGCAAGAAAGATGAAATCAAACAGGAACAAACACGCGTCGGCAATGAGGAATCAATAGGACTTAATAGAAAATGCTGGTAGTCGTGTTGGGATATACGACGTAGTGGCACAGGGGAATATTAGTGATAGGTTTAAATGGACTAGGAGGACAATTACTACAATAACAAACAGGTGGCCTGTAAAAAGAAGTGAACAAAAAAAGATGAGGAAAGGCAATCTCAAAATAAAAGAAGAAGTGAGAGAGATTGAAATAAACGGGACCATGACAGCTGTGTATTTAATACAGTATATCTTGATTTTTGACTATTTTAATCTTAAATGCTTCATCTAAAGGATTATATTTGACCAAATAAAAAAATGTGCGTCCTTGCAGACCTTCATGACACGTGGTTGGAGACCACTGATCTACAGCCTCAGGATAGCAAATAAGCTAACAACTATTAAACCAAGCAACAAATGTAATCAGAATCAATCACAATGTTTTGGTGTTGTGTTTAATAATGTGATTAATGCTTTGATGCAGCTGCTGTTAGAGCTGTAACATCTAATTCTGCACCCACATGGAATATGATTGCTGACCTGCTCAGAGCATTATAATTCTGTGTATGAAGCTCCTCCTCTGCACTGAGGGCGTTCACCATGTTGATTCCATTTAGTTGGAACATTTTTTCTGCTTTGTGAAATGCAGTCTGTAGGTGGTCGAGTATTTTCCCCTTGCAAGGCAGTGTTTCCGGTGTGACGTGTTCTTTTCTCCCTTCCCCTCCTCCCCCAGTACTGAAGAGCGTGCCGTTCACAGCCCGCACTGCTAAACGCGGCTCACGGTTCTTCTGTGAAGCCAACCTCTGTGATGACGCCAACTGCTAGCCCTTCCCCCCTTAAATGCCAAGGTTGTCCAGGTGTCTCTCATACACCTCCCATTTCCACTGTGCATGCAGCATGATCCCTCTCACCCACCGCGACTAGCGTGAACTAACTTGGGCCTCCATTGGTGATGTTCAGCAGTCTCCTATTGGGCATCTGGTGATAGGAGTCAGCCAAACCTCTTTGCTTGGCACACGTCCCCAGGAGTATCAGCATATGGTCTGTTCAATGAATATGCTGACAGCTCTTCAGGACAGTCAAACCTGAATGTGATCAAATTATCAAGTGCGAGTGAGCATGCATGCACGTGTACATGGCTGTGCAATAGCCTGGCAAATTTCTTTTTAATGAAGCTGAATTCAATCATCACAACATAAAGAGGTTTGGCCATTGTACTTGTTTGGTGAATGTCTTGTTCCATGACACTAACCCAGTGGTTCTCAAACTGTAGGCCGGGACCCTCGTGGGATGGGGTAGTGTAACATCAAGGTGATTGGTGTAGATGGACTAAATGCAGATATCCGTCTACATCTATTTCCCACCAAGGACATAGAACTGAAATGGAATAAGGCAGACTCGTGTGTAAAATGTGTTTCTGTATGGACACACTGTGAACATTAGCAATCAGAGATTTCTAATGTTCACCAATCCAGATCTGGATCACCTCGAAAATTCAGTGGAGTCTTCCATGCCCTAATATCTATCTGTGGTGCATTTTTGGTAAGAATCTGTGTAGTAGTATGGTTATAATCCTTCAAACCTTATATAAAGTGAAACCTGATCCAGAATCCGGATCCAGATCAGAATCACCTCCAAAATTTAATGGATTCTTCCGTGGCCTAATATGTATCTGTGGTGAAAAGTTTGTCAAAATCTGTGCAGTAATTTTGACATTCCTGCTAACAGTAATACTTCAAAGCCTATATAAAGTGAAACTTGATCCAGAATCAAAATTTAATGGGTTCTTTCTTGGCTTAATATGTATCTGTGGTAAAAGCTTCGTCTGTGCAGTAGTTTTGATGAAATCCTGCTAAAAGTCAGACAAATAAATAAATAAATAAATGTCGATGATTTTATAAGGTCTTTGGCGAATGTAATTATGTTTGTTAGATATTATACGTTGAGATAAAGGTATTATAGTGTCAAACTGTAAAGTTGAGGCCATATGTTTTCTAAAAATGCATGGTGAAAAACTTACTCATGTATCCCTAACTAGACATTTCATGTTACCAAACAGTGCTTGTGTTTAAGTGACTTAAAATGTCTATTTCATTTCCTTATGAAGTTAAAAGATTAATTTATTCCAATTCTGATTCACAGTGCCAATCTTTCAGTGGGTCAAAGGTTTACATGCACTGTTTACTGTCTCTTTAAACAATATGGAAGGCTCGGAACCCCAGGATCACAACTAGGAAGCTGATGAAGCTGGAGATGACAGGCAGCAATGTCATCATCCACTTCTTAGAGAGCACTCTTTTGCCATGACCTAGAAAGTTGTTGACCAACAACAATCCATTTCTCCCAAATGGACAAAAATGCTTGACAAAAGTTTGCAGTTGATCACCAAAAGCTGAGACTTTTAAGGCATGATGGTGGTGCTCTTTTGATGTTGGTTGATAACACATTTATAACTAATGCCTTCCGCTCCTTCGTTGTAACCTGGAGTTCTGTTGGAGTTTTTGGACCAGTATTTATTCCTTGGCAATAATTTGGAACCCCTTCATACCCAGCGTCATGGGTGGGCCTTAGGGTGTCTTGCCTGCCCTTGGAGTCAGTTGGGGATGCCCTAGATGGACGAGCCTGTCAGTCACCTGCCAACCAAATTTCCAATATAGTAAATGATTCATAATAATATTGAAAAACACACTGTGCTTTATCTGACTTTTACTAAAATAACTGGGAATGATTCAGTTGGTTCATGAAATGGTCAGGGTAAAATGGAAATGTAAAATAGAAATGATATGTGTAGAGGGTTGACTACTGGACCAAGCTGTGAACGAGAGTGAGAAGTGAAAAAAACTATGTTGTGTATCCTGCTGGTAACAATAGTAAACAGTGTCTAGAGAATGTGTAGCCATTGCTTGCATTTGGTGCATACAGGAGTTACCTGAAGTTTTTAGCCTGCGTTTAGCCTGCGGCGCTTGCTACAGCCTTGCGCTTTCTTCACGTGAGTCAGACGTGAGAAGATTGCTCTTTGCTTCTCAAAATATGTTATAATTGCATATTCAGCAGTTCAAATTTTTAAATATCCCGGGCGAGAAACCCCCAATTAAATAGGACTTTACACTTCTGGCCAAAAAAAAAAAAAACAGTGCTCCCCTCAGAGCAATGCAAGTCCCCTCCACAAATATGTGTCTGGCACTGGGTCTGGCCCCCTTCCTCAATAATATAAAGTCTGTGTGGTTCCAGTCTTCTTATGGTATATATTTGTACAAACGCTCGTGATACCTGCTTCAGAGGGCGATCCTTGCCACTTTTCTCTGGATTCCTATAACAAAAATTACTGTGCTTTTAAATGCAAGAAGCCAGTGGTTCTACATGTAGACCACAGGTGTCTCAGTCAACCCCTGATAATTCCAATTTTCCAATCAGAAGCTTCTGAATGTATGTATTTACTAGGAGTACAATGGCACACCTCCCTCATGGTTCAGTACAAAGCATGTTTTTAAAACTATGGTATGGTCAAAATCACGACTGTCAGGTTTTCTCACACAGGTATACTTTTTTTTTTTTTTTTTTTTTTTTTGGTAACATGAAATGTCTGTATTTGGGGAAAAATTGAGTTTCAAAGATTGTAGACATGGTTTATGTCAAATTATCTCAACTGTAAAAAAGATCAACACATGCAGACTGTTAAGTACAAAATATAAAGCAGCTTCAGTTCCACACGAGGTATCCATTACATAAATGTGAACTTTCCTTGGCTAAACACGAGTGAAATAGAAGCTCTTTTTAAACAGACATCCCACTATACTGCCCTTAAGGAGACCCCTCATTATACCACCTTTGTCTGTTTACACTGAACCAAACAAAAGTGGCATCATGTTACCCCAGTGTGCAGTTTGGAAATACAAATATCCCAAATATACTTTAGATGGAGACGTTAGGTATGTCTTCTTGGTTCTGCTTGGTCAGTTCTTGCTGGGTAATAGTAAGTTGCTCCCCATCACACCAGTTTGCAGTTATTTCAGCAGTGGTGTTTGGTTCTTGTTGCTGTTTGGTTCTACATCACTTGGTGGCAGGTTGCAATAATTAAACGTCAAAATGTCACCCTAGTTTCCTGCCACAATGTCATTTCAGATTTGTGAATACCTCCACAATGCCCTCCATTCTGTGCTTGTACATTTTACACAGAACGGTGAAGCAGAATAACAGTTATGCTGCACTCATGTTGCAAAAAGCACTCCACGTGAGGTGAATATGAGCTTTCCACCATTCTTTACTATTGAGATTCAGTGGTTCCAAAAAGAATGTGTTCCGCTCACTTTTCTGGGGGCTGAAGTGATAATCCTGTCAACAACCAAATGGCTCTAAAATAAAATAAGGATCTATGACAAATACACCTTTTGACAAATGTCAACATCAAATACGTCTCTGGCAAATATCCGGCGTTGGCAAATATCCCTGTAGCAAATATCTGTCTAAGCAAATTTTGTAAGTCATATTTCAACATGGGTCTTGATTGGTGCCCATTAGTCCCTCCCTAGCACTCAAAACTATCATCTGTGTGCCCCAGCCAGATGATACTTGGGCATCCTCTTGGCCTCGGTGACGAACATGGTACGCCACATCTCCATCATCCTGACTGTGTGAAAGCAGCCAGTCAAGAGGCTGGGAAGGTTTTTAGACTGCAGTCTGACAGCCTGCAGTAATTTTCAAAACCAGTGAAAAACATGAGGCTTGGCTCAAGAAAGTTGCCAGTTCAGGTGTTTGTGGTAGGATCAGTACTTTGATTTACTAGCATACTGTTCTGTAGCCACTGTTGGCATCCCTAGAGATAAAGATTCATTCTGCTGCATTGTCAACAGCACTGCTGTGTACAGGAGCAGTAACAGATTGCACCTCCTATTCAGTGGTCTTATGGAAGAGAAGCTCTCCAATACAATAACTCCAGAGATCCCAGAATATCAGCAGCTGGCACGGAGGTCACAACGGGTGGGAATACTCCAGTGAAGTGCCGGGAATGGTTAAGGCAAATGGTGGGAACAGTTCGAGCGAGAATAGGTTCTTCCCTGGTCAGCTAGGTTGATAACGTCCAGGGCAAAGAGCAACACCATCAGCCTCAGAAGGAGGTGTGTGCAGAAATGGAGGATGTAACAGCAGTTAGCATGGTCAGCAACAAGCAGAATCTTCATGCTTCCTTTGCTCGGGACAAGGATCCCTCAGAGACTTGCTTAGTAACTGTGCTGGGGGAAGGACGTTGCTGTTGGAGTGACAGCCATATGCTTTGGTGTTCCATAGTTGTTAGTCTGCCTAGCAACCAGTAGTGTACAGGGGAGCAGCCTCTGAGTGTTCTCGTTGTTTTCAGTCTAACAGCTGAGCTGCAAAAGGCAGGAAAAATTCCTGTATCAACATGGTGGTGCAATATGATGGCCTCCTCCCATGTAGATATGTAAAGCTCATTCTGTTTACGAAAACACATCAATTTGTTGCTAAGAGTAATTTTCCACTAATGAACAGATGGTTATCACAGCTGCATTCCATTTATGCTCAATCCTGCACACTGCAGCTTTAATGTTGTGACACAGAAGTAACATAAAAATAAAAAAAAAATCTAATGCTCATTAACTTTGATAATGTGTCAGTAAATTAAAATGGGCTTTTTTTTTTAACGTTGATAAGACTTTGAACAGGGCATGAAGGATAAAGTATGAGAACCACTGCGCTAACCTGTTTGGTGTTGGTTTGTGGCTAACATGTCATTCTTCTTTCCTCAAACACAACTGTTTATTCTACTCTTCTAGTTGAACAGAAGATTGACAGTATTTCGCACTCCTCAGACAGGGTAAGGAAGGTAGCCGGTTTCGAACCCGGCCTGCTTGGTCCTCCAGCTGCTGTGTGCTGCTACAGTGACGTCAGCTGCTTCAGATGTGCAAAAAAAAAAAAAAAAAAAAAGATGCGTCTCAGGATTTGCTTGATCAGTCAGTGAGCAAAACTGTTCAAAAATATATCCTCAGTAATTGAATCCTGCATTATTAGTGATTAATTTCTTCCACCTTTAAAGCCTTCAGATGTTGAACTCAGGGATTACATTTTTCCACTGAGTCTGCTTCAAGGAAGAAAAGCTTCTGCTGTTTTTATTAAACTGCCCTTCAGATTATCATCATCATCATCATCTCTTTCCTACTGTGCATGTCGTCCAGTGTTTGTTCACGCCTCACCTGTCATCAGTGTCCGTCATGATTTGCCTAACTGTTGTTTTGCGATGTGCCGAACAGCAACGGTCAAAAAGCTCTCACTCCAAAAGACAAAGACATCAGAAATGAAGTGCGTCCAAAAGGCTGTGACAGCAGACTGGATTTCTCCGGTGCAGCCTGGCGGTTGCACTGCACGCTGAAGAGCCTGTTGACCGTCGCATTGTAGCTGTAATCGCTGCATTGTTAGTGTTAGCAGCGCTAACCAAATTCCCAAAACTTTGGATTTCAGTTTTGTGTCAGAAATGCAAGGTTATGGGAACATCATCAACTCTTCAGTCTGTATTGTGAATGTATTTATGTCATAATTTATATCTCTAATGTAGCTAACAGATTAATTGTACAATTTAGTCTGGATTTTTTTTTTTTTTTTGTATGTTAGGATATGTCTATGGTAAACAATCAGGGCCGCAATACTAGCAGATACACAAAACATTTACAGACCTGACGTGTACATTAGTTCAACAACAGGTAGCTGTATCAAAAAAATAAATAACAAATAGAAAATCTACCCTGCAGCACATGTAAAAATTTAATTTGGTAGCGTGTGCCAAATTCTGACAACAGATGCAAACACCAATGCTTTGTAAAGTTTCACAACAGAAGTACGAACAACATAAAAATAAGTTTCTGCTCAAACGACTTTACCTGAGTTCTACTCTTCACTGCATTGCAAATAACATGATAAACCATGAAAATATAGTGAGTAAACTCCAAGTGTACAAATAAACTTACTCCGCTCTGCCGACCACAGTGCAAAAACTGGTATCTAAGTAAAAAAGACTTGTTTAAAGAAAATTTGACTTTTTTTTTTTGTCTAAATAGAAAAATAATTTTGTCGAGTATTTTTACATAAGAAAAAATGTCTTATTTTGGGAAAATGTTTGCTCGTTTTGAGAATTCTGACCAAGCAAATTTTTCATACCCCATTGGCAGATTTTTTTTGCTTAATACAAAACAATTTGGCTAGATTTAGGATTATTTGTCTTATTTTGCAGTGCAGGTGTAAATTGAGTGGCGGGCTGCGATGCACTGAACCGTCTGTCAGTTAAGGTCCTTCAGGCAGAAACTCTTGTTTTGTTGTTTGTAGCTCCATTGTGTTGTGAAGCTTTGCAAAGCGCTTGTGTGAATTTCCAGCAAACGTGTTATCAAATTAAATGTTTCATGTTGCAAGTTTTAGCTGCTTGTGTTCTGTTTTCAAGCATTTTTTTTAATTAGGAAGATGCTTTTTGATGCAACTACTTGTCAATGTTTTTTTGTAGACGTGTTCTGGCCCCTCTCAGCCATTATATACATTTCTACTTTGGGTTTAAAATAGACGTTGTAGCACTGCAAATTTCTTTCATTTGGCCCAAACCTGAGCGTGAAGTTTGCAATTTGACCTTGTCGTCTAACATGTGTGTACCCCCCGTCTCTTCATGCTTGCTCACAGATCTTCGAAACCAGCCTTTCCTGCGAGCTGACGCGTTGATCCGCTGCGGCTGGAAGAGACCCTAAACCACTTATTCATCACTTATACTCCCCTTCCCCACCATAACCCTCTTCCCCCGCATCCCCGATGGTCAACCATGAGGCTGCAGATCACAGACTGAAAGGGAACAGAGGACAATGGGCCTTATAGCTGGGTAATTTATTTATTTATGGAGGCCCCCTTACAATCACTTTAAGGGAACAGGCACCACGACAGAAGCACATGGGGTTCCTCCTTCCTCCTCCGAACACAGCCTGAGGAACTGCACCACTCAGAGGATGGCTACAGACAGCGAGACAGAGAGGAGGACTGGTGGACCACGAGCAGGAAGGTCCAACACGCGCCTGCCAACATGTGGATCTTATTCTCATTGCCATTGCTTTTCTTGGATTATGTAATCCCAGCAGGATTTAGACTGAGAGGCAGCCAGAAAAGATGCAGCCTCTGCTTGCCGGGATGTTTGCCTTGAAATGTCAGAAAAAAAAAAAAAAAATTGTACTAATGAGACTGTTGTGGATGGTTTTCTTGTATGAGGCCAAGTCTTTACATGTTAAATCAAGATACCTACAATTTTACATTTTATTTCAATTGTGCATATCTTGGAGGAAAATCCCATGAGGCTTCACGTCCTTCGCACAAGCTAGTCAAACCAAACTGTCCCAAGTTTTACTTAAGTGCCTTTTGTGTAAACAGTGTTATTTCTTGTGAATCAGCCATAATTTGATTTACAAGTTTCCTTGTTAAAAAAAAAAAATTATGCAAATGTCATAATTCCTACTACGACAGGGTAAGGGGACAAAAGGAAAAAAAAAAAGAACTTTTGAAAATGTCTTTTTATGTGATGTTGAATGTCTTAAAGGGGTCGTATTGTTTTATTTGCCTTTTACACTTTCATATGGATGGTTTTATTGTGAAAATGTCACAATTTTATATTTGTGCATGCTGCTCCAAGCAAAACAGAGTACTGACCCGACATGTTTGACACATCTGTGACCACCCGCCTAAGTGCTCTGTGAGCTGTGCCCACTGAGACACTCTATGCTGCCATGTGGGAGACACTGAAATCTTCATAAATTCTCTGGTAAAGGGCTTGTTTATATACTACGAAATGAGGACAAGTGAAGCCACAGCATAATCATCTTGTTACCACCACAGATAGTAAGATAAATGATAAATAAATGTGAAAATCTTAGAAATACCTCATGCGCAACTCTTAAATAACGTTGCTTAAGTGCACTTGTTTCTAGTACGGTCCCTAGTTCCCCATGCCCATTCTCCAATATGGAGTTGCGTCAGGAAGAGGATTCAGTGTAAAACGTGCCAAATAAACTTCCAGATCCACCTTGGCTCTGCTGTGGCGACTCCAAGTGAAAACATGGGAGATACTGAAGGGACTTAACTGTAAACATTATAAAATTGGAGGACTCAAAAGATATGCGATTCACATCGTGACTTGGACTTTACCTGGATCCGGATTCCACAACACAATGCAATAATTGCATACTGATGCAGAATGGTCCGACTGATCACGATGTTGCAATCTCATATTTAATTCACAAGCTGAAACAAAATAGTGATTTCCTGATCTTGGTTTTACATTCTGATGTCGTATCTTTCTGCTCCAGAACCTGCATATTGATCTGGATCACTCCCAACAAATCCTTTGCCAGAATCCGGATCTGGATCACCTCCTAAATTCAGTAGAGTCTTCCATGTCCAAATATTTATCTGTGGTGCAAATTTGGTGAGAATCTGCAAAGTAGTTTTGACATAATCCTTCAAAGCCTATATAAAGTGAAATCTTGATCTCAAATCTGGATCTGGATCACCTCCAAAATTTAATGGAGTCTTCCATGGGCTAATATCTGTGGTGAAAATTTAGTCAAAATCCGTGCAATAGTTTTGATGTAATCCTGTTAACAGACAAATAAATCAATGGTGATGGTTACATCCTTGGCGGACATAAGAGTTCCTACCCAGAGGTTTATGAGCTCAACATAGAATGTAAACAGAACCCTAATATTCACATTTCATTGATTCCATGAGCACATACAGTATTTTAGCTAAAACCATGCGACAGTTACAAGTTTACAAATTCAATGTTCCGTCTGTAAAGACACACCCACTTAAGGGAACATTCCAAATTAGTGTGAACTAATGTCCATAAACACATGTACAGTGAAGTAAAATGTTTAACAATATGTGACTCAACAACTACCGGTACACAGAGCAGAGATTCTTCCTAAACCACATTGCTTTAGTCAAAGCTATTGGAATTGTGTTACAGTGAAACTGTAGAGCATTGTGTGTAATTTGTACAACCACAGGTATTACTGCTGGTACAGAGAGCACCAACATGGGGAAAGGTAGAACAGGCAAAAGGCAATCCCAAAAAATTTACATAGCACTTAGTAGAAAGAGCGCGCCTCATTTCTATTTAAAGTGACAGAAAAAGGTTTGTAGAGATTGTAAAATTTTGATTTTGAGCACTCATCACCCGAGTTTGTACAAGAATTTTTTTGTTTGGGGGGGGGTAAAAAATTATTTGGTGAAAAAGGTGTATAATACGACCCCTTTAAAGCTCATCCATAACAGTTGAAGTGAAAGTTTTCTTGTCCTGGAAGCTGTTGCAAACTGAATGTCGTGCCTTGATACAACTTTGTAAATGGGAAATGTATGACGATCAGGAGTGTTTCGAGGCTCAGAGGATGGTGTAGTTGGATGAAGGACATAAAAAAAAAAACCTGCTTGTTGCTGAGTAGATGAATTTATTCTAGTGGACATGATTGTGCAAAATGACACACACAGCCTTTGTTCTAATGTTGTGTCATCATAAAGGGACGGAGCACATTATCATGACTCAGTACGGCTCATCACTGTACAAGACATCATCAGTCTGTAAGTGGTAATGTTAGTTCAAATCAACAGAAAAAAAAAAAAATCAAACCCATCACTGATACGGGCTGAAAGGTCCCGGGACAAGACAAAAAGAATGTGTGAAAGCAAAAGCTGTTTATCTGTTTCTCACCAAGCAAAAAAGAAGAAGAAGAAGAAAAAAATACTACATCAACACTTTCTGCATTTTTATTCAGAGTTTTAGAAATGTTAATTTCTGATCCAGCATGAAATCTGCTTTGTTATCTCTCCAAATGAAAGACGGAGCCACCATACATTTCTACTATAAAAATCCATTTAATTTCTTATATCAAAAAGAAACGGGATAACAAAACAATCTGAACCACAAAATCCATGTGGGTGTTTGCCACCAAATTAACTTCTCCAACCCAAAAAAATTGTTCCAATTTACATGGGTGATATGAAAAACCGGAGGATTAAAAACAAAACTGATGAATACTGTTAAGAAGGGTGAAGCTGTAATATATACGTGTGTGTATGTGTGTGTGAGCACCGTGCAGAATGATATGGCCGATAACCTCAGTTAAAAACAGCAGCGTGACACGGAGCGAACAAAAACGGTCTAAAAACAAACAAAAAACAAGGCTAACAGAATGATGGTTAGCGTTAGCAGCAAGGTAAGGAAGCTAACAAAGGAATGCTTTACTGGGAAGGCTGATCGAGCTCCTTCTGGAGGAATCCACACAAACGACGAGCATCAACCTAAATTACACATCCATGTAATTACACACAAAAACAAAAAAGTTTCCCACAGACGTACGTACCATTCGACGCTCGCCTTTCCTGAAAGTATTTACAATCAAAGACGAGGAACAAAACACTGTTTTCAGTGATAACTGGATCTTCACAGAGGCTTTGTTGTCTTTCTCAGAAGAACTTTCTAGAACACTTTCAGCACAAATCTTGAAATCGGCAAAACGAAGGCCACGGACACCCATCCTGGACCTTTTATCCCGGAATGTGGACTTGAATACAATCATTTTCATCCAGCGCACTCAGACGATGCACCGACTCACTGCTGACTCAAAGCATGTCAATTACACAATGATTAAAAACAAACAAAAAAAACTTAAAAAGTACAGACTGCCATTTGTTACTGGTGTTTGTATTCCCGGGTATATTTTCAAGACACTGTGTTATAGGTTTATATATATGCAAATATATAACTTTAGTCTGTGCAAGGAGCTAGAAGACAATCACTTGAATGCAGTTCGAGACGACACAACAGACACTCTCCATGGTGCCGAGTCCTCGGCGTGTGCACGTGCACACTTAAACGCCTCCTCATTTCCTTCCAGCAGCAAACGCACATTTACCCAAAAGGTGAACGAGCTAGTCGAACCGGCACCTACGAAGCCGCCGTAGTCGGCACAGACGCCTCACTCTCATTGACGACAATGGTTAAGGATGAAACAAGAAGTCTTTTTCTCCTCCCCCTAAGATGACAGAAAAAAAATAAAGTAAAACTGTTCCACTGGCGTCTCTTATCGTTTACATTTGCACAGAGGTAGTGGCTATATGCGCGAGGGGGAGGGAGCGCTGTGAGCGAAATTAAACTGAACTGAATAAATGTCTATAAAATGCTTCCTGTTTGTCACCAGAGGATTTTTTTTTTGTCCAAGAACAAAATATAATACTGCAATCACATAAAAAAGTAGTCCTTCATTTTATACATTTTATACAGTGTTCTCGTGTTTTTTTCCCCTTTTTGTTGCTTTTCATTCTAGTTGGTAAAGGCATAAGATGAGAGAGCGTGTTGGCTCAGCACTGGGTCAGGCAGCGTTGGCAGAGTTCAATCCACGCCGAGCTCTACGCCAGCGGGTCGCTCACGTCGTCTTCGCCCTGGGAGAGAAGCTCCTTCTTTTCATCTGTGCTGGCCAGAGAGTTGCGGCTGTTTTGGGCGCCCATGTACAGGGTAGCGTACACAGGGTTGGTAAAGTTGGTGGGCTGCAAAGAAAAGAAAATTACATGGTGATTCAGACTGAAAAAGAATTTAATCCCTTCTCATACCACAAGTGACAGTCCAACTCAGTTTTGAACGCCGATCTCACTTTCACATATAAGCATCCTAGCAAGTTACAATCTACCATGTGTGCAAGAACAACCGTAGCATAACAACAGACACTAGCACGCCCTCAATGTAACTTCATCACAACCACGGCACCTTCAGAAGACCTGTCGATGTCATGACGGGTATGACAACCCTAACTCTAACCACCTCTCAGAAGTAACCATCTTTCTGCCACAGCCTGGTGAAATGTGTCCCCTTGTCCTTCTCCAGCTACTGGGGTTCTTAGCACTCAGGCATGTGCGTGCTGGATCATGTCCAGAAAAACACACCACATGAACAAAATGCCCAAGCTGACGTTCCCTCACAGTGCAAGTGATCCTTTTTATCTTAGTCTACCTGAGTAACTGCCCGGTTGATACAATGTCATTTGAGGATCCTTCAAAGAGATGGAGTACCAAAGACATAAGACAGGAAGCACAAGGACTCTAGAGGTATTGTTTCTTGTAAGACACAAAAAAGTAAGTTACAAATTACCTTAAAAAAAAAAAACAACAGGGGAGGTGATGGTCTACTGGTTAAGCATCGGGTTTGAGACCAGATGATCTTCGGTTCAAATCCCAGCATGACCAGAAAATCACTAAGGGCCCTTGGGCAAGGTCCTTAATCCCCTAGTTGCTCCCGGTGTGTAGTGGGCGCCTTGTATGACAGCAGCCTCACATCGGGGTGAATGTGAAGCACTGATGTGTAAAGCACTTTGAGCGTCTGATGCAGATGGAAAAGCGCGATATAAATGCAGTCCATTTACAACAAACCAATAAATATATAAATAAATACATAAAAAACTAATAGACCTGGGGGACCTTCCTGATCTTTACACTTAAAGCAAACAGATAATTCAGTTCATAGGCTAATTTTTTTAAATTTATTTTTTACTAATTTTAATCTATAAACTGAGTAAAACATCCAACTCAAACACCAAATATAAACTAATATGAGCGAAGGGTCACACAGCGGCGTGAAGCTCACTCATGGTACAGGGCGTCCTAAAGAGGAAGTCCAAAAATTCAAATCCACAGTAAAACAGGAAATGTTCAAATGTCAAACATTTCCTGGATTGACAGACGAGATCCCATGGAATCTCGTGGGAACTCAGTGGCAAGCTCACACTCAAACAGGAAGTGCCGAATACTCAGTCACAGTGAAACAGGAAATGTCCATTCTTGAACACTTCCTGGCATGGGTGGAGCTAGAGGCTGGGGTTTCACTGGACTCCCCTGAAATCTGATTGGACACAGATGATTGACATGTCACAGCACCACACGTCTGGTTGAAAGAGCTGGATTTTGAAATTAGTGAGTCACATTGACTGGTAGGTTCCTCCTGTCCAGTACTTTGTGCTGTGTACCACAAAAAGTTCTAATCCACCTTAGTAGAAGAAGAAAAATGTTTGCTACAGATTTGAACTGAACATGTTGTTTGAACTATGGACTTCTAATCACACCAAACTTATATTGGTGAGTAAACGACTGTAAAATGAGGTCCAGGTTGTTAAAAGCAGCATTTCTCCTTTATTTCGGGTTGCCTTATATACACATGTTTAAGCTAACATCTGGTTCTCTGTTGGCTTATTAGTGCAGCAGATAACTGAAACAATCCTTCAAATGGCGATACAAGCATCAATATCAGCACAAATACAGCTGGAGCAAAATTAATGGAGCAACTTTAACTTGCCCAGCTCTCCACAATTTCTCTTATACTCACTCGACTGGTAAGCCACTGAAAGCCGAGATAGGCATGTCCCAACTTGTCCTCTGACACTCCAAAACGGAGGTGTTCTTTGTCTCGCTCCATGAGCGAATCCGTCGTGATGCGCGAAGCCTCCGCGCGGCTTTCCATGACAAAATCTCTTGTTAAAAGTGAAATCTACCGGAAAATGGCTGATGTCCAGCTCTTGTGATAACCAGAGAAATTGCACACGATGGTCCCGGAGCCATACAGCCATCCGTTTAGAAATGAAATGGTCGTTTCTGCCTGTTGATCGTGGCTCGGAGTGTGGCGCGCCGTGCGCCATTGTGGGCCATCCTTAAAGCGGTAGTAACACTCCTTAATCTCTAAGAAGCCCAAAAAATTTTCACCGAAAGCCAAATGAATTTTCCGAATGGTTTCCAACTGCCTGTCTCTAACAGTTTCTGAAAAATTCTGATGGAACAAAGCCCAAATCATTCCGCCATTTCCTCGCAATGAAAAAACGACGAGAGGGGTGGACCAGTGCTCACTCAAAGCCTGCCCACAGGCGAATGACACAACTGACAGGCGTGAAAAAACTCACGCATGCTCAAGAAGGTTCAAGCTTGGCTGACGTAAAAACATATGACTCAAATCCATATATTTTTTGCATAAATAAAAAGGTCTGTTACTTTTCTAACAGACCTCATACACCTAAATATCTTTAAAAAAGAGAGTAGAGCCACTTAGGTGCCTGGTCTTGAGAACCAGGGATGGTAGGCTGAAAAGCTTTTTTATCCCATGGGAAAGATCTCTTGGAGATCTGTCTTAACACCACGTATTTCCTGTTTAGGAGGAATTACTACAGGCAGATCCATGGTTGTGCGATGGGGTCTCCGGTATCCCCCATTGTGGCCAATCTGTACATGGAGCGAGTGGAGAAGACAGCCTTGACGTCGTTCACGGGCATCTCTCCCAGTTACTGGTATGTCGATGACACATGGGTTAAAATCAAGCAACAGGAGGTCGAGGACTTTACAGAACACATCAATTCGGTGGATTCCAATATCAAGTTCACACGTGAGGATGCCAGAAACAACCATTTAGCCTTCTTGGACTGTGATGTTACGATTGGAGAGAACAGGCAGCTCCAGACAGAGGTTTACAGAAAACCCACTCACACTGACCAATATCTGCTCTTTGACTCAAAAAACACCCTTGAACACAAGCTCGGGGTGATCAGGACTCTTCAACACAGAGCCCTACAGGTGCCCACAACTGCAGAGTAAAGGGCTAAAGAACAACAACTGGTACGGAAAGCCCTCACAGTATGTGGGTACCCACGATGGTCCCTGGACAAAGTGCAGAAGTCCCAGAAAACAAAGAGACCAGATAGACAGGAGACGGAGACAAGAAGAAGAGGAGTGTCTCTCCCTTATTTAGCAGGAGTAGGGGAAAAACTACAGAGGATCTTCAGACAGCACAAAATTCCAGTTTACTTTAAACTGGTTAACACCTTGAGACAGAAATTAGTTCACCCTAAGGACAGGATCCCTAGTTACAAACAGAGCAATGTAGTGTATTATATCAGATGTCAGGAAAACTGTAATGAACACTACATAGGTGAGACTAAGCAACCTTTAAACAAGAGGCTATACCAGCACCGCAGAGAGTTCGCCAGTGGACCTCAGTCTGCAGTTCATCTCCACCTGAAAGACACTAACCACACGTTTGAGGACAAGGAAGTTAAAATCTTAGCCAGAGAGAAGAAATGGTTTGAGAGAGGTGTCAAGGAAGCATTCTTTGTAAAACAGTTGAAACCCAGCCTTAACCGGGGGGTGGGTCTCAGACACGCTTTGTCCCCTGTTTACAACGGGGTACTCAGGTCAAAGCAGTTTCAGTCTTTTGTTCATGGTAATGAGTCATTCACGTCATCAGGAGAGTCGTCAAGGGAGCCATCAGGGGAGGCTTCCATCCCATCATTAGGAGAGTGCTAACTAGAGCACAATAGGTGCTAATTAGAGCTATTGTTTAGTCACTAGCCTATAGCAGTCGGCCTCTCGGTAGGAGGGGTCTGGTTAGGTTAAAAACTCCAGCTTTTGTTGGCTTCTGGTTTATTCTTCTCTACAAGAGTCAAGACAGAAGTCAGACTACCAGAGCAAGAATTTTAGCTGAGGAAGCTTCTGTGATTTGAAGCGAAACGTCCTCACATCAAGCAACCCAGTCCAGTCGAAGATTTAAGCTTCTCTACTATCCCATGGGAACTCTCCCTACCCACCTAAGCGGCTCAAGAATATGGACAGCATGTATATAAGTGACATTTACATGACAATTTATATGACAATATTGAGATACGAAAATGTGGCCATATTGTACAGCCTTACTGTCAACTAGCTGAAAACCATTAATTTACATCTACATTAAAAAAAAATGCTTAAAGTGGCAGGGGATTAAGAGGGCTGTCATGGGGGGGGGGGGGGGGGGGGGTGTCAGCTGAAAAGCAAAAAAAGAAAAATGCTTAAAATGTGGAGAGTATGGGGAGCAGAGCCCCTCCAGAAGCTTAAAGGCAAAATAAGGAAAATGCTTAAAAAGGCAGGGGGTCAGAAGCTGAAAGGTTTTAGTCATGCTCAGGCTCCCAAGAACCATTCTACTGAAAAAAGTCTGAAGGACCTAAAGGACATGGTTAGATGGTGAGGAGCTTTTCAAGGCATGTGAGAGGCAAATAAAGAAAAATGCTTAAAAAGGCGGGGGATCTGTGTGTGTGTGTGTGTATGTGTGTGTGTGTGTGTGGGGGGGGGGGGGGGGGTGAAGCTGGTATAGACGATTTTATAATGTGTACAATTTAGGTGGTAGGTGGAATGTCACAGTGGCAGGGTGCATGAGTATGATGTGTCACTGTTCTGTTATCCTGAGGCTGCAGATTCCACAGGACAAAGGCAGCATGATTTCTCACTCATAATTTTGAACTGGGTGAACGTTTCTGCAGTGACTTCTGCCACCTGCTGGACGGTGCTAGGAAACTCATGAGCCTCTGAGATGTCAGAAGGACTGAATCAGTCTGCAGAAAGCTGGATACTTTCTGCTTTGATTCCTATATTTCTCCTCATGTTTTCAGCTGCATTACCTTATCTGGATCCAAAGCAAAGTCTGAAACCAGGAGCTCTCCAGCATCATCATCAGGGTCTCCTTCATAAATCTTATAGGCAGGGTTCCCAATCTCCACGTTCATGGCTCCATTAGTCATTCGGTGGTGTTGGAACCCCTTGGCACTGTAAAGAGGCAAAGACAAACAGTTTCCGTGGGAGGAACAGATCTGCTTGAGACTTCTTAAATAAAAGATACAGTTCATGGGGTTAGAACTGTGTCAGTCATGAACAATCAAGACAACATACAAGATTGCAAATGAGCTTTTTGCCAAAAGGTAATTTCATCACAACCAGAAAACATACCACAGTGTGTCTACTGTAGAAACTGCTGATACTTTGTAGTCTGCAAGCATGTAGGGTCACCAAGGGTCACCAACCCTGCTCCTGGAGACGAACCCGCCCCCATGCACTTGCTGCAACCACAGCTGATTAGTCAAGTCTGGCGTTTCCTTGCTGTTGACAAGCTGAGCACACCTGACTTAGTTCCTGAGCAGTGAAAGCAGCAGGCAGCAGGGTTGTGACCCCTGAAATAAGGAATCCTCACATATGCACATTTATGCAGTTGGCTATGTGAGTGCATAGTATCGTTTAGGCTTCACGTCTGTACAAGTAAACAGGGGAAAGTATGGATATGCAAGTAGGACAGAACATTCTTGTCACCATATCCTGGTGCTGCTGGGTGAAAAACCTGATTTAAGACAAACAGAAAACTGCAGGCAGTGACAAAACACATGATTTCTACAATGACCGACAGCATGGACACATGGATTGACATACAGGACTGTTAATCTCAGTAGGTACTGCGGAAAGAAGGGGACAGACTTTGCCAATAGGTGAATTATGTAACCCTAAAAAGTTACCAAAAGCACTGAGAACAAGGTTTGTGTGGCCCTAGAGGTCTGGGAGACAGGAAATACATTGTTATCCGCTGCATATTACAGGAAGAACAGAAAGAGTAGCTTGGTAACAGAAGTACAATGAAAAGATGAAAAATGGAGCTTACAATAAAAAGCAGCAGAGACACCTGAGACCACAACTCACCCTTGCATTCTCCGTTTGTACCACCAGATGGCACCCATCACCAGCAATGCCAATAACAGCAGCAGGAGGATGGGGATCACAATGGAGGTAGCACCTGCAGATTCGCAAATAAGTTATAAGAATAAGGTCAACTTTATTTATCCCAAAGGAAATTATTTTGCCACAGTACTGAAACAGTCACAGTAAACAGGTTTTTAAAAGACATTTGCACAAGATGTTCAATAACACTGCACATAACTGAGTAACTGAAAAACACTGAAAACACTGTTCATTATGTAGTTATCCTGCAGAGGGGGAGGAATTATACAGTCTCATTGCTGCAGGTAGGAAAGACCTCAGTCTGTGGCTGAAGGTGTTCTGATAGGATGACAGTGTGGCATGCAGGGGGTGGCAGGTGCTGTCCCAGATGCTGAGCAGTTTCCTCAACATCCTCCTCTCTGTCACCTCCACCAGACTCTAATGCCGCGTTCAAACCGGGCGCGACCAGACACCACAAATTCGCGTAGGTTGCGTGGCGACAGACGCGCCACCATCGCCCAGTGTGTCGCTCTGCTTTCGCTGCGAAAATTCGCCCCAGTGCGTCATCAAATAGGCGGAGCTTCCATTCCGATCACCGGCTCCGGCTGTTAGTCAAGTTAACATGACGGACCTTGATCACACGGAGCGAGTTGTTGTGGAAAGCTGACATTCCTAGTTTGAGGACCTCCTGTCCCGTTCACGTGCACATGTAAACAAAAAACAACAACAAAAAAAAAACTCTGCTGCTTGCTGTGGGGCTGCTCCTCACTCTTCCCCAAAAAACTCTGTCATAATTGTGTTTAGAAACCAGTCACCATTTGTTTTATTATACATCTGTGTAGTTAATAAGTAAAATAATCTTCATGGACGATTCGCTCGCATGCGCATGTAAAAAAACTCCGCTCCCCCTGCTGCTCTTCCCCCAAACTCATAATTGTTAAATAAAGGACAAAAGGGACATAAGTCCTGCTAACAGGCTGGTTACCAGAGACAGGACATGTTCACATCCAACTCAGTCAAACTCCAGACATCTCCACGTCACTACATATTCAGTCCCTGATTGTCATCGCGGTGCGACAAGACGAAAAAGTTCCAATTTTTCAACTTGGGGAGGAGGGCAACGCGACGTGAAGCAACGCAATATCACACCACAAATGCGCCAATCGCTCAAAATCAATCACTTCACTCGCGTCGCTTCATTCGCGTCCACCGCGTCGCGCTGCGTGGCTTGGCACCAAAACTCCTCCTTCCATAGCGATTACATGGCAACCTGTCGCTGCCGTCGCTCGCGGCGCGCCCAGTGTGAACGCGGCAGGACAGAGGCAGCTCTCCTGATGAGCTTGTTGAGTCTGTTTGTGTTGCTTGACAATAGAACCAAAATGCATGTTTTTGTAAAAATACTGCTCCGAAGTGTGCAACTTACTTCTGCTGGAAGTTGACTCATCTACAGATGCAACAGCAACTTCACATCTGTATCCACTCCAGCTTGCAGGACACCTGAACACACAATCAGTGACAGTTACAAACAATGCGTGACAGCCAGTGAATTTGGAAGACACGACAACAACAAGAGGGTTATCATGTGTATGGTGGGTGTGGGTGGCACCAGGAATCGTACCTGCACTGAGGCAGAAGTGTACGTGTGTCCACGGAACACTGTCCATTAGTGCAGTAGTCCAAACAGGAATAACAGCTTGGCTGGGTCTGACCATTGGGACAGCTACACACCACAGATTAGAAAATAATCAGATTCTCAAATAAGGTTGAATTATTTGTTTATGGAGAAATATCAGATCGAGGTGTAAGTACGGACCGAGCGTTAGCAAGGTCTGTGTGAAAAACACCGATGTCTGATATCCCTGTACAGACCAAGCAAGTGAGGTTGATATAGCGGATATACAACCCCTGGCAATAATTATGGAAAAACCGGCCTCGGAGGATGTTCATTCAGTTGTTTAATTTTGTAGAAAAAAAGCAGATCACAGACATCATCATCATCATCAATTTTATTTATATAGCGCCAAATCACAACAAACAGTTGCCCCAAGGCGCTTTATATTGTAAGGCAAGGCCATACAATAATTACGTAAAAACCCCAACGGTCAAAACGACCCCCTGTGAGCAAGCACTTGGCGACAGTGGGAAGGAAAAACTCCCTTTTAACAGGAAGAAACCTCCAGCAGAACCAGGCTCAGGGAGGGGCAGTCTTCTGCTGGGACTGGTTGGGGCTGAGGGAGAGAACCAAGAAAAAGACATGCTGTGGAGGGGAGCAGAGATCAATCACTAATGATTAAATGCAGAGTGGTGCATACAGAGCAAAAAGAGAAAGAAACAGTGCATCATGGGAACCCCCCAGCAGTCTAAGTCTATAGCAGCATAACTAAGGGATGGTTCAGGGTCACCTGATCCAGCCCTAACTATAAGCTTTAGCAAAAAGGAAAGTTTTAAGCCTAATCTTAAAAGTAGAGAGGGTGTCTGTCTCCCTGATCCGAGAAAAGTCATTTCAAATGGCAACTTTCTGGCTTTAAGAAAAACTATAAGAAAACAAGAAAAAAAAATTGTGGCAGTCAGTAACGGTTACTTTTTTAGACCAAGCAGAGGGAAAAAAATATGGACTCACTCAATTCTGAGGAATAAATTATGGAATCACCCTGTAAATTTTCATCCCCAAAACTAACACCTGCATCAAATCAGATCTGCTCGTTAGTCTGCATCTAAAAAGAAGTGATCACACCTTGGAGAGCTGTTGCACCAAGTGGACTGACATGAATCATGGCTCCAACACGAGAGATGTCAATTGAAACAAAGGAGAGGATTATCAAACTCTTAAAAGAGGGTAAATCATCACGCAATGTTGCAAAAGATGTTGGTTGTTCACTGTCAGCTGTGTCTAAACTCTGGACCAAATACAAACAACATGGGAAGGTTGTTAAAGGCAAACATATTGGTAGACCAAGGAAGACATCAATGCATCAAGACAGAAAACTTAAAGCAATATGTCTCAAAAATCGAAAATGCACAACAAAACAAATGAGGAACGAATGGGAGGAAACTGGAGTCAACGTCTGTGACCGAACTGTAAGAAACCGCCTAAAGGAAATGGAATTTACATACAGAAAAGCTAAACGAAAGCCATCATTAACACCTAAACAGAAAAAAACAAGGTTACAATGGGCTAAGGAAAAGCAATCGTGGACTGTGGATGACTGGATGAAAGTCATATTCAGTGATGAATCTCGACCTTTTGTTTGGTGCCGTTCCAATGAGATTTATAAAGATGACTGCCTGAAGAGAACATGTAAATTTCCACAGTCATTGATGATATGGGGCTGCATGTCTGCACTGGGGAGATGGCTGTCATTACATCATCAATAAATGCACAAGTTTACATTGATATTTTGGACACTTTTCTTATCCCATCAATTGAAAGGATGTTTTGGTGATGATGAAATCATTTTTCAAGATGATAATGCATCTTGCCATAGAGCAAAAACTTTGAAAACATTCCTTGCAAAAAGACACATAGGGTCAATGTCATGGCCTGCAAATAGTCCGGATCTTAATCCAATTGAAAATGTTTGGTGGAAGTTGAAGAAAATGGTCCATGACAAGGCTCCAACCTGCAAAGCTGATCTGGCAACAGCAATCAGAGAAAGTTGGAGCCAGATTGATGAAGAGTACTGTTTGTCACTCATTAAGTCCATGCCTCAGAGACTGCAAGCTGTTATAAAAGCCAGAGGTGGTGCAACAAAATACTAGTGATGTGTTGGAGCGTTCTTTTGTTTTTCATGATTCCATAATTTTTTCCTCAGAATTGAGTGAGTCCATATTTTTTTTTCCCTCTGCTTGGTCTAAAAAGTAACCGTTACTGACTGCCACAATTTTTTTTTCCTGATTTCTTATAGTGTTTCTTAAAGCCAGAAAGTTGCCATCTGAAATGACTTTAGTTTTGTGTCATGTCTGTGATCTGCTTTTTTTCTACAAAATTAAACAACTGAATGAACATCCTCCGAGGCTGGTGATTCCATAATTTTTGCCAGGGGTTGTATACGAGGTCTATTAGAAAAGTATCCGACCTTATTATTTTTTTCAAAAACTATATGGATTTGAATCACGTGCGATTACATCAGACAAGCTTGAACCCTCGTGGGCATGCGAGAGTTTTTTCACGCCTGTCGGTTGTGTCATTCGCCTGTGGGCAGGCTTTGAGTGAGGAGTGGTCCACTCCTCCCGTCTATTTTTTCATTGTTTAGGAATGGCTCAGAGACTGCCGCTTTGCTTGATCAAAATTTTTTCAGAAACTGTAAGGCACATCCGAGTGGACACCATTCGAGAAATTCAGCTGGTCTTCGGTGAAAATTTTAAGGGCTGATGAGAGATTATGGAGTGTTACTGTTGCTTTAAGGACAACCCACGGAGCCAGAGGGCGCCCGCGCTCCGAGCCGCCGTCGTCAGCCTGTTTCGAGCTGAAAACTTCCAAATTTAAGCCTCTGTTGACCCAGGACGTTGTGAGAGAACAGAGAAGTTTCAGAAGAGGTCGGGATCAGCAGTTTATCCGGACATTCCACTGTTAAAGGAGATTTTGTAATGAAATACGTGCGGACGGATTCGCGCGTCGGCAGGCAGCCGCTCATGGCCCGGCGCCACAGAGAAACACCTCCGTTGGAAGCGTTACGGGACAAGTTTGAACATGCCCAGCTGTTAAACAGTTTCTCGGATACTCACTCGACTGAAAACCATCGAAAGCCGCCTGAATTTTACGAATGGTTATCAACACGGAGGTGTTTCTCTGTGGCGCCAGGCCATGAGCGGCTGCCTGCTGACGCGCGAATCCATCCGCACGTCTTTCATTACAAAATCTCCTTTAACAGTGGAATGTCCGGATAAACTGCTGATCCCGACCTCTTCTGAAACTTCTCTGTTCTCTCACGACGTCCTGGGTCAACAGAGGCTTAAATTTGGAAGTTTTCAGCTCGAAAAAGGCTGACGACGGCGGCTCGGAGCGCGGTGCGCCCTCCGGCTCTGTGGGTTGTCCTTAAAGCGACAGTAATACTCCATAATCTCTCATCAGCCCTTCAAATTTTCACCGAAAACCAGCTGAATTTCTCGAATGGTGTCCACTCGGATGTGCCTTAGTTTCTGAAAAAATTTTGATCAAGCAAAGCGGCAGTCTCTGAGCCATTCCTAAACAATGAAAAAACAGACGGGAGGGGTGGACCACTCCTCACTCAAAGCCTGCCCACAGGCGAATGACGCAACCGACAGGCGTGAAAAAACTCACGCATGCCCACGAGGGTTCAAGCTTGTCTGATGTAATCGCACGTGATTCAAATCCATATAGTTTTTGAAAAAAATAAAAAGGTCGGTTTCTTTTCTAATAGACCACGTATATGAACACGCAAACTTACAGTATCGCCCAAATATGCTGCTGATGGCGTTAGGCTCATTCGCTTTCTTCACCTCCATGAAGAACGTGCTAACAAGTGGTCCGTTCGTTAGCCGGTAAGCTTTCAATCTGTGTGTTTTTTCCGATACCGTTTAGATATTTATGGAGTATGTTCATGTCCAACTTGGTTTTTCTAATCGTGTTTTTAGCTTCCTGGTTTGTAACGAAAATACGCGTTGCAGACCGAAGTTATGGTAACCAGTCCGATATGGGAAAACATCTGACTGGTAATTAGCCAATCAGTTCTCGTGTAGAGTTACAGCCATATTATATATATATATATTTTTTTTTTCTACAAAAAAATTTGCTCGAATAGCTACTCGTTCAAAACCTTGTGCTTCAAGTGCACCTCTGTTTTTTAAATTGCAGCTCTTAAATATTTTTCATATAAATATTTTCTTGACTTGTACGTTTGTTTTCAGAGAGGTCTATGATATTAAGTGGCCTTCCTTCATTAAATATTATTTTGTACATAACCATCAAATTCATAATTATCTGACCAGGCAGGCTGCACATTTGCATTTACCTTTGCATAGAGCGACTCGTTATCAGCATCACATCAGATATCATGGTGTTAAATCTTGGAATGATAATGTACACCTCGTGAATCCATATATCACCTTATATACCTATAAAAGTGGACTAAAAGCGAAGATCTTGCAGGAATATTTACAGTGATTTGTTTTAGTCTGGAAAAAATGGTGTAATTCTGTTGTATTCTGTTATGTTTGCTTTGTTTGGGAGTGGATTTTCTATAAGCCTTTTGGCTTCCACCACTCCCTTGCACTTTATTTATATTGTATTTTTTTCTCTCACACTCTCTCTCTTTGGTTGTTTTATGTATGTATTTTTTATTTTGTGCTAAATAAACAAATCAAATCTCATATATATATATATATATATATATATATATATATATATATATATATATATATATATATATATATATATATATATACTCAACAAAAATATAAATGCAACACTTTTGGTTTTGCTCCCATTTTGTATGAGATGAACTCAAAGATCTAAAACTTTTTCCACATACACAATATCACCATTTCCCTCAAATATTGTTCACAAACCAGTCTAAATCTGTGATAGTGAGCACTTCTCCTTTGCTGAGATAATCCATCCCACCTCACAGGTGTGCCATATCAAGATGCTGATTAGACACCATGATTAGTGCACAGGCGTGCCGTAGACTGCCCACAATAAAAGGCCACTCTGAAAGGTGCAGTTTTGTTTTATTGGGGGGGGATACCAGTCAGTATCTGGTGTGACCACCATTTGCCTCATGCAGTGCAACACATCTCCTTCGCATAGAGTTGATCAGGTTGTCAATTGTGGCCTGTGGAATGTTGGTCCACTCCTCTTCAATGGCTGTGCGAAGTTGCTGGATATTGGCAGGAACTGGTACACGCTGTATACGCCGGTCCAGAGCATCCCAAACATGCTCAATGGGTGACATGTCCGGTGAGTATGCCGGCCATGCAAGAACTGGGACATTTTCAGCTTCCAAGAATTGTGCACAGATCCTTGCAACATGGGCCGTGCATTATCCTGCTGCAACATGAGGTGATGTTCTTGGATGTATGGCACAACAATGGGCCTCAGGATCTCGTCACGGTATCTCTGTGCATTCAAAATGCCATCAATAAAATGCACCTGTGTTCTTCTTCCGTAACAGACGTCTGCCCATACCATAACCCCACCGCCACCATGGGCCACTCAATCCACAACATTGACATCAGAAAACCGCTCACCCACACGACGCCACACACAGTGTCTGCCATCTGCCCTGAACAGTGTGAACTGGGATTCATCCGTGAAGAGAACACGTCTCCAACGTGCCAAACGCCAGCGAATGTGAGCATTTGCCCACTCAAGTCGGTTACGACGACGAACTGGAGTCAGGTCGAGACCCCGATGAGGACGACGAGCATGCAGATGAGCTTCCCTGAGACGGTTTCTGACAGTTTGTGCAGAAATTCTTTGGTTATGCAAACCGATTGTTTCAGCAGCTGTCCGAGTGGCTGGTCTCAGATGATCTTGGAGGTGAACATGCTGGATGTGGAGGTCCTGGGCTGGTGTGGTTACACGTGGTCTGCGGTTGTGAGGCTGGTTGGATGTACTGCCAAATTCTCTGAAACGCCTTTGGAGACGGCTTATGGTAGAGAAATGAACATTCAATACACGAGCAACAGCTCTGGTTGACATTCCTGCTGTCAGCATGCCAATTGCACGCTCCCTCAAATCTTGCGACATCTGTGGCATTGTGCTGTGTGAAAAAACTGCACCTTTCAGAGTGGCCTTTTATTGTGGGCAGTCTAAGGCACACCTGCGCACTAATCATGGTGTCTAATCAGCATCTTGATATGGCACACCTGTGAGGTGGGATGGATTATCTCAGCAAAGGAGAAGTGCTCACTATCACAGATTTAGACTGGTTTGTGAACAATATTTGAGAGAAATGGTGATATTGTGTATGTGGAAAAAGTTTTAGATCTTTGAGTTCATCTCATACAAAATGGGAGCAAAACCAAAAGTGTTGCGTGTATATTATATATATATATATATATATATATATATATATATATATATATATACACACACACACACACACACACACACACACACACACACACACACACACACACAGTGAGGAAACTAAGTATTTGAACACCCTGCGATTTTGCAAGTTCTCCCACTCAGAAATCATGGAGGGGTCTGAAATTTTCATCTTAGGTGCATGTCTACCATGAGAGACAGAATCTAAAAAAAAAAACAAAAATCCGGAAATCACAATGTATGATTTTTTAATAATTTATTTGTATGTTACTGCTGCAAATAAGTATTTGATCTCCTACCAACCAGCAAGAATTCTGGCTCACACAGACCTGTTAATTTTTCTGTAAGAAGCCCTCTTATTCTGCACTCTTTACCTTTATTAATTGCACCTGTTTGAACTTGTTACCTGTATAAAGGACACCTGTTCACACACTCAATCAAATCAAATCAATTTTATTTATATAGCACCAAATCACAACAAACAGTTGCCCCAAGGCGCTTTATATTGTAAGGCAAAGCCATACAATAATTATGGAAAAACCCCAACGGTCAAAACGACCCCCTGTGAGCAAGCACTTGGCGACAGTGGGAAGGAAAAACTCCCTTTTAACAGGAAGAAACCTCCAGCAGAACCAGGCTCAGGGAGGGGCAGTCTTCTGCTGGGACTGGTTGGGGCTGAGGGAGAGAACCAGGAAAAAGACATGCTGTGGAGGGGAGCAGAGATCAATTACTAATGATTAAATGCTGAGTGGTGCATACAGAGCAAAAAGAGAAAGAAACACTCAGTGCATCATGGGAACCCCCCAGCAGTCTAAGTCTATAGCAGCATAACTAAGGGATGGTCCAGGGTCACCTGATCCAGCCCTAACTATAAGCTTTAGCAAAAAGGAAAGTTTTAAGCCTAATCTTAAAAGTAGAGAGGGTGTCTGTCTCCCTGATCCGAATTGGGAGCTGGTTCCAGAGGAGAGGAGCCTGAAAGCTGAAGGCTCTGCCTCCCATTCTACTCTTACAAACCCTAGGAACTACAAGTAAGCCTGCAGTCTGAGAGCGAAGCGCTCTATTGGGGTGATATGGTAATATGAGGTCCCTAAGATAAGATGGGACCTGATTATTCAAAACCTTATAAGTAAGAAGAAGAATTTTAAATTCTATTCTAGAATTAACAGGAAGCCAATATGGGTGAAATATGCTCTCTCGTTCTAGTCCCTGTCAGTACTCTAGCTGCAGCATTTTGAATTAACTGAAGGCTTTTCAGGGAACCTTTAGGACAACCTGATAATAATGAATTACAATAGTCCAGCCTAGAGGAAATAAATGCATGAATTAGTTTTTCAGCATCACTCTGAGACAAGACCTTTCTAATTTTAGAGATATTGCGTAAATGCAAAAAAGCAGTCCTACATATTTGTTTAATATGCGCATTGAATAACATATCCTGATCAAAAATGACTCCAAGATTTCTCACAGTATTACTAGAGGTCAGGGTAATGCCATCCAGAGTAAGGATCTGGTTAGACACCATGTTTCTAAGATTTGTGGGGCCAAGTACAATAACTTCAGTTTTATCTGAGTTTAAAAGCAGGAAATTAGAGGTCATCCATGTCTTTATGTCTGTAAGACAATCTTGCAGTTTAGCTAATTGGTGTGTGTCCTCTGGCTTCATGGATAGATAAAGCTGGGTATTATCTGCGTAACAATGAAAATTTAAGCAATGCTGTCTAATAATACTGCCTAAGGGAAGCATGTATAAAGTGAATAAAATTGGTCTTAGCACAGAACCTTGTGGAACTCCATAATTAACCTTAGTCTGTGAAGAAGATTCCCCATTTACATGAACAAATTGTAATCTATTAGACAAATATGATTCAAACCACCGCAGCGCAGTGCCTTTAATACCTATGGCATGCTCTAATCTCTGTAATAAAATTTTATGGTCAACAGTATCAAAAGCAGCACTGAGGTCTAACAGAACAAGCACAGAGATGAGTCCACTGTCTGAGGCCATAAGAAGATCATTTGTAACCTTCATTAATGCTGTTTCTGTACTATGATGAATTCTAAACCCTGACTGAAACTCTTCAAATAGACCAATCCTCTGCAGATGATCAGTTAGCTGCTTTACAACTACCCTTTCAAGAATTTCTGAGAGAAAAGGAAGGTTGGAGATTGGCCTATAATTAGCTAAGATAGCTGGGTCAAGTGATGGCTTTTTAAGTAATGGTTTAATTACTGCCACCTTAAAAGCCTGTGGTACATAGCCAACTAATAAAGATAGATTGATCATATTTAAGATCGAAGCATTAATTAATGGTAGGGCTTCCTTGAGCAGCCTGGTAGGAATGGGGTCTAATAGACATGTTGATGCTTTGGAGGAAGTAACTAATGAAAATAACTCAGACAGAACAATCGGAGAGAAAGAGTCTAACCAAATACCGGCATCACTGAAAGAAGCCAAAGAGAACGATATGTCTTTGGGATGGTTATGAGTAATTTTTTCTCTAATAGTTAAAATTTTATTAGCAAAGAAAGTCATGAAGTCACTACTAGTTAAAGTTAAAGGAATACTCAGCTCAATAGAGCTCTGACTCTTTGTCAGCCTGGCTACAGTGCTGAAAAGAAACCTGGGGTTGTTCTTATTTTCTTCAATTAGTGATGAGTAGTAAGATGTCCTAGCTTTACAGAGGGCTTTTTTATAGAGCAACAGACTCTTTTTCCAGGCTAAGTGAAGATCTTCTGAATTAGTGAGATGCCATTTCCTCTCCAACTTACGGGTTATCTGCTTTAAGCTGTGAGTTTGTGAGTTATACCACGGAGTCAGGCACTTCTGATTTAAGGCTCTCTTTTTCAGAGGAGCTACAGCATCCAAAGTTGTCCTCAATGAGGATATAAAACTACTGACGAGATAATCTATCTCACTCACAGAGTTTAGGTAGCTACTCTGCCCTGTGTTGGTATATGGCATTGGAGAACATAAAGAAGGAATCATATCCTTAAACCTAGTTACAGCTCTTTCTGAAAGACTTCTACTGTAATGAAACTTATTCCCCACTGCTGGGTAGTCCATCAGAGTAAATGTAAATGTTATTAAGAAATGATCAGACAGAAGGGGGTTTTCAGGGAATACTGTTAAGTCTTCAATTTCCATACCATAAGTCAGAACAAGATCTAAGGTATGATTAAAGTGGTGGGTGGACTCATTTACATTTTGAGCAAAGCCAATCGAGCCTAACAATAGATTAAATGCAGTGTTGAGGCTGTCATTCTCAGCATCTGTGTGGATGTTAAAACCGCCCACTATAATTATCTTATCTGAGCTAAGCACTAAGTCAGACAAAAGGTCCGAAAATTCACAGAGAAACTCACAGTAACGACCATAGATAACAACAAATAAAACTGGTTTTTGGGACTTCCAATTTGGATGGACAAGACTAAGAGTCAAGCTTTCAAATGAATTAAAGCTTAAATGAATGAATTAAACACTCAATCAATCACACTCCAAACTGTCCACCATAGCCAAGACCAAAGAGCTGTCTAAGGACACCAGGGACAAAACTGTAGACCTGCACAAGGCTGGGATGGACTACAGGACAACAGACAAGCAGCTTGGTAGAAGACAACAACTGTTATGATTATTTATTAGAAAGTGGAAGAAACACAAGATGACTGTCAATCTCCCTCGGTCTGGGATTCCATGCAAGATGTCACTTTGTGGGGTAAGGATGATTCTGAGAAAGATCAGAACTACACAGGAGGACCTGGTCAATGACGTGAAGAGAGCTGGGACCACAGTCACAAAGATTACATTAGTAACACATGATGCTGTCATGGTTTAAAATCCTGCAGGGCAGCAAGGTCCCCCTGCTCAAGCCAGCACATGTCCAGACCCGTTTGAAGTTCACCAGTGACCATCTAGATGATCCAGAGGAGGCATGGGAGAAGGTCATGTGGTCAGATGAGACCAGAATAGAGCTTTTTGGAATCAACTCCACTTACCATGTTTAGAGGATGAGAACAACCCCAAGAAAACCATCCCAACCGTGAAGCATGGGGGTGGAAACATCATACTCTGGGGGTGCTCTTCTGCAAAGGGGACAGGACGACTGCACCGTATTGAAGGGAGGATGGATGGGGTCATGTACTGCGAGATTTTGGCAAACAACCTCCTTCCCTCAGTAAGAGCTTTGAAGATGGGTCATGGCTGGATCTTCCAGCATGACAATGACCCCAAACACACAGCCAGGGCAACTAAGGAGGGGCTCCGTAAGAAGCATTTCAAGGTCCTGGAGTGGCCTGGCCAGTCTCCAGACCTGAACTCAATAGAAAATATTTGGAGGGAGCTGAAACTCCAAACCTGAAAGATTTGGAGAAGATCTGTATGGAGGAGTGGACCAAAATCCCTGCTGCAGTGTGTGCAAACCTGGTGAAAATCTACAGGAAACGTTTGACCTCTGTAATTGCAAACAAAGGCTACTGTACCAAATATTAACACTGATTTTCACAGGTGTTCAAATACTTATTTACAGCAGTAACATACAAATAAATTATATAAAAAAATCATACATTGTGATTTCCGGTTTTTTTTTTTTTAGATTATGTCTCTCACAGTGGACATGCACCTAAGATGAAAATTTCAGACCCCCCCCTCCATGATTTCTAAGTGGGAGAACTTGCAAAATGTGCATACATATATATATCTATATATACATATATATATACACACACACACACACACACACACACACACACACACACACACACACACACACACACACACACACACACACACACCCTGACATTGGTGTGTAAGTGTGAATGGGTGAATGCGAGGCATAATTGTAAAGTGCTTTGAGCTTCTGATGCAGTTAAATTCAGTCCATTTACCATATATATGTATATAGATGAGACATATTTCTAGATTTCAGCAAAAGCCTAGGCATGTACCATGTAACATACAATGAGAGACAATAACATACAATGAGTGATTCCCCAGCAGACTAACAAAATAACTCAAAAACTATAAATATCATCATCTTGTAAGGCTACAATTTAAAAGTGCATAAAATGAGTAGTAACTGATTAGAATCTGGTTATCTTTGATGCATCGCATCAATCGAAAATGCAAGATTGTTTTCATAACTTAATATTCCACTACATGTCTGCTGGCTGGACAAGTCAGGGCTTGTTGCAGGGATTAGGGCCCCTTCACACACCACACAACTGAAGCTGACTGGCGCACGAGGGAGGAATCGCATGCCACTGAGAAAAATCGGAGCTGCCTCGAATAGCTGTCGCCACAACTATTTGCGCACACCAGTGGCCAAAAAACAGCGAGTGCCCTGCAAGTGCCCATTTGACCCCCTCTCAGTAGGTACCGGCCAAATTCCAGGTGCCACACATGAACATCCAACACCACTCGCTGGGCACTTAGAAAAGGCGGAGCTATTTGCGCTTCTGGCATGATAGTGGAGTGCAGATCACCACATTTGAGCTGTCTCTGAAAATTGTTTAAGTGCCACGTGAGTGTGCCGTTATCAAGCAACACATAAGCAACACATATATCAAGCAAGTATGCCCCCCCAATACATGTGGAGTGCAAGTGTGTTGGCCCCCCTCAACACATGTGGAGTGCGTGTTTGTAGCGCCACCCCCACACCCCCCCAACACGTGGCGTGTGAGTGTGTCACCCCACTCGCAACATGTGGTGTGCGGGGGGCAGGCACACTTGCATGACATGCTGCTGTGGTTGAAATTACATGTAGTTTGAAAAGAATTTGTTTTCATTTACTTTCATGTTCAAAGCCTAAGTGTAGTGGCCACCACTGTTTGTACTTTATATGACAGTACATTTGATTCTCAGATCTTTTATACAAATAAGATGCTCAGCAGCATGGGCAATCATGAATACAATTAACACCAAGACACATTTGATTGTTAATTGTTGTGATTAAAAGTATTACTTGAGCTTAATAATAAATATGCATTAATTTGCAGAGAACCTAACGTATGAGTATTTGCCTGTTCAGGTGCTTAAGTGGTGAATGAGCATATTAATGGAGGTTCAACATACATCTGATTCTAGTTTTGTCGCACTTTAGACTTTCTACCAATTATTTGCCCTCAGCCCCTCCACAGAATTTGTGTCCTCTGGAGAAAATGTGCTCACCGTTTGGAAATGCTTGGAATAAATGCTGCCACTGCGTGCTTACCTGCAGGAAACCTGCCCTGAGGATGACGTCAAGCACTTGC
Source organism: Thalassophryne amazonica (assembly GCF_902500255.1). Lineage (NCBI taxonomy): Eukaryota > Metazoa > Chordata > Actinopteri > Batrachoidiformes > Batrachoididae > Thalassophryne > Thalassophryne amazonica. The sequence continues at coordinate 69,723,639 of NC_047108.1, forward strand.
CTGTTCCACAGAACAGACATTTGTCCAGCTCACACTGCTGTCCAATGTACTGATTAGGACACTGACACAGCTTGGTGCCGTTGGAGGTCTGTAAGCAGGTTCCACCGTTCTGACAGAAACCCTCACATTTACCTGTGCACAGCAGACGAGCAAAAGAACCTTTAGACCTAAAACCTTTAGTCAAGTAGTCATATGCTCAAAACAGCCAACTGCAGTTAAAAAAAAACAAAAACAAAATCGGTAGGTATAAATTAAAAAAGACAACAAAATTTTGTGGTTCCAACTTGTCCAAAGTAAATATGTGTTAATTTCCTCTGACTGAAATAATTTCCAATGTTATACCTTTTGACAGTTTGGTCTTAAACTGTTGGGTGGACAAAACAACACAATTGAAGATGTAACCTTTTACTACTGGAAATTGTGATGGGTAATTTTTAGGGGTGGAACATCGTTAAGAATCAGAAATAAATTTTAAATTAAAAGATATGACTAAACTGATACACAGATCCCTGAATCAATCTTAATGTACTATGAACGGGTCAAATGCTAATTTTTTTAAATGTCAGAAATCGGGTGAATTTAAGGCCCTGTCACAGCATGACGATTTAGCCTGCATATGCCGGCCGTATTAAAAACGCTGGCACACGCTGGCGTGCGTCTAATGAATTAATGCAATTGTCACACCTTGACGATTAACCAGCGTATGCCAACAGCTGTTTCCACCCAGTGGTTTGGGTCGGTACTGCACCGTTGGTCCAGGTGAGAAACAGTAATTTAACACTATTTTTTTTTTAAGTTTTTATTTTGGTGGACCCTTTTCTTTGTGTACAGAATGCTGATGAGTGGACCAGCTGTGGGAAACGCTGCCGTGAATGAATGGAGTGCTGTGACTCTTTAACCTGATCTGTGATGACCTTATCAGGTCATCACAGATCACAGACCACCGAGGGACTCGCTTTGAAACACTACATTTCCAGCCATGAATTACAGTATTTTCAGAGGTCATTTTCAAAAATCAGGAGCTTTATGTGGATCCATGTTAATCGGTGATGTTTCTCCTCTTCTTTCTAAACTACAGACGATCTTCAGACAGCACAAAATTCCAGTTTACTTTAAACCGGTTAACACCTTGAGACAGAAATTAGTTCACCCTAAGGACAGGATCCCTAGTTACAAACAGAGCAATGTAGTGTATTCTATCAAATGTCAGGAAAACTGTAACGAACACTACATAGGTGAGACTAAGCAACCTTTACACAAAAGGCTATACCAGCACCGCAGAGAGGTCGCCAGTGGACCTCAGTCTGCAGTTCATCTCCACCTTAAAGACACTAACCACACGTTTGAGGACAAGGAAGTTAAAATATTAGCCAGAGAGAAGAAATGGTTTGAGAGAGGGGTCAAGGAGGCATTCTTTGTGAAATGTTTGAAACCCAGCCTTAACCAGGGAGGGGGTCTGAGACACTCTTTATCCCCTGTTTACAATGGAGTACTTAGATCAAAGCAGTTTCAGTCTTTTGTTCATAGTAATGAGTCATTCACGTCATCAGCAGAGTCGTCAAGGGAGCCATCAGGAGAGGGACAGCTGCCCTGTCATTAGGAGGGTGCTAACTAGAGCACAATAGGTGCTAATTAGAGCTATTGTTTAGTCACCAGCCTATAGCAGTCTGCCTCTCGGCAGGAGGGGTCTGGTTAGGTTTAAAACTCCAGCTTTTGTGACTTCTTGATTATTCTTCTCTACAAGAGTCAAGAGAGAAGTCAGACCACCAGAGCAAGAATTTTAGCTGAGGAAGCTTCTGCGATTTGAAGTGAAACGTCCTCGCGTTTAAGCAACCCAGTCCAGTCGAAGATTCAAGCTTCTCTACTCTGTCAATCTGTGATGGTGAATTGGACTGAAATGAAGAGGTCAGATTTACTCTGTGTGTGAATGAAACAGTGTGTTTGCATGAGGACCGCAGCTTTCAGCCAATCAGTCACCAGCATTAATGGATGTATTTAGACTTAGGAGTAAATTACAAGAAACGTGCCAACAATCACATAACTTAGTGACAACTTATGTCCAGCATGTGTGGGACGTATGAGTCACATGCTGGCATGCGGTGAAAATTTTCAGCATGCCCAAAATTTTTTAAGGAGCTCAGCTTATTAGGATGTACACTAGCGAACTTCAGCGTGTTTCAATGTGCTTCAACTTGATCTTAACTTGTAAAAAGTTACCCTTAACTTATTGGACTTATGCCAGCATTTTTTAACACGGTTGTCATACACTGGCTAAATCGTCAAGGTGTGACAAGCACTTAAGGTGTTACACCGCACTCTCAGTAGTGCAGCAGATAATAGAACATTTACAGAGGAATCCTGCAAATGGTGATACAAGCACCAAATTCAGCACAAACATTCCTTAGACGTTGTTTCAGTTATCTGCTGCTCTACAGTACAAGGCTCTTGAAAAACTCTTCACAGGAGAGCGAATTTTGCAAGGTAAAATCAAAATAATTGTGCACAGTAGTATAATGGATAAATAAAGTCTTTAGTAATACTGTCATAGTGGTACAAAACAGGAAATTTGTGCGACACTAACAACAGCAAGTTTCTTTTTCCCGGCTTCTTCTATGCTCCTCTTTCTGCTACTACATGTAGTGCTGCCCCCAGTGGTGAATAAAAGTTAAGCGGAAGTAGCATGAATGTGCAGCACTGCAGTAGCAAAAACCTAAGTAAGCTCCCTGGTTTGTCATGAAATATGTATTTGAAGGTAAGTCAAGTCAGGTTTGGGGGCATGTGCTGCTGCCGCACTTTCCTACATCCATGACACTGTGGACCTGCCTTGTATTATTAATATGGAATGTCAGATTTGGCTATTTTCTTTTTATGCATAAAATCTGCTCCATCTCTTCATATTACAGCCAAGTGAGAGCATGCAGGTACTGACTGTACTGGCACTGGTCTCCCTCGTAGTTTGGTGGGCAGCTACAAGTCGGCTGGTTGCCCGCGTTGACTGAACAGTTTCCTTCATTCAGGCAGTAGTCCAGACAGGTTTGGCGATTACAGCTGGGCCCCGTGAATCCCTTTAGGCATCGGCAAGTCGGAGCACCTATAACAAAACCACATTAGTAATTAAATTAGTTCAAGGACAATATGTTTTACACAAAAGAATAATACAAATACGAATATTCAAGAAAATGTAAATAACAATAACCAGTGAAACTGATGATTCATGTTTCTTATTTAAATGGTGATAATGTAAATACTTGAAAAAAAAGGGCGTGAAATGACAGGAGTTTGACACACTACAGTGGTCATTATTTATGTGAGTGTTTCACTCTTACCTGTGTGAGAAGCCGTGCACGTGCCCCCGTTTTTGCAGTAGTCTCTGCACTGGTTGATCTCGCATCTCTCGCCGGTGTAGCTGGGCTGGCAGCGACACTTTGGCACCTGACGGGCGTTAAGGAAACAGCTCCCGCCGTTCTGACACTGAATATCACAGGAGCCCGTAGGGGGCGCTGTGAAAAAGAAGATGGCCACAGCTGAAGGTATTATTTATAAATAGCCTCACCTGTTCATGAATAAACTACTCCAGGCGTTTTGAACAGTGGTGAAATGTGCCGATATCACCCCGTGTTTTCATTAGGAACAGACACATGTTGGACACAGGTTGTCCAGTTCTGGCATTCCATTGTGCCTATACTCTGAGAGGCTGTTTATGACACATCACCCAAGCTTCACTATGAATGAGAATATATTTTCTTCACTTTTACTGTGAGAGACCACTCAGCAAATGCAGGAATATTTGCCATACCACATGGGTTCAAGAAATAAATTTTTATCTGACTGAAATTTTTTCTTGGCAAAAAAATCAATGCCAGCAAATCCCTAAAATGTGGCGTAGTGGGGGCACACACACTTTTTTTCCTCAATAAATACAATAAACACATTATATAGCATACAAATCTATACTAAATAGCCTCTAAGGAGAGACAGACAAAGCATAAAAAGAATGCAAAACTTGAACATAAAGGTTCATAAAAGGGTGGTGGGGGGGGCAGGGTGTAGTCTTGATTCTGGGGGGTCTGGGGGTGCCCTCCCAGAACATTTTTTAAAGACAAGGTCAAATTTTGTGTATTCTGGTGAATTTTAACATGTATGAAGCCCTCTGAAACAAAGAAAACTCACTTCAGTCTGTGAAGTAAAAACACAGTATTGATTCTAGGGGATCTGTGGGTTCTCCCCCACAAATGTTTTAAAAGACCAAGTCAAATTTTGTATATTCTGGTGAATTTTAATGGGTATGAAGCCCTCTGAAACAAAGAAAACTCCCTTCAAACTATGGGGGTCTGGGGAATCTCCCACAGAAATATTTTAAAAGAGCAAGTCAAATTTTGTATATTCTAGTGAATTTTAATGGGTATGAAGTCCTCTGAAACAAAGAAAACTCACTTCAAACTGTCAAGCAAAAATTATTTGTCTTCTATAGTATTTTGATCTGTTCTAATCTGGTGAATGCACCAAATGGGTGCTGTGTTGCTGGCTGTACAGTCAATAAAATACAAAATTAGGGCCTAAAGCAACTGACAACGTTCTGCTGTGCACAAAGTAACACTGTCACCAGTTCTGAATACGCATGCGCACTGAGAAACTCAAAACTGGTGTATTCACATTTAATTGGTAAAATGGTCTCACTCATAAAACAAACTAGGGCTGCAACTAACGATTATTTTAGTAATCGATTAATTTTTTTAACTGAGTTGTTTTTTTCAGGTCCAACTCTGAACAACTCTGACACTAGCTTTCAAGCTCACCTCTCTTTTTAAAGAATTTGGTTAGTAGCTGCTTTCCCTCATTTAGTTTTCTTTCCCTGTCCTTTTTTCTCTTCTTTTTTGAAATCCGGACTTTGATTTTTTTAGGAAAAACATTTTATTTCAGCCTAAACACTAGCGCTGCAACTAACGATTATTTTACGAATCAGTTCATCGGTAGATTATTTTTTTGATTTTTTTTTTTTGTTGTTTTTTTTTACTTACATCTGAGTTTTGCCACATGTAGTGTTTTGTTTTATTTTGCACATACATACATCCCCGACACATCACAGAGATTTCCATCAGGTTTCAGGCGATTATGAGCATTTTTAGATGCCTACAGCAACTATCTCAACCACTGACAACATATTACAGCAAGAGTCCACAAAAGTATTTTAAAGGCCTGACTAAAGTGTAATATGTGATCTTTAATAAGTTCTTTTCATGAAAAAAGACACAAATGTGCAGTTTACTGCATTTTATTTTTTTCTTGTGTAAAAAACCAGCTTAGATGTGGTTTGACTGAAACAAATTGTCATTAAACTTAAATAAAACAGGGATGAAGTGGAGTCACTAGGTGCTCACAGGAAACAGTTATTTATTTCTATATTTATTTATTTATGTTCATTGTTAGTTGGTTTTACCTTTTCTGTCGTGTTTTGTTTTATCAGGTTCTTTTTGTCTGTTTCTCTAAAATTGTATTGTAGCATTATTAGTTATTATTACTTTTGTTGCTGTTGCTATTATTACTATTACTAATATATAAATAAAAATAAATACTACAATTCGTAATACATTTGACTCTTACGACAACAAACGCTAAGCCATTAATTATTTATTATACAGAAAACAAAAGCACACAAACTGTGCTGAGATGCGAACAGCTTAATGCTAACTTTAACATTGAAAACACCATAGACATGCTAACGCGTTAGCATTGGTCCCGTTTTTAAGTTACAAAATACATCTATCAACTGTTTTAGAAGACCATAACAGGTCGGTTTAATATAAAAAAAGGTAAATATTACTCACAGAAATATGTTCTTTAGGGTTTTAGCAGGGGAAAATTAAGATAAAGCGAAATAATACAACAAACCATTGAAGCATTGAGTCGAATCATTGCTTCATTGGTTCAAAGCACAGCTTGGGGAAGGTCTGCCAATGTTCTCATGAAGACAGGGAGGAGAAGGACCGTGGCTCATGGCAAGCAGTAAACAGAGCGGAGAGGAAGGAAAATTCACACATTCCCTTCCTCCACAGTGCGGCGCCATACATGCTGATACTGCTGCTGCTTTGATTAGCGCAGAATAGGATGTTGTTTTGACAGTGAGAGTATCATATTTCAGCCACAAAATACGCATGACACCACGTGCGCACACGTATGTGTGGTTAAATTTTCCAAATGACGGAAATCCGTTGTGGTGACGGAGAACTTTAACCCATGCCGTACCAGCATTGCACTCATCAAGGTCCCAACAAGGACGGAAAAACAACACACACAGTTTAATTTATTTCCCCTACTCAATGGAATATTGCTTTTTTTTACACTAACAGTTTGTGCTCTGCTCTTTTGTCTATTTTTAAAAAGTATAAATCATCCATATGTTTGAATTTAATTTGGTACCACCTCCAATGTGAACCCACTAGTCCATACTAATTGGTGAGCAGACAGAGGAGTTAATGGTGGCCGTTGTTGACTTACCGCGGTGCTGTTGGGTGTTTTTTTTAACAAACTAAAAATGGATGTAAGAAACTGGTTTGATACCACTAATCCTACTCTGTGTCTAAAGAAGCAGCAGGCAGGTCTGTGGACTAGCTGGTGCCCATGATGGCAGCGACGCTGCCGTTAATCAAGCTAACAAAGCAGTCAGAGACAGACACGGCAATGCGCCAAAGCTGCAATTCTTCACTGCTCATTAGAATAGTTGCCCTCAGTGAACAAAGCTATTGGAAATATCAGTAACTCTGGAATCGCTCATTAACTCTCGGAGCCTCAAAGTCTATGTGCGAGAACTTGTTTTCAACTTTGAAGTGGATTTACTAAAACTAGTGCCGAGTAATATGACCAAATAAGGTTTATCAGATAAAGGTCTTACTTTAAAGCCCAAAGCTGCACAAATGAATGCAAAGACTTTTTTTTCCCTGCAGTCCATCAGTTCAAGATTCAAGATTCAAACAACTTTATTAATCCCTAAAAGGGCAATTCATATCATATCTTAAATGAGAATGTGCTGGCTTCAATCCCACTAATGATGAAGTTGTTGGTTAATTTTACATGCATGTGCACATTAAGTTGTTAACTCAGATGTTAACTCAGATGTTGAAACTTGAAACCTGTTGAGTTCGATGGTGGAGCTTCACTCTGTAGTGGAGTTTGTTTGTTTACTAGCATAGGCTGTAGAATATTGCTGTGACAATGCCTGTGATAAAAATATTTGCAGAGGGTTTACTTTGAAAATGGTCTGCTTTCAAGAAGAAACAGAAGAACCGCTGGCTTGGTGCACAGACTGTCTTAAATGTGATGATGGAGATCAGAGGTGTGCTGATGCTGTTTAAGATTTTTGTGTTTGATTTTTTTTTTTTTTTTTTTATCAAGTATGTAAAAAATAAGTGAAAATGGGATATAAATCTTTCACTTGCAGCGGGAGTCGTGCAATCACTGCAGGGATCATTGTGGAGACATCAACACATCTTCCTACAAACAAAGAAAACCGATCTCGTCGAAACAACGTAATGGTGGCCAGGATCAACAGCTTGGACAGTATCTGTTGATTTAAAAAAATGTCCAAAGAAGACAACTCTAACATAGCACCCAATAATTTAACTAAATATCAGTTGCATTAATACTGACAGGCCATCGGCGTCACTGTGGCTCATCCTGAAGTTGCACTTCGGCTACATTTGTTATTTATCACAGTCTACTTGCATATACCATTCATATAGGGCCACATGCATATGTGGATGATCTATAAAGAGCAGCTGCAGCAAAATGAACAGCTTTTGCTCTTATTGTCAACATGAGCCGACATCACATTTTAAACACAATAACATGAACATAACAATTAACACACCTTGTTATCGTCTTCCCTTCTCCACTGGGACAGAAAAAAAAAACAAACTGCAGTTTTGGTGACTGCTTCGGTGACTGCAACCAAAAACAATACACCATTTTCCCATTAGAATTGACGGTGTTTATGGGGAGAGACTAATACCCGGACAGAGTGTGGGAGCGTCAGCACAAACCACTCAGAGGATGGGGGTTTCAGTGGAAACCATTTTAAACTGTCACGTCTTAAACCGGCAGGTCTGCTAGGTGACAGCAAGTATGCTTTTAATTTTACAGAGCCAGGTTGAATGGTTTGTGCTGAAACTCCTGCACTCTGCCCGGGGATTCTCTCCCATGTTAGTGCCGGCTGTCCCCAGATGTGGTCAAATACGACAATATCACGTAGGGGTTCAAACGAGACTGTGCTGCCCTATTAAGCTGTAGAAACATCACAAGGATGATCAGTGGAAACAGGAAGCACCGAACCCAATTTGAGGGTCATTCTGGGGTATTGTGAGTGCAATTTTAAGGAAAAAAATGAATTTCATCCATTTTGGAATAAGGCTGTAACCAACATGTAACAAAATGTGGAAAAAGTGAAGTGTTGTGAGTAATTTCTCAATGCACAGTATAATCTGAATCATAGTAACAGGTGCATGTTTTTGGATAATATTTCTGTGACTGGCAAAATTTGAATTTTCCTGGTAAAGCAACAACACAAAACTACTATATTTACCAATATAATTGCAGTTGCTGTCATGCTGTGTGTGAACAGCCTGCATCAGTTCTGTGTGTGTGTTTGTGTGTGTATGGGTTCACTCTTACAGAATGGTGACTGTGTGGGACTCTGTCTCTCCACACATGTCCCGTTGTCGGCAACGTAGTTGTTCGGACACGTGCACACTGGTCCACTGGGGCTGAGCAGACACAACCACTCACACTTCTTCCTGTCACATGGGTTTGTCACTGACAAAGACATTAGGAATAATAAAGTCATGTCACATGATCATAAATTTGCACCTGTCTGTTTGTTTGCTTGCTACCATGATCACCTACAGACTGTTAAATAAATAATAACACCACAGGGTCAGACTGTTGAGTCTGGCCCATCTTCGCAGGTTGTGTTCTTTTGGCCACAAGGTGACAGCAGTCAGTGTGTTTAAAGGCAGTCTCACACGTGCAATAAAAAGTGTGCATTTCATTGGTGAAAACACTGTTTACTGTAAATAACCACAACTTGCTTGCTGCAGGTAAACACAATGATGACACAACAGCTGTGATGTTATCACAGAAGCTTGGAAAATGTTCAAAACAGTTGATAAAACACAACCAACAGCAAAATAAAAGCGCTTCCATTAATTGGTTGAATGGTATTTTAGAATGTCACGTGACCTGTAATAGAAGAAATACATTGAATTTTTGCAAAATAAGGCTTTCTCAATTCACCTGTACACGTAAAAAACCTTTTGCAATATTTGACAGTTTTTCTGATACAGATGAGTTTCCACTAAGCGTATTTTCAATTCATTACTTCAAATTGTGCAGTTTGGAGGATAATGGAATCCCATCTACATTAGTGTTCAGAATAATAGTAGTGTTATGTGACTAAAAAGATTAATCCAGGTTTTGAGTATATTTCTTATTGTTACATGGGAAACAAGGTACCAGTAGATTCAGTAGATTCTCACAAATCCAACAAGACCAAGCATTCATGATATGCACACTCTTAAGGCTATGAAATTGGGCTATTAGTAAAAAAAAAGTAGAAAAAGGGGTGTTCACAATAATAGTAGTGTGGCATTCAGTCAGTGAGTTTGTCAGTTTTGTGGAACAAACAGGTGTGAATCAGGTGTCCCGTATTTAAGGATGAGGCCAGCACCTGTTGAACATGCTTTTCTCTTTGAAAGCCTGAGGAAAATGGGACATTCAAGACATTGTTCAGAAGAACAGCGTAGTTTGATTAAAAAGTTGACTGGAGAGGGGAAAACTTATACGCAAGTGCAAAAAATTATAGGCTGTTCATCTACAATGATCTCCAATGCTTTAAAATAGACAAAAAAAAAACAGACGCGTGGAAGAAAATGGAAAACAACCATCAAAATGGATAGAAGAATAACCAGAATGGCAAAGGCTTACCCATTGATCAGCTCCAGGATGATCAAAGACAGTCTGGAGTTACCTGTAAGTGCTGTGACAGTTAGAAGAAGCCTGTGTGAAGCTAATTTATTTGCAAGATTCCCTCGCAAAGTCCCTCTGTTAAATAAAAGACGTGCAGAAGAGGTTACAATTTGCCAACGAACACATCAACTGGCCTAAAGAGAAATGGAGGAATATTTTGTGGACTGATGAGAGTAAAATTGTTCTTTTTGGGTCCAAGGGCTGTGATGACCCTCAAACTCTGAATTCAAGCCACAGTTCACAGTGAAGACAGTGAAGCATCATGATATGGGTATGTTTCTCCTACTATGGTGTTGGGCCTATATATCGCATACCAGGTATCATGGATCAGTTTGGATATGTCAAAATACTTGAAGAGGTCATGTTGCCTTATGCTATAGAGGTCATGCCCTTGAAATGGGTGTTTCAACAAGACAATGACCCCAAGCACACTATTAAACGAGCAAAATCTTGGTTCCAAACCAACAAAATTAATGCCTCGCAGATGTGAAGAAATCATGAAAAACTGTGGTTATACAACTAAATACTAGTTTAGTGATTCACAGGATTGCTAAAAAAGCAGTTTGAACATAAAAGTTTTGAGTTTGTAGCGTCAACAGCAGATGCTACTATTATTGTGAACACCCCCTTTTCTACTTTTTTTTTACTAATAGCCCAATCTTATAGCCTTAAGAGTGTGCATATCATGAATGCTTGGTCTTGTTGGATTTGTGAGAATCTACTGAATCTACTGGTACCTTGTTTCCCATGTAACAATAAGAAATATACTCAAAACCTGGATTAATCTTGTTAGTCACATAGCACTACTATTATTCTGAACACTACTGTATATAAAGTATTACATAATGGCTAAGTGGATCCTTGTCATTTGATTGGTGCTTTGTATGTCACATGACATGGATTATTTGTCCCATTTGTGTTGCACTGCATTTAGAGTGCAATGTGGTTCCATTTAGAGTGCAAATTTGGTTCCATACGTTTGGTATCATTGCACTCTGCACACACACATGCACGTGCACACATGCACACACCTACACACATGCGCACACACGTGCACCCACGCATTTGCAGGCTGTTTGCAGGAAGTTAGAATGAAAAGCTGGACTAATTTTTCACGTGATTTTTTTTTCGCTGCACTGAGGAGTACAGTCTTTTTTTGTAATTGTTGTCGATTTGATTGAGCTAAGTGACGATGCTAGTTATTGTAACGCACACACACACACACACACAATCTACTCCGCTGTAAGCCATCTGGATGCATGAAGAGCTGTTCAGATGAAAAGCTGATGTGATTTTTGGCTGGACTAAGGAACTACACAAAGTCTTTTTTTTAATGGAAGTCCAAAGTCAGTGCACTGCATCACTGGACTACACGTCACAATTTGGACTTTAGCAGCAGTGGAACACCAAAATGTAAGTCCCTTTTCTGTTGTTTATAAATTAATAAAATATCAAATGACAAGGATGCATTTTAGCCGTTATATCAAACAAATAATGAATGTTTTTACATTGTTTTAATGGAATGAATATTTAAACTCACTTTCCGGTTGCTTGTAGCGGTGGTACAGGACGATGTCGGTCGCGTGGTTGATGCCTGTGGTGAGATTTTCTGTGTGGCCTTTGCCAAACTTGTTGACACGGAAAACGATGTTGTTGACATATGTGACCCCATATATGTAGTCCTCAAAGATATCGATACTAAATGGATGGAGGAGGTCTGCAAGTGAGAAAAAGAAAACAAAAAGGAAGGCAGGCAACATGTTAATGCCTGAAAACTGATTTTTTTTTTTTACATCTGACCAAGAAAATAGATTAGTATGGACAGAACTCAACTGTTTTTGATGCCAGAAATGGCAACGACAGGGTCAGAACCGTCCAGACGAACACTGCCGATGACTGAGAGTTTAGCATCTGCCCAGTACAGACGCTCGTTGAAGTAATCCACAGCCAAACCTGGAGAGGAACAATGCAAACTGGTTAATGAAAAACACACCGCTGAACATAAAAATCCCTTTTAATAAAAAGTGGAGAACTGTTGGAGATAAACATGCATGTTTAAGTGGCTTTCCTGAGAGAAATCAGTTAACTGAAGTACATATTAATTGTGTGCATATCTGCATCTTTTCCTTTTAAATTTGTCACACAGCTGCACCTGGGTGTTGGTCAGGACATACTTCAGTTTCATTCTAACTCTACCAGAAAAACAGAGCCGGGACACCGACCTGTTGCTCTTCAGCTGAAGCAAATACATGCATAACACATTTCTCCTGACTGTGGTACTTACATTGACGCAGGTACGTACATTGATTTGGAAAACAATTACAATTTCTCTCATGAATGTATTACAAATAGAAGCACTCAGAGCAAATTGTAGTATTTTGGTGTGATGGTGTCTGTTAAGTCAAATCAGCATTTATTTAGAAAGCTCAGAATTCACATAGGAATCTGAAAACTAGGCAATGGTTAACATTTATCACCCTCAAGTCAAAACTGTAAATCAACATAATGGAGAATGTCACACACGGTAATACAACCCCTGGCAATAATTATGGAATCACCGGCCTTCGGAGGATGTTCATTCAGTTTTTCATTTTGTAGAAAAAAAGCAGATCACAGACATGACACAAAACTAAAGTCATTTCAAATGGCAACTTTCTGGCTTTAAGAAACACTATAATAAATCAGGAAAAATAACTGTGGCAGTCAGTAACGGTTACTTTTTTAGACCAAGCAGAGGGAAAAAAATATGGACTCACTCAATTCTGAGGAATCAATTATGGAATCACCCTGTAAATTTTCATCCCCAAAACTAACACCTGCATCAAATCAGATCTGCTCATTAGGTTGCATCCAAAAAGGAGTGATCACACCTTGGAGAGCTGTTGCACCAAGTGGACTGACATGAGTCATGGCTCCAACACGAGAGATGTCAATTGAAACAAAGGAGAGGATTATCAAACTCTTAAAAGAGGGTAAATCATCATGCAATGTTGCAAAAGATGTTGGTTGTTCACAGTCAGCTGTGTCTAAACTCTGGACCAAATACAAACAACATGGGAAGGTTGTTAAAGGCAAACATACTGGTAGACCAAGGAAGACATCAAAGCGTCAAGACAGAAAACTTAAAACAGTATGTCTCAAAAATCGAAAATGCACAACAAAACAAATGAGGAACGAATGCGAGGAAACAGGAGTCAACGTCTGTGACCGAACTGTAAGAAACCACCTAAAGGAAATGGGATTTACATACAGAAAAGCTAAACGAAAGCCATCATTAACACCTAAACAGAAAAAAACATGGTTACAATGGGCTAAGCAAAAGCAGTCGTGGACTGTGGATGACTGGATGAAAGTCATATTCAGTGATGAATCTCGAATCTGCAATGGGCAAGGTGATGATGCTGGAACTTTTGTTTGGTGCCATTCCAAAGAGATTTATAAAGATGACTGCCTGAGGAGAACATGTAAATTTCCACAGTCATTGATGATATGGGGCTGCATGTCAGGTAAAGGCACTGGGGAGATGGCTGTCATTACATCATCAATAAATCCACAAGTTTACATTGATATTTTGGACACTTTTCTTATCCCATCAATTGAAAGGATGTTTGGAGATGATGAAATCATTTTCAAGATGATAATGCATCTTGCCATAGAGCAAAAACTGTGAAAACATTCCTTGCAAAAAGACACATAGGGTCAATGTCATGGCCTGCAAATAGTCCGGATCTTAATCCAATTGAAAATCTTTGGTGGAAGTTGAAGAAAATGGTCCATGACAAGGCTCCAACCTGCAAAGCTGATCTGGCAACAGCAATCAGAGAAAGTTGGAGCCAGATTGATGAAGAGTACTGTTTGTCACTCATTAAGTCCATGCCTCAGAGACTGCAAGCTGTTATAAAAGCCAGTGGTGGTGCAACAAAATACTAGTGATGTGTTGGAGCGTTCTTTTGTTTTTCATGATTCCATAATTTTTTCCTCAGAATTGAGTGATTCCATATTTTTTTTTCCCTCTGCTTGGTCTAAAAAAAGTAACCGTTACTGACTGCCACAATTTTTTTTTCCTGATTTCTTACAGTGTTTCTTAAAGCCAGAAAGTTGCCATTTGAAATGACTTTAGTTTTGTGTTATGTCTGTGATCTGCTTTTTTTCTACAAAATTAAACAACTGAATGAACATCCTCCGAGGCCGGTAATTCCATAATTTTTGCCAGGGGTTGTAATAATACTCTACTGGAATAGAAATCAAGAATGAGGACATTTAAGAAGAACATTTATTTATTTTTATTTTCTGCAAAATGGTGATCACTTGGGATATTTAGTCATTTATTACTTTTCTCTGTACATATGTTTAGCAGAATAACTTTTGTTTTACACAGCTATGTGTACAGTGGACTGTGAGTATAGCCAAAAACATCATTAGGCACTGTTTAGTATTAAAGGGGTCCTATTGTGCAAGAACTGTTTTAATCTGCCTTTTACTTTTAAATATGGTTGGGCTTTCACATTATCCTGCCTCAAAATTCCACAATTCTATGACTATGCATGTGCAAGTTCTCTTGCAGTAAGATCAATTTAGGGAGTAAACGGCTCATTTTAGATGTCAGGGACATATGTCACAGAAGTCTATATCTGAACTCCCTCTGTGTGACACACCCAATGAACTGATCTGTGCGACAGTGACAAGGTCAGACACAGGTTGTTAATTAGAAACTTGATTTATTTGTTAATAACTCAGCATTTTTGTGTCTACAGAGACCCTGCATTGCTTCCACACTACTGACCTGTGGGCCACTGGATGTTCTCGTGCACAAGCGTTTGTCTCAAAGTGCCGTCCATGGCAGCGGTCTCAATTTTAGGATGGTTTCCCCAGTCTGCCCAGTACATTGTACTGAAGGAAAAAGTAGAGTTAGAATGCACGTTCGCACATAAATCATGACAGAAGTGCCCGTAACAGCCATCAAATACTATCTCACCCCCTCTGTGGATCTACAACAATGGCATAAGGCTCATCGATCATGCCAGAGATGATGGTCTTGCAATTCTGGCCTGACATCTGAGCCACTTCAATGACATCTCGTCCAGAGTCTGTCCAGTACAGGTTACCAGCAACCCAGTCCACTGCGATACCACGGGGCATCTTTAGCTCTTTGATCTGGAAGTGAGAAGAGGCTTTTGTAAGACCAACAAGTTTGATGAATCTAAGTGAGCAGACTTCTCTTGACATGCTGGTTGTCTTGAAGCAGCCTCACCTGCAGGTTAGTGATCCTGCCCTCGCTCTGCCGCCGGTTGCGGTGTGAGTTAGATGACGTCCCTGAAGAGGAGGATGTAGATGGACCTGGAAGTTCATAGGAGGAGATGCGTCCAGTGTGCCAGTTGGTCCAGAAGATACGGTTGGTCTTAACGTGGAGGTCCATTGCATCTATCCGAACGCTGGCATCGCCTTGGAAGGTCTGCTCATAGCGCCAGTTAGGCATGCCGGGGTCCAGGCTGCGAATTTCATTGTCATCAGCAATGTAGAGAATTTGTCGACTGCTGTTCATGCCTGAAAAGAAGACAGATATTTATTGTATGAACTAGCACAATCCCTGTAGATAAATCCATTCTAATCAAGCTGAAATTCCACCTCCCATCCCCCCCCCAAAAGATTTTTCCTTTTTTTCTGACAAACATAAACACATGGATTTGGGCTTTAGAGAATTGTGGTATAGATGATGAGAGGAGAAGAAAAAAGAGTGATATGGCGGGACAAACAGTTTAGAGGAGAAGCAGTTTTGGTCCTCACTGTCAGCTTTGCAGGTGTCATTGATCCTGGTGAAGTATTTATGGCAGCTGCACTTGTAGGAACCTTTGGTGTTGTTGCAGATGTGGGAACACACACCAAACTGCCGACACTCATTCTTATCTAAAAATAAAAGAAAACCAGAAAACAACAGATGCAGATCAAAGCTACACTCATCTGTTTCACAGAGCACAATGTGAATCATTCACAGTAACAGCTGCAGCGTTCTGGGCAGCTCTACCTCCACAGGTGTGATGCCCTGTTTTGCGGAAACCCGGTTTGCAGGAGCAGAAGGAGTCTGTGCCGTTGATGAAACAATGTGCCTCGTCTCCATCTCCACACTGAGTCCTGTTGCTCCTGCAGTCGTTCAGTTTGGCGTCTGAACATGGAAATGCAACAACACAACGTTGAGTCAACGGATTTAAAGTAAACAGATGAGACTGTCCGTCTGTGGTCAGTTGTGAGGAGGTAAACTTCTGTCACACGCCCCTCACCTGTCTTGCAGCTGATCTCATCAGAGCCGTAGTCCTCGCAGTCATTGAAAAAGTTGCAGCGCAAGGTGGAGCTAATGCACCTGCCATTAGCACACAAGAACTCATCCTTCTCACATGTGGGAACAGCTGGAGTGACCGCTGTGAATACACAACACCGTAAACACACGCATCAACCCAATCCCATGACGCCTGACCGCTGAAAAACTTACGGCAGGCGTGACCGCTGTGAATACACAACACCGTAAACACACGCATCAACCCAATCCCATGACGCCTGACCGCTGAAAAACTTACGGCAGGCCAGCTCATCAGAACCGTCGCCGCAGTTGTTCACGCCATCACATCGCTTTGAGATCTGCAAACACACACGGTCGTTTCGACAGCGGAAAGCCCTAGTGGGTGGACACTGGAACTTCCCTAATGGGTGAAGCAAGAACAAAGTAGAAGAAAGAGAAAATGTCAAGATGGGGTAGGAAATGACAAAAGATGAAGAGAAGAGGATTTGTCGCACTGGGCGCTACACTTACTGCATTCCTCAGGGTTCTCATCAGAGTTGTCTCCGCAGTCGTCCTCTCCGTCACACTTCCAAGCGAGGGGTTTGCACAAAGTGTTGTTACACTGGAACTCATCCAGAGGGCAGTGACGCTCCGCTGACAAAACGCACAGGAGGGTGTTTGCATTAAAACCTTAGCAGTCATTGGCATCATGTGGAATTTAACACTTAGAAGTTCTGGCACAAATGCCTAAGGTGATAGCTCACATTACCACGTTTGTGTTTAATTACCACCACAAAGGAAGTTATGTTATGTGTGTGTGTGTGTTTTTGTTTGTTTTCAGGATTCCTCAACAACCAACACAGAAACGGTTTTGTGTCCTGGAATCTATACTAGTAAAGTCTGGGAATACTTGATTGCAAGAAGGCACTCACTGATAAAAATATGTCCAAAAACAAAACAGAACAAAAAACCCCCACATCCAACTGTGGTCGGGTATTCTTGGAGAAGTCTTTGATGTGGAGTGCAAAAAATGAAAAATCTCCTTTGTGTCAACCAAAATAAAAGTTCTGTTAAAGCACTCTGGCAGGAAATAGATGATTCATATGAGAGTGCACATGTTAACAGAACTCATGTTTATTCAACTTTCCAGAAATTACACACTTTATAATTTCGAAAATACAGGGATGCAACCACGTTTAAAGATTTATTTTAATATTGTGTGACAGTGTGATAGTGCAAGTTGTTAGTGTGTTTGCAAATGGAACCTTTCTGGTTCAAGACCATGCTCAATCAATCAATCAATTTTATTTATATAGCGCCAAATCACAAAAAACAGTTGCCCCAAGGCGCTATATATTGTAAGGCAAGGCCATACATGGAGGCCATAAGCTCCATGTAATATGCAGTTGTGTCAGGAGGGCCAGAAAACTTGTGCCAGATTGGATGAGATTTGCTGTGGGCACCCCGAGCAAAATAAAATAGTCCATGGGCCAAGCAGGTTTTCTGTACCACTTAAGGTGATGAAACAACACTTAGAATCCAGCCTTAGGGTACCATAACCTACACAAAAATGTATTACAGCAAATTATTGTTTGGGTTAATAGGGTTCTAAAAAGGAATAGTTTGCACCATCTGTCATGCTATCAGCTCAGAGATACTATTTAAAAAACCTATAGAGACGATTTAATGAATAGTTACTCGTGTAACCACTGATCTACCTCTCTTATTTGACTGATCATTTTATGATTATATGCTGTACATGTTAGGTGTCCAAATGATTGAATGAAATGTTTGTTTGTGTGTCGGTTTGTGCGTAAAACAGGAACCTGCTGTAAAACAGTGTTACTGAGTCAGGCCTGGGGTAATGTGCAATTGTGCTTTTTAACCTTTTCCTGTATAAATAAATGAAATGAAATGCTTAGTTATCATGTTACAGGGTAACATATGTCACACGTCATAGAATCCAATGGACATCAACCTTGTTTGACCTTTACTTTGGAGACCAAACATTCAACACAGTCAAAACTATTCCATTTATTAATCCTTTTATTTCAACCAATAATTTGCATATTTTTTTTACTGCAATTGGAACAACTTTAACTTTTGACCCCTGTACAAACTGAAACTGACCTTTGTCACCATTTTTGCTGTTTTTACCCCATAACTCCAGAACATTCAGTCACAGATAGTCCAAACTATACCTTTTTGGAATAGTTATGATAAGACAAATAATGTGGTATAGTTTTCAACGTGATTGGTGCATTTTTACATTTTAACCTCTGTGCCATTCTTCACTGACCCCTACCTGGCTACAGCTGCCACCCTGGGATGGCTGTACTACGTTTGTGGGTATACCATGGTACACTGAGGGAAGATGGATTCTAAGTGTCGTTTTGTCACCTTAAGTGGTACCGATTAGGCCAAACTGATGACTGGCTCATGGACTAAAAAAGTTTGTTTGTCTATAAATGCACAGAGACAAATATCCATACTCACCAGCAGTTCCACAATTCTCCTCGTCACTGCCATCCATGCAGTCTGCATCAGCGTCGCACCGCCAGCGGATTGGGATACAGTGACCGTTCTTACACTGGAACTGGTCATTATCACACTTGAGGTCACAGTCATGCTGAAGACAAACAATGAATGACAACCAAGGATTTATTTTCCCAAGCTTTTCTTTCAAAATTAGAATCGTACAGACATAAGGTCATAACTTACTTCCTGGATAATCAGTAGCAATTTAAAGTGTAGCTGACACCAAAAAATGTGCACAAATAATCACTAAAAATGCTGAAATTCTGATATTTTAAAAAATCCTGAACAATAAAAGTCGATAAGTGTGCAGGTGAAGGATAAACAACAGCTGTCTGAAGCCTGCGCTCTATTTCAGCCCTCAGCCGAGGCCATATTGTTGCTATGTCATCACCAGAATGGGACCTGCTGATTCAAGCCCAAATCAATTGCAAACACAGCAGAGGCCGAGCTGTTTACAGACAATTTTTTTTTCTAGTGTGGAGCTTTTTTTTTTTAAAGTCCAGTCTGAAGGATTTTCTGAAGCAGCTGTGTAGGACACAGCCTTATGGTTTTGAGCCTTATTTAGACCACAGTGAGGGAGACTAACCCCCAATCTCAATTCTCTTTTGTACCCCTTCCCCTTGGCCCTACCCCTACCCCTACGCCTACCCCTTTAAAACAAGGGGTAAGGTGAAGGGGTATGCCTCTAGCCCTATGAACTGAGACACCCCTCCGCCTTAGGAGAAAAAAAAAACTGCCCATGTCAAACTGCCGTCTTCACTGTTTGTTAACATGGCAACCGAAATGCAACTTGTTGCAGTAGCCTGTTTGCTCTTTTTATTTTCTCGCCTTTCTGCGTCAATGCAAAGAAATAGAAGAAGTCGCAGATTTCTTTGACGCATTGCAATCATGTCATGTTAATTAATTTAATTAATTTGTAATTTATAATAATAATAATAATTAATAGTATAATAATTAATTGATTAGTAATTTATTAATGTTAATGATACTAGTAATGAATCAATAATAATAATTAATATTATTTGATTAATCATTAATTGATTGATTAGTAATTAATGAATTAGTAATTAAAATAATTTATGATAATAATTTATTAATTTATATAGCGCCAAATCACGACTAATCGCCTCAAGGCGCTTCACAAACATCATTTAAAAGCAGAATAAAATGAAATAAGATTAAAACACAATAAAAAAATTTTAAAACATAAATAAGGAAAAGAAGTAAAATAATAAAAATAATAAAAAAGACACACAATCATATAAAATACTAATGATAAAACAGGAAAACAGTTTATTTAAAATAAATAAACATTTGAAATATATCAGTCTGTGTGCAATGAATGTATACATTATACAAGTTTCACTTTTTGAAAGGAATTACTGAAATAAATCAACTTTTTCATGATATTCTAATTATATGACCAGCACCTGTATGTATGTTTTGGGCTGCATCTCGTTCGGTTAATATTTCTTTTTCAAATTCTCCCATTTTTTGCATCCAGCTCTATTTCCTTTAGAAATTTCCTTGACAAATAATAGCAGTCTATTAGGACGTCAGGTTATGTGTTACACATATACATGTGGGTCTGTATATATTTTCCAACTTACTTCCATTGATGAAACTTCTCCTCATTTTCTGCCTGAAAGTTTATTAGGAGTCGAGTGTGTTCAGGGCTCCCTGTTTGTTTACTAAATACACACACATGTTACAGACCTTGAAATCCAACAGCAGGGGTTGATATTATACAAAGATTTATGAACATACAAATTTAACGTGCTTATCCTTTATCATGATTTTCTTGTGTGTATGTGCATTATAACGCCTCAGCGCACGAGCGATGTTACGACAACATGCATCCAGCAGCACACACGTTGCTATCATAGACAACTGCATGTAAAGTTTTTTGGCAAGTTATAACTTTCTAAACAGCGCAATTTGTAATGAAAGCCGCTTCATTTGTGCGGCTCTTTCGGCGCCATGTTTGTTTTTTTCTGAGAGAGCAGTAAGCGATTCCTACCCGTCCAAACGGAGTGTGCATCCAGATTCACTCCAAATGGAGGGGTTTGTAGCCCTTCGCCTACCCCTCCGCCTCGCTACTAAAAGAGAATTGAGACACTCCTCTGTCTCTCGTGC
The DNA here is from genome assembly GCF_902500255.1 of Thalassophryne amazonica. Taxonomy (NCBI): domain Eukaryota; kingdom Metazoa; phylum Chordata; class Actinopteri; order Batrachoidiformes; family Batrachoididae; genus Thalassophryne; species Thalassophryne amazonica. Next base: position 69,744,601 of record NC_047108.1, read on the forward strand.
CCGCGCAAAACGGAGGGGAAGGGGTAAGGGGAAGGGCCAAGGGGTAGAATTGAGACTCAGCCTAAACCTTGGAGGAAAATCTTCAGTCTGACAACAGTGATGATATTGGCAGAGTTCAGAACACAGAATGGTGATTATAAAATAAATAATGCAGGCAATTTCGGTGTGCAGGAGATGATAAACTTTTTCCCAGCTCTGTGATCATAATCAACTGATAATTTTTTTTATTTTATCTTTTTTTTTAAAGTTTGTTTTACTGTCCTTGACATCAGAGAAACATGACGAGGAACTTGTCACACTGGAGTTTCGTGTCAGGGTACAGCGCCAGCTGTAGTCTGTTATTGCGGCTGATGGATCGAGTCTTTGCTCATAAGAGCCACTTTGCTCTGCATGTTAAAAGACTCCCATAGTTTCTCATCTGCTCTTAACGTCTCACTCGACAAAATTACGCCATGATCCACAAAACAATAAAATAAAATAATACGAAAACACTCAGTTTTGCCTCCGTGTTGAATGGCGAAGCCACGGACACCGTGCAAGTGCGTGTTCTTCAATATAAGTGTTTCCACCTGCCAATCAAAAGGATTCTGGCGGCAAGAATTAACCGTTCTAACACTGAAAACACGGTGCAGTTCTGACCCGAACCACTAGGTGGAAACGGGGCTATCAGTAGCCTGTAAAAATTCATAAATTAATCCATAAATTAATGGGGCTATTAAGACAATGGTTCTCTTGCTGATGTCACTTCCTCATCCTTCTCCAATGTCGGGACTCGCCAAGAAGTTCCTGGTTTTTTTGTGGTGCGCAGTTCAAAATCCAAACATTTATCTCTTCAGTGACTACGCACCAAGAAAGGATAAATTTCAAACTGTTGTTCATATCGTGTCACCTACACTTTAAAACATTGCTGTTTTTCTTTGGATGAGCCAAAGAGAAAAAGTGTGTGTGTGAGTGTGTGTGTGGGGGGGGGGTGGAAGTCATATGTGTGTTACAGGAATAAACAAAAAATGGGATTGAATCACTTCATTGTTTATCTGGTTGTGTGTGTATATCTGTACACTACAGAGGGCCGGGGACTCAAAAAAATGTGTCTCCAAGGAAATATGGCTCTACCTCATCTGATCCATCAGCGCAGTCATGGTCTCCATCACACTTCCATCTCCCGGCAATACAGCGGCCATTAGTGCACGCAAACTCACTCTCTGAACATTGTCGGGGGACTAGAGGGAGAGAAAGAAAAAAAAAACAACATTGCTGTCAGTGACAATGCTGCCGAGCGGCTTCAAGTCAGTTATAAAGTTTTCATCTTCATGACAAAATACAAGACAAGGGTTCAAACACAGAAACTAAACCCTAAAAAGCAGCAATCTACTGGTGACAGGGACACGGTGCAGTGTTACTACAAAACAAAATTAATGACTGTTGGTTGACTGGAACAGTATGATGGCACAGACAATGAATTAGATGGAGTATGAGATCATTATTGTCGCAAAAGTATTTGCAGATGTGTATTTTGATCTGAGTGTGTAACCAGATCCACAAATGTGGATCCACAGATTGAAATACACACGCACACAATTTTTTTATTTATTTTTTTACACACATTTTTGGTTCTGGTTACACACACACCAATCAAAATACACATTTGCAAATACTTTTGCTGCAATAATGGCCCGATAATGGAAGCAAGCACAAAAGACACACACAGTGGAGGAGGGGTTCATACATGAAAGTGGAGAAACTTACCTCTGGCTCATGCCAGGGTGGTGTGGAATGAAACAAATATCAGGTGAGGTGAGATGCATCCGAAATGAGAGTGAATGGAAATGCATTTAGTGGAGATACAGTTAGACACGACAGACAGAAGCAGTCAGTTAGCAATGACTTGGCATGGATCAATTTACAGGATAAAAGGCGCCAAACATACATGTTAGAGACGAGGCACAGGAATTAGTCCATTGACCAGTGGTGACAGTTCAGGAACATCAACACAAACACATCGCACCTAAATGGTCCTCTCTGATCTTTGAAGGTACACCCCGATCCATGAAAATACACGCGTTCATGACTAATACAAGAGAAGACACGGACTCTAACTTGATCCTAACACTAACCTTAGTCTAATCCCAACCTTAACTTAATGTGTACCTTAACTTTAAGATAACCCTAACACTAACCTTAATCTGGTGTCAACCTTAACCTAATGCTTGTGATTTTAATGGGGCTATTCCACAGAGCACTGTTTTTTCCAGAATAGCAAATCAGGGAGCATTTCAACATTGTAACTCCTTGATCCATCTTTTGTCAATCTTGAACAAGCTTGGTATACGTAGTAGTTTCGGCCATCATTGGCACCAGATTTGAAATCGGGGTGAAATTTTCAAGCTGTTCAAAAATTTCATCCCAATTCACCAAATCTGTGTCATTACCTGGTCACTTCTGGGTGTTCATAGTCTTAACAGCTTCAGTCACGTTCAAAGATCTTGAAACAGGGTAGTCCTAGTGAGTACAACTTGATACCTGTTTTACTCTGCTCCATCAGGGTAAAAATTTGAAGCAGAAGCAGCGTTTCAAAACCCAGCCAGACCACAAAATCACTACTGTCCCTTGGGCATGGCCCTTATCCCCAAGTTGCTCCCAGTGTGTAGTGGGCGCCTTGAATGGCAGCACCATGACATCGAGTGTGTCTATGTGAATGCGAGGCATCATTGTAAGTGCTTTGGGCTTCTGATACAGATAGAAAAGGTGCTATATAAATGCAGTCCATTTACCAAACAAGCTGTGACTGATGAAATGGAAGACTGGACATGCCTTTGGTGAGTGTTTACTAACCAGGCAGTTACACTATATACTACTCTGGCAGTGCACATGCTTTCAAGGAGTCTTTGCAATAATTGCTGACTAAGAGCTGAACAAGTACATACTAGGATACAAGCCAGTGAGTGACAGACCAATGAGCATTGGGCTACAAGACAATGCATTGAGTATAAAAATATTTCAAGAGTATACACCAAAAAGCAGGGCAGACAATGACACTGTTTCAGTTTTCAGTTTCTCCAAACACAGCCATGGAAGCAGACTGTGTAACTCTGTCAGAACTGTCTGGGTGTCTTCTGTCACTAGCTTCCTTCTTGCACGGTCGCTCACTTTTTGAGAACTAATTACTCCAGACAGATTTACCACATAGTACAATACTGTTTGTATTTCTTAATGACTGAAGTAAATGAAGTCCAAGACATATTCAGTGACTTGGAAATGTTCATGTCTCCATTCCCTGACTTGTCTAAGGGCCCCTTCACACATAGTGCGAATTTGGTCAAGTTGTGCATGAAGTGCGCATGAAGCAGGAATCGTATGCAAAATGTGTGAAATCATAGCTGTGTCGAAGGCCTCATACACCTGTTGCTACAACTATATGGGCACACCAGCGGCTGAAAAACAGAGTGTGCGCTGTGCGAGCCTATCGAACCCTCTCGCGGCAGGTGTCAGCCAAATTCCAACGGACACACTCGAACATCTAACACCACTCGTTTGGTACTTAGAAATATCTGGCCATTCGCACTATCATCATGAAAACAGTCAGCAGAGAATCACTGTTGAGCTGGATGTGAAATCTGTCTAAGTGCCCCATGACTGTGGAATCGTAAAAACCCACACACATGTAGTGCATGTGTCTCACACGTGTGCGTGTGTGTCATGCCCCCCACTTGCATAAAATGCTTATATGTATGTACAGATCTGATCACATGGGGGCCGGACAGCCAGGTCTGATCATACACAGCACAGGGAGGTGCCTGTCAGCTGATCGTAGCACACTGACAGCTGGATGACGGCTCAGTGCACACATTACATACACAGAAACCACCACTAAACGCTTCCTATAGCTTCTAATGAGAGTATGGATTCTGGTTGAAGGTATTTTGGACAATTCTTCTTGACAAAACATCTCAGGTTTGTTGGTTTCCGAGCATGGACAGCCCGCTTAAAATCACACCACAGATTTTCAATAATATGCAGGTCTGGGGACTGAGATGGCCATTCCAGAACATTGTACTTGTTCCTCTGCATGAATGCCTTAGTAGATTTTGAGCAGTGTTTAGGGTCTTTGTCTTGTTGAAAGATCCAGCCCGGGAGCAAGTTCAACTTTGTCACTGATTCATGAACATTGTTCTCAAGAATCTTCTGATATTGAATCCATGTGACCCTCAACTTTAACAAGATTCCCTGCACCGCCCACACAGCATGATGGAACTATGATGGAATTTTTCTTGGCCTGCCACTTCGGGCCTTAACTAGTACTGTGCCTGTAGTCTTCCATTTCCTCACTATGTTCCTCACAGTGGAAACTGACAGCTGAAATCTCTAAGATAGCTTTTGTATCCTTCCCCTAAACCATCATGTTGAACAACCCTGAGTTGTACTTATTCGTACTATGTGTGAAGGGCCACTAAAGAAAACAGGCTACAAAAGCAATTATTTGTATTGAAAATAATTTTCTCTTTCCAATTACGTATGGGCTCTGAAAATAAAGGGACTATGTATACAAATAGCTGTAATTCCTTAATGGTTAATGGAAAATCTTGTTTAATCACTTGAATTAAAGCCAAAGTTCTTCAGAGGCAAAGTTACAAAAAAAAACTATCACTGTCATCAATGCACATGAGTAGCCGCATGCATATGCTCACACTAACCACTAACGCATGACCACATACACAAAAGTTAACCATGGGTAGCATTTGTACGGCAATTTTGTTAGTAGTTATAGTTGCCATGCCAACAGAAACATTTCTGGTATAAACAGAAGTATGCTCCACATCCGGAAATCTGGTAATTCCTGAAAAACTATCTTCCTCGACCGAAACTGGACGAGGTAAAGTAAGAAACACTGGCAGGTTACAGTGTGAAAGTGTTGCTCCCATGCTGACAGTGACACTTACCACAATTGTCTTCATCAGAGTTGTCCCCACAGTCATTGTCATAGTCACACTGCCAGCGGCCCGGGACACAGCGGTTGTTCTTACATCGGAACTGGTACGGCTCACATGTTCTCTCAGCTGTAGATGTCACAGAAAATATTATTCCAGGAAGACTCAACGGAAAGGACACCAGCTGAACACCAAAATATAGAAACTTTATGGGCCTGATTTACTAAGAACCCAGATGACAAGTTCTAAACTGGCTGGCCAATCGAACTTTTTGCACGATGGGGTGGAGACAGTTTTACAGATGATTTACTAAGACTAACTGTGTGATTCTCCCTACCACATATAGTTACACTGGGCCACCATAGGGGCGCATTATTATTATTTGCCTCATCTTGAAGAGAAGCACAGTCAGCTGTTCTTCCAGTTGTGCTGTAACTGAGCCAGCCAGCTTTAAAAATACATCTAATAAGTGTAAACCAGACTGGACAAACTAAGTAAGAAATAAGATCCTCACAACACAACTGCATACTGCTGATTTTATTTCTCCTTAAACAGCACACAACAGCCACAGAGGACATTGCCCTGCTGTCCAATGCTGCTTCAGGCTTCACATGGCTTCGCAAGCTTCAATAATTCCAAGTACCATGAGTTCGGCCTGACACTCATTAAACAGCAGACTGCCTATAGTCACATTCATGTTTCTTGATTCTTTAATTGGTTCAGCTACAGACAACAAACCAGTAAACATAGACATCACTAACAGCTAGCAGTGCTAACTACCACAAAGTCCTGTGTCACACCACAGCTCTCCTGTTGAGATTGATACCCCAATGTCACTTTGTCAAACTTTCATAGTCACACTCCTGCAAAATCGGAAAAACTTGAGCGGTTTTCTCATACACATGTAAAAATTAAACGTGGATGTCGAGCTATGTGGCAGCACGGTGACTTAGTGGTTAGCACTGATGCCTCACAGCAAGGTTATGGGATCGCTTCCCATCCTTTCTGTGTGGAGTCTGCATGCCTCTGACCAAGGCAACGTCTCTACATCTGGAGTTGGCCCCCGGATGCCTGACTGTGGCTGCCCACTGGTCCTCGTGCTTGGACTGTCTCTAACTGTAATTAGAATGGGTTCAATGCAGAGATCAAATTTTGTTTTATGCAGGAAGAATGTACAATGACAATAAATATATTATTTAATATATTATTTAAAAAAGAACTATAGGACCGGAAATTCAGGTGACTGAGGAAAAAAAAAAAACAGATGTTGACGAAGCCATGCTTTCTGGGTTGATTTTTTCTAAATGTGGAAGGGAGAATTGATAGGGAGTGATAACGTGACCTAGATAGCAGCATGTAAATGAGGATTTTGCACAATTGGTTTAAATTAAATTCAATCAGTCACTTAACTGTATGCACCTTGTGCTCAGTTACGCACAATCTCTGCCACCTAACTGAGTGTGTTCACGTGCTGGCAATAAAAAGCAAACAGGTATTTCAACAAACCAGTGAAAAATTCTGCTGCATTCTGCTGATGGAACACACACAGACAACAGTACGCACAGTTCTCTGTGAAAGGAATCATAATTAAATGTCTGAAATAGGACTTTTCTCTGTTTTTGTAACAGCTGGCGTATTAACGTGTTCATGTGCTTTACATCCTGCAACAGCCATGATGTCCTACACAGACTCCGATATGTGTTTTTCAATTCTATGTAGGAAAACAACAACAGTCTGTCAGTCTGTCAGACAGTCAGCGCCATGGTTTCAAACGCACAAAATACAGACGCTATCAGCACTCGCTAAATTTCCGTTAGGATTTGGACAAAAGCCACAATTGCATATTCACAAAAGTAAACAAGCTAAATGGACAATAGATGCTATTTAGCGCTTTTGAAAAAAAAAAAAACAGTCCTCAGTGCAATGTGTTCATAAAATCAGCACGCACATTTTTTAAAGACTGCTATAGTGTTCACGCACATTTTTAAATAAGCAAACCTTTAGTGAATCAGGCGCTAAATGTCTCCTCAGTGCATCGATCTACATGAGTGGAGATTCTCACCACACTCTTCTTTTGGTTCATCTGATGCATCGCCGCAGTCATCCTCACTGTCGCACTTCCAGCGAGCAGGGATGCAGCGTCCAGAGTCTTTACAACGAAACTCATCTACTCCACAAGTCATCTGGGCTAGAGACAAAAAAATAAACAAATATATAAAAATATCCAAAACCATTAAACTTAAGAATCATCTGTGAAACTCTACACGGTAATGAATAGCCAAAGATGTACGATAAGAAGTTGTCTTACTGCAGTTGGCAGGTTCATCAGATCCATCAACACAGTCATTATCACGGTCACACACCCAGACGCGAGGAATGCATCGTTTGGTGATGGCGCACTGGAACTGAGTGGGAGCACATGTGACCTCGGCTATAAGAGAAGAGGTTTTTTTTTTTTAACCTTTTACAGTTTTAAAAGGCAGAAAACCACTGTGAAGAAGAGGACTTCACTATACTTACGACAGTCCTTCTCATCCTCTCCTTCTCCACAGTTGTCCTGCCCATTACAACGGAAGATTCCTGGAATGCAGCGGCTCGGGTGGGAACATTTGAACTGGCTTGGTAGACAAACGTGAATGTCTGTAAGACAACACAAAGGCAAGCAAACAAGAAAAAGACATAAACCATAGGATGTAGATTTAAAAATGGCAAATAAATTACTTTCTTGAATGTATACAGACAGGAATGTTTTCACAAATGTACAAGAAATGAGACCATCATTTTCCAGAAATTTTAGATTTCCAGATGTGGAGTGTAATGCTATAAGACAATGTTATATTGAGATGGCACAGTCAACCATTAATAGTCCCCAAGAACAAAAATATTAACTGCAGTTCGAGTTACGGGTGTGATTAAAAAGATTTGAGCCTGACCAAGAAAAACCAGGACTGAATTAATGTCATGCTTTATTTTTCAACATAATTCCCATGTAAGTCCACAGGCCTTTTCCAGCACTGCTGCAGTTCCTCAATACCTTTCTCATAAGAGGTCTTATCCTGGAGCTCAAGGAAGTCATCCACTGCAGATATGACATTATTATAATGATTTCTAGCAAGATGCCTTTCCATGTTTGGAAACAGATGGACTTCTGAAGGAGCCAAATCAGGGGAGTAAGGTAGGTGCGGAACAAGTTTGAAGCCACATTCATGAATGGCAACCACTGCGATGACCGACGTGGACCGGAGCGTTGTCCTGGTGAAACAAAACATCTTGTTGGAGCATTCCACACAGATTCTGCTTTATTTTCTCCCACAGCTGTCACAAAATGGAAGCATAATAGGCCCCATTGATGGTGTGTCCCTTCTGAAGATAGTCTGCCATTATGATATCCTCAGTATCCCAGAAGACAGAGGCCATGTGCTTTCCACCAGATGAGACCTTTGGCTTTCATTGGTGAGGGAGAACCCACAAGTTTCCAATGCTTTGATTGTTGTTTGGACTACAGTTTGAAGTAATGCACCCAGGTGTTGTCCATGGTCACAAATCATTGCATTTAGTTATTGGGATCTGCCTCAAAAGCCCAAAGATTCTCCCTAGACATCCGGAACCTTGTGAGTGAGAATTGGCTATGAGAAACCTTGGGACCAATCATGCTTCAGTTCTTCCATCAGAACCGAAGGAATTCTCTCCTGGGAAATACATACAGTACTGGCTATTTATGTGACACTCACTTGCTGTTATGTCACCAAGGACCATATCATGGATCTTCTGGATCATATCGGACAAAGTGGCAGTTCTGGGTCTTCCTGTTTTGATCCATCTTGGATGCTTGTTCTGCCCCTCTTGAATTCGGCTGATCAGCATTTAACTGTAGCATAAGATGGGCCACTCTCCCCTAATGTCACTGCCAATTTCCTCATGGATCTCCTTCAGAGACATTCCCTGTTTTTGTGAAATATTGAATCATAGCACGCCCACCAGCTTTGTCCATTTTGTCTGACGCACCCCTACTTACCTCACTGAAATACTGCATCGCCAACATAGCACCAAGTGAGTCAAAATTACACACATTCTCAAGAGAAATGTTGGTTTCTCAGAATGTAAAAGATGGATGACCACGCCCTAATTTTTCTGGATCAAGCTCAAAACTTTTCAATCGCCCCTCCTAGTATATGCGGTCACGCATTTATAGTCAGAGATAGACACTTCGACACTTGCACTAATTTAATCCCTGCACCCGCATGCAATTCATAGTGCCAATGCAACCCGCTGTCCCACTGCATGCAACACTTTGTCCTGTTTACCTCTCGTTATATAAAATAATTATTTTGTAGCCGATGATGCATTTGCTGTTGGAACTTGGCTTATGAACGCATCTCTCATCGCTCCTGGAATCACAGACAAATTATCTGCAGCTGCTGCTTCTCTCGTGTGCTTCATGAGGTGGAGAACGCATTTGGAATAGTCGCAAAGGTAATTATTTATAATATTTATATTGTAATGGATTGGTAAAACAGTTGCATTTTCATTCCTTCTTATGAGTTAGATAATGTATCTGTAAAATTATATTAATTGTGGATGTAACATCTCATCATAATCGTTCAGATCCATTGCGCTGCTCTGCAGCAATGAGACGCATTGACTTGCAGTGACACGCAGTGTTTTCAAATAAGTTGCGCAATGTTCACGTTTAGTTCACAAATTTAATGTGTGACAGATATTTTGAACATTTAAACATTTTCTTTGTGCGCCTGCACGCAGCCGTACACAGCTCATACACTGGTTACTCTCTGGCACGCCAGAGTGCGTGCCAGTGCAGGGTTCAAATTCATGCAAGTGTCAAGGTGGCTTTAGTATAGCAGTCAAGCTTTAACCATTAGCATCAATTGCATCAAACATGTTAACTGCAGTTCACATCACCAAAGATTTTTGTGACTACAGTGACTATATGTGCTAATGCAACACATGAGCCCATACATATGTTTACGGTGAAGCCCATTCTGACTTTCAGGGATATGTTTCCCATGAGGCCACAGTTTTAAACCTTTCCAATGCCTTTGAAAACCTGGATCTGGGAGCCTGACTGTGATGAACTGGGATACTGTGGAGTGGTCTTGTTTTAACTGTGGGATAATTTACAAGATTTTCAAAAAAATCTTTCTTCTATTGTAAATTCAGGCATACTTTGGTAATCCCTTGGTAAACCCGTAACACTGGTGTACATGCCATGGCATCGGTGGGAGGTTTTGTGGAAACGCCCTCCTTTAGTTGAACTATGTGTGACCTATGACTGTTTGTCCACATGTCACTTGGTATAAGTCTGTCATGTTGCATGATATAGGCTGTGACCTTCTGGGACTAATAACAATGAACAGCAATAAAACATGATACTTCCATGTCTGAAAATCCAATCATTCCTGGTAACTTTCATCTCTGTGTACGTATATGCAGAAAATTACCACAGTTGGCTTCATCTGAGTTGTCCTGGCAATCGTTGTCTCCGTCACAGATGTAGGCAGGGTTGGTGCAGATGCCAGTACCACACTGAAACTGCCCCGGCCTGCACTTGAATTCCGCTATTAGAAAAGAGTTAGAGTAAGTGACGCTGTAGTACAACACTACAGAATTGTCCCTCTCTTGCTTAACCTTACTCACACTGTATCACACATACAGTATGTACAAAAAAAAAATCCACTATCCTCTCTTAAATAACCCACAATAATGTGTTAAATGTAATTTCAATGATAATTTTGACAGCTCAGCAAAACTACATTCTTAATATTTCCAGGCTATGACGAATCTGAAAATAAGTATTTGCCACACACCCACATGGCGGCCAAATATACATTTTCCCATCTGCTTCTCACCAATTTAGCAGCTTTAAAATGTGATACTCCTATGCTTTCTGGCTAAAAATATACAGTGGTAATACAGCTGACCCTTGCACCTGCCTAATTACCTTGAACTCATTTTCATCTTCCTCTATGGGATTCATCAAAAGTGATGAAATTATACTGAAGAACTTGTTTAACCCATAAACCTTTCAGTACGTGTTTTCAGTGACATGCTAATGGACAAAAAAATACCGATGGGCTGCACAACTCGACTCCAAATTTGAACATCTGATGCATTTTCATGAAATGCTCATCTCATCAGCATACATATACACTTTCACAGACAGAAATAATTATCCTGATGAACTTTTATATATAGTGGTGACTGTTCAAATAAAAATGTAGATTTTTTTTTCAAGATCAACATTTGTTCACATTATTTGTTCATATTCATGTCATAAACATTTATCATAAACAAAAAGGAACAGAAGGAAGATAAATATTGTATAGTGTCTGAAAACAGCTTAGCCAATCTGATGAAGATAGATTAAAATCATTTTTGAAAAAATGTTTTTTGAAATTTTTGAAAAATTTGTATACCATTGTGGCTCATGGACATTCCAAATGGCCACCATGTGAGTGTTAACACAACTGACGACATTGATTTCCAGATTCCCCATGTTCTAATGAGGCCAAAATTACGTATATAGGTTTCCTGATGTCCTGAACGAGTGAATGAAAAACTGTTGCAAACCTAAATCTAACACTTACGGCAGTCAGCCGGCTCATCTGACCGGTCACCACAATCATCCTCTGTGTCGCATTTCCACCAGAATGGAATGCACTTGTCATTCTTGCACACAAACTGCCAGAGGAAGAAGAAAATAAATTAACATGCTCACAGAGTGGAATACCAAAACTCCACTGATATAAAGCAGCTAGAAAATGGCAGGTAGTCAGCAGACAAACAGTAGGTCAAAGCGCTTAAACAAGTTTCAATTAAACATCAACACGTGAAAAGCTGCTTATCAACTGAAGCCATTGATACTGGTGATATTGACAGCATCTATACCTGGCTGGCGGTACAGTTAGACATGCAAGTGCGCTGATTGTTGGCCAGGTAGAAGTTGGTGGGACAGGCGCACTTGTAACCTCCTCCAGGAGAAAGGAGGCAGAGGTTACTGCAGCCCCCGTTGTTCGTCTGGCATGAATGATTGAACACTGAGAAGAAAAGGAGAAAAACCTTGTGATTGTATCACACAAGTTGGAATGTTTGTCTTGTCTGAATCCTCGTGGTTAAACACGATACTTACACAATCTCAGACTTTATGGAGCCTTTTTAAACTAGATGTTTGGTTAGCACATTGATACACTGAGCCAAACGTCTGATGCAACACCCATGTTTATTCAGGTACAAACAATATTTGAATTAGTGCAAAAAAATGACAAAAAGCTGTCATAAAATATGAAAAAAATATAAAGGGCGGACAGCTCATCTGCACAAGTCAAACTGTGGATCTGGATCATTAAAACCAGAACTTTGTGGTGCCACCTCTTGCAACACATAGAGCTTGAATTTTGTGAGGTAGAGAGGATACCAACTGTTGGTTTTTGCCTGTTTGATTCTGTTCTAGTCCCCTTAGAGTGCCTGTGACGACTTGAATGGTTCTGGAACACACTTCCTCACATGATGATCCCAAAGTTGTCAAAATCTTGAGAATATGTGGTCTATTCAAGTTACAAAATATTATTTTGTCTCAATAGCCATCTAATTGAAGATATATTCACAATAGAAGCTATTGCAAACCGTTTCTGTTACATTTGCAATCAAGCATACGAGCAGCTGTTTCTCATGGTGATTTCGACCTCATCACCCTGTAGATAAACATTATGTCAGAACAATGCCAAATGACATTTAAACACGAAAATGTTGCGTCTAATTATAGGGAAAATTTGCCAAGGATTGTGTTTGGAATTCTGCTCCAACTTGGTCGACTGGCAAAAAAAAAAAAAAAAAAGAACCTGCTTGTGCAATCAAGTGGGATGAGTGGAATTAAATGCAATCAAATTTTATTTCCCTTAGCATATTTACAACAAAAATTGTACCCCGTGCAAAAGGTGAAAGATGTTTTATGTATTTCTACATGAGGACAGCAGGCAGAGACACGCACCTCATGGAGGAATGTTGTAAGTTCATGTCCTTCAAAACACGGTGCGTGTTCTCTAGCTGGGACATCCAGGAGCAGAGATCACAACAGCAGCAGCTGTGGGTGGACACGCCCCCCCTGTCTGTTCAGCGCCCAGACCAACGTGTCACTCTGTGTTATGTGGTCATTCATTTTCATTATTTATTATGTAATTGTGTATGTAGGTATTGTCATAATTATTTATATACCTGTCCTGGCAGTGGTTTCTGTGTTTTTAATTTGTGCACTGAGCCGTCATCCAGCTGTCAGTGTGCTGCGATCAGTTGACAGGCCCCTCCCCGCGCTGCATGCTGTCAGACCTGGTTGTCCGGCCCCCATCTGATCAGATCTGTACATGCATATAGGCATTTTATGCAAGTGTGTCCCCCCAGCACACCGCATGTGTTGGAGGGAGCGGAGGGGGAGCACACGAGCACACGTGTGAGACACATGCACCACATGTATGTTGCTTTTTGCAACAGCACACTCGTGGGGTCACTTAAGACAAATTTCACATCCAGCTCGAATGTGATCAGACAGTGAACTCATCTCTGTGCTTGTTCTGTTAGACCTCAGTGCTGCTTTTGATACTGTTGACCATAAAATTTTATTACAGAGATGAGAGCATGCCATAGGTATTAAAGGCACTGCGCTGCGGTGGTTTGAATCATATTTATCTAATAGATTACAATTTGTTCATGTAAATGGGGAATCTTCTTCACAGACTAAGGTTAATTATGGAGTTCCACAACATTCTGTGCTAGGACCAATTTTATTCACTTTATACATGCTTCCCTTAGGCAGTATTATTAGACGGCATTGCTTAAATTTTCATTGTTACGCAGATGATACCCAGCTTTATCTATCCATGAAGCCAGAGGACACACACCAATTAGCTAAACTGCAGGATTGTCTTACATACATAAAGACATGGATGACCTCTAATTTCCTGCTTTTAAACTCAGATAAAACTGAAGTTATTGTACTTGGCCCCACAAATCTTAGAAACATGGTGTCTAACCAGATCCTTACTCTGGATGGCATTACCCTGACCTCTAGTAATACTGTGAGAAATCTTGGAGTCATTTTTGATCAGGATATGTCATTCAATGCGCATATTAAACAAATATGTAGGACTGCTTTTTTGCATTTACGCAATATCTCTAAAATTAGAAAGGTCTTGTCTCAGAGTGATGCTGAAAAACTAATTCATGCATTTATTTCCTCTAGGCTGGACTATTGTAATTCATTATTATCAGGTTGTCCTAAAAGTTCCCTGAAAAGCCTTCAGTTAATTCAAAATGCTGCAGCTAGAGTACTAACGGGGACTAGAAGGAGAGAGCATATCTCACCCATATTGGCCTCTCTTCATTGGCTTCCTGTTAATTCTAGAATAGAATTTAAAATTCTTCTTCTTACTTATAAGGTTTTGAATAATCAGGTCCCATCTTATCTTAGGGACCTCATAGTACCATATCACCCCAATAGAGCGCTTTGCTCTCAGACTGCAGGCTTACTTGTAGTTCCTAGGGTTTGTAAGAGTAGAATGGGAGGCAGAGCCTTCAGCTTTCAGGCTCCTCTCCTGTGGAACCAGCTCCCAATTCAGATCAGGGAGACAGACACCCTCTCTACTTTTAAGATTAGGCTTAAAACTTCCCTTTTTGCTAAAGCTTATAGTTAGGGCTGGATCAGGTGACCCTGAACCATCCCTTAGTTATGCTGCTATAGACTTAGACTGCTGGGGGGTTCCCATGATGCACTGAGTGTTTCTTTCTCTTTTTGCTCTGTATGCACCACTCTGCATTTAATCATTAGTGATTGATCTCTGCTCCCCTCCACAGCATGTCTTTTTCCTGGTTCTCTCCCTCAGCCCCAACCAGTCCTAGCAGAAGACTGCCCCTCCCTGAGCCTGGTTCTGCTGGAGGTTTCTTCCTGTTAAAAGGGAGTTTTTCCTTCCCACTGTCGCCAAGTGCTTGCTCACAGGGGGTCGTTTTGACCGTTGGGGTTTTTACGTAATTATTGTATGGCCTTGCCTTACAATATAAAGTGCCTTGGGGCAACTGTTTGTTGTGATTTGGCGCTATATAAATAAAATTGATTGATTGATTGATTGATTGATCGTCTGCTGACTGTTTTTGTGCTAATAGCGTGACTGGCCACACATTTTCTAAGTGCCAAGCGAGCGGTGTTAGATGTTTGTGTGTCACCTGGAATTTGGCTGACACCTGCCGCAAGAGGGCTCAAATGGGCTCTCACGGGGCACACCATAAGGGAGGTGATGGTCTAGTGGTTAAGGTGTTGGGCTTGAGTCCAGAAGATCATGGATTCAAATCCCCATCTGACTTGAAAATCACTAAGGGCCCTTGGGCAAGGCCTTTAATCCCCTATTGCTCCCGGTGTGTAGTGAGCGCTTTGTATGGCAGCAACCTGACATCGGGGTGAATGTGAGGCAATTCTAAAGCACTTTGAGCATCTGATGCTGATGGAAAAACGCTATATAAATGCAGTCCATTTACACTCTGTCTTTCCGTGCACAAATAGTTGTAGCAACAGGTGTATGGGGCGTTGGAGGCAGCTCCAATTTTACACTTAATGCATACGATGATTCCAGCTTCGTACTATGAGTGAAGGGGCCCTTACTGTTGTTAGCTGTACAGTTTTTCAGCCGATTGTTCTGCCATTAAGTTTTCCCAAATCCTTACAGTTTGCATTTGTGTCTTGTCAGACGATGTTAATTTTGACAGCATATTCTGGTTTAATTTTAGTCATAGTTGAAGAAAATGCTATTTAGGTTTGCTCATAATGTAGTCATCTGGATTGTTTTGGTTTTAGTCAACTAAATATCAGATTTTTGTCAATGAATTCTCAGTTCACAAAAATCTTATATTTGGTTGACTAAAACTAGACTAAAACTATCCAGATGACTAAATTATGACTAAAACTAAATGCTATTTTCTTTGACTATGACTAAAACTAACCAAAATATGCTGTCAAAATGAATACTCCTGCTATAATTTTTGAACAAATGCTTTTGTATAATTGTGTGTCTGTTACGTAGTGTATTAACTACTAAATGCATAATTTACACATTAACGACACATTAAGTAATAATCGCTTGCAGTTACTGCACTAAGAAGGAAGCTCCTGAGCTGCCACTGAACATTTCATATAAGAAAAGGTAAGACATCCTAGAAGTAGTGGTAGTAGTAGCAGCAGCAAAGTACCAGAAGAAGAAATCAATAAGACAAAATGTATTCACCCAAATTTGATAAAACAGGTATGTTTATGCACTATAACACTGCCCAAGTCTATTCCAAGGTCCTCCTGTCACATTCATAAACATATATTTCAAGCACTGAAGATTATTTCATCCAACTGCTGAATATGCTTTAGTGCTGACTTACCTTCAGGTTGTCTGTAGGGGTGGAAAATGTGGATGTCCATCGGCCGGTGCAGTGTGCTGATCAAAGTGGACTTGTTGGTGCCTAGACTCTTATGAGCCCTGTTGATGGACTTTGTCTCCCAGTCGGTCCAGTAGATGTACTCCTCAAACAGTGTCATAGCAAAGATGTGGGGGATATCTTGGTTGAGAACTGTGGGGTCACAGAATGGCAGTCACTGTTTGATGCAGTGTGGTCCCTAATGGCTGCTGCTGGTGGAATCGCCATGTACACCACGTGAAGCTGCCAGCTATTCCATCTAATATCTACAAAAAAATGTCACTGTCATTTTGTCTTGTGTGAGTGTGTATGTGCGTGCGCATGTGCGTGAATGTGCAGCAGCCTCTCTTTCATGACCGTTGTTTCCTCTCTCCGCCCATAATGCCCTGAGAATTTATTGTACACCTGTGCTCCAGCTGCTTTTGTCTTCTTGAGTACTTTTGTAAACATGACATCACATATTTCAAATGTGGTGCTAACTGGACAACACCTGTTGATGAGGCTGGACAATTTTGTAAAAAAAAAAAAGGATTTTAAACAATTAACATGGTTCACTTCCTTTAGCCTAACAGAGTAATAATAACACACCGAAGAGGAGCATGAACAGCTTATTGCTGTTATATGCCTGTGATCATTAAACACATCAGTCACGTATGACAGACGACATTAATAATGTGAGTGAGTAACTGAAAGAGAGATAGGGGACTGCACTGAAACCCAGTTACACACTTAGTATTATTGGTTATAGTACAAGAGCTACTATAATAATGTGTACACCCAAAACAAAATTACACTTAAAATGCAGCAGAAGCTATGAAATACCACCACCTACTTGTTTCAAATTGCCACCTATTTTGTCATTTGCGGAACACCCTGTCATGTATGCATTCTCTGACTTGATGAAAAAACTAGCTGTAAAACAGATGAATTAGTCATGTTATACTTAAGGATGTGTATACGTATGCACAGCATGTGTTTTGACTTTAATATTTTTATTTTGTTTATCTCATAGATTAGATTAGACAGAACTTTGATCCTTTGGGAAGACTCCCTCAGGGAAATTAGACTTCACTGTGATTTTAAAGGGCATTATTTTAGAAATTTTAGCATAAAGAAGCCTGAATTTAAAATAAATAAATACAGTAGTGTTCAGAATAATAGTAGTGCTATGTGACTAAAAAGATTAATCCAGGTTTTGAGTATATTTCTTATTCTAACATGGAAAACAAGGTACTAGTAGATTCAGTAGATTCTCACAAATCCAACAAGACCAAGCATTCATGATATGCACACTCTTAAGGCTATGAAATTGGGCTATTAGTAAAAAAAAAAAAGTAGAAAAGGGGGTGTTCACAATAATAGTAGTGTGGCATTCAGTCAGTGAGTTTGTCAATGTTGTGGAACAAACAGGTGTGAATCAGGTGTCCCCTATTTAAGGATGAAGCCAGCACCTGTTGAACATGCTTTTCTCTTTGAAAGCCTGAGGAAAATGGAACGTTCAAGACATTGTTCAGAAGAACAGCGTAGTTTGATTAAAAAGTTGATTGGGGAGGGGAAAACATATACGTAGGTGCAAAAAATTATAGGCTGTTCATCTACAATGATCTCCAATGCTTTAAAATGGACAAAAACACCAGAGACGCGTGGAAGAAAACGGAAAACAACCATCAAAATGGATAGAAGAATAACCAGAATGGCAAAGGCTCACCCATTGATCAGCTCCAGGATGATCAAAGACAGTGTGGAGTTACCTGTAAGTGCTGTGACAGTTAGAAGACGCCTGTGTGAAGCTAATTTATTTGCAAGATTCCCTCGCAAAGTCCCTCTGTTAAATACAAGACATGTGCAGAAGAGGTTACAATTTGCCAAAGAACACATCAACTGGCCTAAAGAGAAATGGAGGAATATTTTGTGGACTGATGAGAGTAAAATTGTTCTTTTTGGGTCCAAGGGCCGCAGACAGTTTGTGAGATGACCCCCAAACTCTGAATTCAAGCCACAGTTCACAGTGAAGACAGTGAAGCATGGTGGTGCAAGCATCATGATATGGGCATGTTTCTCCTACTATGGTGTTGGGCCTATATATCGCATACCAGGTACCATGGATCAGTTTGGATATGTCAAAATACTTGAAGAGGTCATGTTGCCTTATGCTGAAGAGGGCATGGCCTTGAAATGGGTGTTTCAACAAGACAATGACCCCAAGCACACTAGTAAACAAGCAAAATCTTGGTTCCAAACCAACAAAATTAATGCCTCGCAGATGTGAAGAAATCATGAAAAACTGTGGTTATACAACTAAATACTAGTTTAGTGATTCACAGGATTGCTAAAAAAGCAGTTTGAACATAACAGTTTTGAGTTTGTAGCGTCAACAGCAGATGCTGCTATTATTGTGGAACTGTATTGCGGAATTGTATTACTCTGGAACGATTTGCCTCTCCACGTTCAAACAGCCCCCACAGTGGAGTGTTTTAAGTCTCGTCTGAAGACCCACTTTTATTCCCTGGCTTTTAGCTCTGCGTGAGTTGTATGGTCCTCTGTTGTCTTTTGGCCCAGTGTTTTATTTATTTATTGTTTTATTGTTTTTATGTCTATTTATTAGTATCTGAGTTGGTTTATTGTCTTGTATAGTTTGTATAATTATTTTTCTGTGCAGCACTTTGGAAACTGTTTTGTTGTTTAAATGTGCTATATAAATAAAGTGGATTGGATTGGATTGTGAACACCCCCTTTTCTACTTTTTTTTTTTTTTACTAATAGCCCAATTTCATAGCCTTAAGAGTGTGCATATCATGAATGCTTGGTCTTGGATTTGTGAGAAACTATTGAATCTACTGGTACCTTGTTTCCCATGTAACAATAAGAAATATACTCAAAACCTGGATTAATCTTTTTAGTCACATAGCACTACTATTATTCTGAACACTACTGTAAATAATTTAAACAACCTGAATTATGTTTTTTAAATTTGATGTCATAAAAAAATTAAACCGTCTTAACAGCTCAAGGATTCACTAACGTTCGAGCTCAAGGGCTCACAAATCTCCGAGCACCACTGTATCAGTGTGCTGGGCGACGAGTGCTATGCCTCATTATATTTACACTGTAATTGCAGTTGTTCTGCTTACATGCATTTGTCATTTTGTATTTGTAGCTGGAACATTATGGAAATGTACAAGTTTAAAACACTAGTACACATGCATCATCACACACATGCAAAACATTCACATCAAGCCCCAGTTGAAAGCACAATTAGCTGGCTACAGTTTCAGCACAGAACTAAAGTGGTTAAACAATAAAACTTTTATTGTTGTTAGATAGTAATAGATTTACAACGTGAGGCTGAAATGAAATGTGAGGGAGGTTAGTATGAGGCGCCCATTAGTCCACTCTTATCTGAAGTTCAAATGGCTAACAAATGGCCAGCACATGCGTGCATGTGTGTGTGTGTGTGTGTGTGTGTATATATGTAAAGTCTGGTGAACATCTTGACACACCACAAGTTATTTTTAATAAATTATGATTTTAAATCTGTCAACATATTGAATATAAAATGTTTTGTTCGTTTCTCAAAAAGAATGAACTTTTTAAGATTTTATTACAAACACCAAGTTTAGTTTGCTCTATGATTTATCAGATAAAGCTGTCATTGCAGCTAGCTGTCAGTCCCAACACGCTGCTGGGATCAGCACTCTTTCCCGATGGGAACAATGACAGATGTTCAACATGCTCTAAACTATCAGACCTCTGCCTCAGCACAAAGCTCTGAGCTGAGAATGACAGAAAGCACTATCTCAAACATGCAATCAGAAGCTTTTATGTTATGTAAATACTTGATCTAAGCTCTGCCATGTAACTGACAGGGTACCACGGCTATTTTGAGGCATAAAACCTTGAGGTAATGTTTTATATGCAACATGTTCTTGCAGAAACTTCACTAAATGTGACAAATTTGACTAACAATGTTCCCTGTACTGGAGAATTCTTCTTGTGCACTAAGCTGGCTGACAATGTCGACTATTGTAGCGAGCATGCTAAACAGCTGAGAGGCATTCAGATGCCATATATTCTAGTGTCCTCAGTGATCACAACAATCTCTTCTATTCAACTATCTCACGCCCCCAGGCCTAATATGGCTGCAGGAGTCCAGCCAACAATCTGACTGGCCTGCTTAAGCACTGCAGTACTGATAAAATTATGTGTATGACAGTTTGATGCTCTGCTCTTGCAGTGAAAAAACAAAACTTAGCCGCAACATTTAACCACAGCAGAACCCAGTCTGAACATTTACTTGTAGCTAAGTGGTTAGTGCATTTGGTTTCAGTGCGGAAGGTCCCCGGTTCAAACCCCACCTCTGCCACATTTCTCCATGTAATGTGGAGTTGTGTCAGGAAGGACATCCGGTGTCGTAGACCGAACGGTCCCCCCAAATAATCGATCCTCCTGCCTTCACTGTGCATGCGTCATTTCGCAACGTCAGTGGCAACTGCCCTCCAGTCATCATCTATCTCAGCGACAGATATCTGAAGCTTTTGTACAACAATCATTTCCACATATATTCAGCATTATTTCATCATAAAAGACAGGGGAAGTGATCAGAGCGCACAGCAGCACATCTGAGTCTGACTCTCTACACCCAAAGCAATCAAAGGGAATAATGTGATTATTAACCATCAGATGACAAAGTAAAACCTCTTAAATCATTCTAAAGTCAGTTTTAAGCAGAAACGAGGCAATAATTTGTGAATCGCTGCTGATGCTCTGAAATGACACATGCGCAGCGAAGGCGGGGGGGACCGTTTGGTCTACAATACTGGCACAAAACGTCTGCCAAATCAACATGCTGACCCACCCACTTTGGATCTGCTGTGGCGACCCCATGCAAAAACAAGGGAGCAGGCGAAGGCACTTACTTTTTACTTTAGTATTTACATACAAATGCAGTTTTCATTCATGAACAACCCAAACTGTGACTGAATTATCATACTGTGCCCGATATAAGGCAGTAGGGAGTTTTCACGCACTCATAAAAGGCCAAGGTCCTTAATCTACTGAATCATAAACATATGTAGGTTATACTCTAGACTACAGTATGGATATAAATGAAGCAAGGAGCACTTTCAACAATAAGTCACAAGAGTGCAGGTATAAAGGAAACAATGGAGAGTCTGCATTTGCATGGGGGTTTGTGTCCTGTTACCTGTGTGTCTGCCGGTCCCATCCAGACTAGCAAACTCAATGTAGTCTTCCCGGGCATCAGCCCAATATATCCGATCATTGATGAAGTCCAGTGTAAGTCCATTGGGCCAGGTGATCTTATCCTCTATGATGACACTTCGGTTGGTGCCGTCCATCCCAATTCTCCCAATATGGGGACTGTCGCCCCAGTCAGACCAATAGAGATACCTAAGCCCATGATCGTTTTACAGGTTAACAAATAATAAATAATTCATGAAATCTAAGTTCACATTCAAAAAATAGATAGGCAGTCAGGTGGGTTGTAAAGTTTTACAGCATTTAGTTGATCAGTTTAACATAATATTACTCATATTTCTTACCCGTTGCGTACATCCACAGCCACAGCACGTGGTTCCTTCAAGCCATTGTTCACCAAAACTGTCCGATAGGCACCGTTGAGTTTTGACACCTCAATGGTGTCCCGGCCCTTATCACACCAGTAAAGGTTCCCACCTACCCAGTCCACTGCTAAACCATCCGGGTTACTCAGGGAGGTCCGATGTAATACCTGTCAGGTAAGTCAGATACAGTATTGCACTTTTCTCTCTTTCTCTGTTAGACTTCAAGGTTTTGCTAACATTGATGACACAGAACATAAGCACACCCTCTAATCTCCCAGAACATATGGATGCTTACAGTGGCTTGCAAAAGTATTCAGCCCCTTGGTATTTCCCACATTTTAATTTGTTTATGGCATTTCAAATACAAAAAGTAAATCAGGCTTCTCAATATAAAAATTTCTAAAATTATCTTCCTTAGACTCAAAGTGAAAACAATTCTCTACAACTTGATATAAATTAATTAAAAATATAAAAGCCAAGATGATGGGTTGCATAAGTAATCAACACCTTTGGAATAATACCTGTAAATAATCAGTTTAATTGCCAGTTTTCTTCAGACAAGTCAGGAGATGGATACATGAACATAGAGGAGGGTCTTCTTTCACTAAAACATCAAATCTAGCTTTGATCTCAGATGTACCTTCCGGCAAATTATAGCTGAACGTTCAGGTCTTCTTTTTAAGAAAATCCTCCTCTGCTCCACTTCATCATGAAGCTGTATAACTGGGGATATAAAATCCAAAACTTGCACTGTGCATAATTTCTCCAATCACAGCCACAGAACCCTATAACGTCTTCTGTGTTGTCTAGGTGTCTTGGTGGCTTTGCTCACTCTTCTCCTTCTTGCACAGTCACTCAGTATTTGAGAACTGTCTACTCCACACAGATTCACCATAGAGTGCCATATTGTTTGTATTTCTTCATAACTGATGTAAATAAAGTCCAAGGCATATACAGTGACTTGGAAATGTTCATGTATCCATCCCCTGACTTGTCTGAAGAAAATTGGCAATAAAACTGATTATTTACAGGTATTATACCAAAGGGGCCCATTACTTATGCAACACATCATCTTGGTTTTTATATTTTTAATTCATTTATATCAAGTTGTAGAGATTTACTTTCAGCTTGAGTTTAAGGAAAATAACTTCAGAAATTTTTATATTGAGAAGCCTGGTTTACTTTTTGTTTTAAAATGCCATAAACAAATTAAAATGTGTGAAATACCAAGGGGCTGAATACTTTTGCAAGCCACTGTACGTACCCTCACATGCTCTGTGTTCACAATCTGTAGGTTTATTCTGTGACAGCATGGTACAACACTGTTGCATATCATGCTCCTTTGTCCAAAGCAATATTCTTACTAAGATTAGATATTCAACTTCTGTTGAGTCCTTGAAATCAAGACTCAAAAGACATCTTTAATCTGATTTCTATAATTAGCAACGTTTGACCTTATTTTATTATTTCAAATTTTAAGATAGCCTAAATGTACAGCCTAGTGTCCAAATCACTGATATTGTACACTTATAATTACCATATTTTCCAGACTATAAGGTGCACTTTTTTACTGTTTGGCTGGTGCTGTGACTTATTTTTCAAAGCGACTTATACATCAACAGCACACTGCATTATCATCGACAGGCCACATCCCCACACTCCCTGCTCCACCCACAGTTGAAAGCTGTGCTCAGCCAATGAAGAGCTGGAAAATATCAGAATGAAATATTTAGATGTGCTGAGACTGAGGAGTGCAACAGCCACATGTTGAGTGAATGGATGGGGTGTGACCTACACCACAAGATGGACAATAAACTGGCGCATCACAGAATCATAACAACGACCTGAAGAGCCACTTTCACAGGTGGGGCTATGACACTGGCGAGGCTGATATTAAATACAAAATCTCAAGAATAGCGTAGTACCCTCCCTAGGTCTCTGAACCATCCCAATAACTCTAGACATTGGATTCTTGGGCTTGGCCTCAATATGCACTATTTACTACTTGTTCATAACTGCTTGTAACCTTGTAACTGTTAGAATGGCCTAAGCAATGGGTCACTCCTGTGAGTCTGGTCTGCTTGAATTTTCTTCCTCAAAAATGCCAGAGGGGGCTTTTCTTCTTACCACTGCGGCCTATGTGTGTGCTCAGCGGGGTGTTGGTAAGGTGACCTTACCTGTGTGAAGAGCCTTGAGGCAGCTTTCTTGTGATTTGGCACTTAAACTGAATTAAATTAAAGTGAGAGCAGGTAGACATGAAATCATCCAGGGCAGGTGCCCTCCAGGAACAGATTTGAGCATGCAATAACAATTAACCATTAGCTTCTGCTTGTTAACGTGGTGTCTGCATTATTATGAATAAAAAATGTTAGTGAGAAAATATCCTCCCATAACATCTAAAAATAGAGCGTAAGTTGGAATTAGGTGGAACTGTCCTTTATTATACAGTCAGTTACATCACCATGCGCAGGTAATTGCCAAGGAGGTGAATATAAATATTTTGCTGGCAGGCCTTGTTGCATGAAGCTATAGCACTATGTTTCAAAAATAAATGCAACGTATACACTGATGTGGCCTACATATGTTGTTTTCCTCTTCATGATGCCTTTTTTTTTGACTGATGTGTCTAATATTACAGTGCGCGATTTTGTCTGGAAAATACAGTATGCTCTTTAACATACTGTATCACTGTATCAATCAACATTGTATGGCACTTTGGAACAATGTATTGGAAAGTCTTAAATGTAAAACATTATTATTATAGTTAAAACATAGAAAGGAAATAATGCAAAACAGCTCCTAAAATAGTGAAGTCAGAATGTCTCCATTGCCCCCTAGTGGTTGGTTAGAGCACAGGTCATTAATTGCACCACCTCCAAGCAAGTAAAAGAGACAAATTAAAACAAATATTCAAACTATGTCTCATTATTTTTTCTTAAAAACGTGTTGAGGTAATTTACTCCTATTACATTTTACACAGACAGAATAAATCTGAGCATATGACTGTCTTCACTGACCTCCATGTTGCTGCCATTCATTCGCATACGTCGGATCATGCTGCCTTGGGTAGTCACATCTGTCCAGTAGATCATCTGTTCTGCATAGTGAAAGTCTAGCGCAACTGCATTGTTCAGACCCTGCAAAAGGCAGTATTAGCAGGTTCTTATAGTGTAACTATAAGAATGTCAAGCGGTTGTTGATATGTAATATGTGTGTCTTACCTGTTTTATGAGAGTATAGTTGGAACCATCCAGGTTGAGTTTTCTCAAATAGTAACGATTAGCAAAGATGAGGTACGGCTCCTCTTCTGCACATGAAAAGAAGACAAAAACCATATGTTTAAGAATTGATTTGACTAATACCAACTGCTTATGTAGTGTCCAGGAGACAGCATCCTGTCTTACCTGATGTGGACTTGCAGATGGTGGGATCATTGGGGCTAAGTTCAAAGCCATCCACACACAGGCAGTGGAAGCTGCCATGTGTGTTGATGCAGCGCTGAGAGCAGGGGTAGGTAGTTGTGCACTCGTCTATATCCACACACGTTTTCCCATCCCGCTTCAGCTGGAAACCAGGGTGACACCTGCACTGAAGGGGCCAAGCGCACAGAAGACATGTCAGTACCTCACGAGCTACACATTCATCCATATCTGACTTTTTATCTGGACTCATCAGAAAAACTTGTGAAATGGAATTGCTCAATAAAGTGTAACACATGAAAACACATTTTTGATATATCAAGATCAGCGCAAAATTTATTTGCAGCTGTGAAATACACTGTATAAATAGCTGTTAAAGAGTCACCCAGGTGAAGTTTTTCAGAAGTCAAAGAAACTAGACTTGCTGTTTTGCTTTTAAAGACATTTCAAATGGCTTGTTCAGTCTAAAGTAAACTGATCTGGAAACCATAACTTTCCACAAGGGGAGTGATTCTGCTCCTAATGGAACAAGTTCATCATTTATCAGTTCTGAAGGGTTATGACTTTGGATCTCAAAGAGAATTATGGGTAATCAAATAATGCAGAAGTGTTATGATATATCGGCATGATGCCCTCTAAACAGTGCAACAGATCTGTGGCAAATCAAAACAAGGTGATTGGAGAAATTTAACAGTGAGATCTGGTGATGGGCTGGAAACATCAATAAATGGGGCAGATAGAAGACCTTAATTCTTAAATCAAACATTGAGGAATGAAGATGAATTTCAGCACACAGTAAGCACAGGTAAAGGCCTTCTTTATGATAAAGTGTCCTCTGGAGAGAGATGATAACATAGTATGCTTGGATAATGCTGAAAACTGTTTGAGAATGATAAAAAGCACGCACTCATAAAACAATCTCTCTATGCCGGTCAAGACCATGCAGACATGCAGCAACAAGAACGTGAAAACAAGCATTTACACCAAAGGAGCAACTTGGATGAGTGAATCAACATCTTGACAACTAAAACAACATGTCGAGTTGCTTTTGAGTTCTGTATAAAACGCTATGACTGCAAGGTCACAGGACCAGAATATCAATATGATGAATTTCTTTTGTTATCCTCAGCATTTATTTCATGTGCCAGGATTTTGTTTTTAATCAACAACATTGTATGGTTTTATGTTTTGAATGCAAAGAATAAAATTAAAACAGGAGTGCTCTGAGAGCACAATATCCCCTGCTGGCAAATGCTGCTACAGGCACTGTACAAGCGCTGGCTACATTCTGATAACATTTCAATGACTTGTACCAGTATTTCTGAAATCCATCCTAAATGTCAGGAATTGATTTCAGAATGCAGACACTAACTCATGAAACTAACAGTGTCTAGGTTTGTTAATCAAGGGCCACAACTCTGCTAAAATGTGTCAATCTTGTACAATATTACAACGTGCATATTACCAACCTATAACAATGATTTGTACCAAGTTACATGAAATTTCATCTAAAAGTGTGAGAGGAGTTGATTACAGAATGCAGGCACCCATTCATGGAACTGACAGAGTATAGATTGGGTAATCAAGAGCCAAACTCTGGTAAAATGGGCAAAACTCAAACAATATGATAATATGCACCTTACCAACCTATAACAAGGACTTGTACCAAGTTTCAAGAAATTCCTTCCAAAAATGTAAGAGGAGTTGATTTCAGAATGCAGGCATCCACTCATGAAACTGACGGAATCTAGATTCGTCAATAAAGGGCCATAACTCTGGTAAAATTGGCCCAACTTGAACGATATGATAATATGCGAATTACCAACCTATAGCAAGGACTTGTACCAAGTTTTATGAAATTCCTCCTAAAAATGTGAGAGGAGTCGATTTCAGAATGCTTATACCCTTTTTGGGGAAGGACAGAAATTGCCATGAAATAATCCTCCTACAGCATGGTTGACTTATGTGCTTGTGTGGTAAAAGTGAAAATGACTTCAGGTTAGGTGAGGAAACATGCGATGGTGCTATGGACCACCGCATCCATCACACCGTGGAACAGGCTTGGGTCCTGAACGGCAACCACCGAGGCAGACAACTGGTCCATCACCACCTCTCAAAAGGAGCCATCTATTTACCACAACAAAGCAGAATGTGACCTTTCCTTTGGCCTTTTCCAGTTGTTGTGGTCCTCAACACTGAGGCACCTCCATGAAGGATGATGCCCAGAGAAAGGTGTCACATGGCCAAAATGTCATCTCACTGAGTGTATGGCTGTGAGACTTGGATATCAATTAGTGACCTAAGACAGGAAACATTAGAACTCTCAACAGTTGGACCTTCATTCTCCTGTAAAGCTGCTGGGATCACCAAACATCTCTGTTCCAGCTGTCATGACAACACATGGGTAAGTCCTGATAAATACTGCCATTCATTGTTTTCTTGAATTCAATATTGGCAGAATGTGATCCATTTTTTTTACTTCTTTCTACATTTCTATTAAGCATACATTTCATTCGCCACATCACAGTGCACACATTGGAAGATAATGTAAACCTGCCTAGTCTCAAAATTTCTCAAAATTTGAGAAACTGAATCAAAGGACACGGTAAAGAGTCTTTCTTTTAAACATCGACAACGGCTTCACCTGCTGCTTCAAATGATCACAGACTGTAAAATGTAAGGCCACTTTAGTATCACACTTTGAAATCTTTTATTACTGTGTAAGTTTGCACATAATTGCAAGTTAGTATGTGGTCAAAATAAATAAGTGCAAATGGATCATGACAGTTGTGCAGATACCGGTTTCAAATAGTGATTGTAGTACCGTCAACACTTTTGCTGCTTTAAAGCTGAATAATTTCATTATTTCAAATGGTACATAATAAATTGCAAGTGAAGATTTGGCTGCAGCCACAACACTGCAGGCATGAGAGTTCACAAAGAGTTCAAGCTGTTCTAAGACTGGACTCCTTTCTAGAAAGAGAGTAAAAACATGTTTTCCTCTTACATAACCACATGCCTGAGCTTTTATTTAAGGACCTCCTCAACCACTAATACACACTGCTATTATGGCGAACATAACTGAGCACCAGACATGAGATTTCTCCTCATGTAGACCACTAAAGTCTGTAGGTTCAAAGATTAAACTCATTTCTGAAGTTCTACCAAGTGCTATCGTAGAGACTGACTCAAATGTTACTTAACTTACCTTAAAGCCAATCTTGAGGTCATCACAGAGCTGTGAGCAGCCGCTCAGCTTACTGTTCAGACACTCATTGATGAAGCAGTTGAGTTCATCGGAGCCGTCTCCACAGTCGTCATTACGGTCACACAGCAGAGTCTCATTCAAACACTTTCCGTTATGGCACGTAAAGGCCGACTCATTACACGTCTTCTCTGAAATCACACGTGGCACATTAAATTAGTGCCAGTTCGATTCAGGATGGCCTGTCTCACCACCACATTTTCCATATTGTTCACACCTCATTTTCAGTACAGCCTGATCCATACCTGAGTCAGTACAACGAGGGTTCTTGGGGGCTTCATCAGAGCGATCCTGACAGTCAAACTCTCCATCACACTCCCATTTCTTCTGGTTGAGGCAGCGACCATTGGCACAGCGGAACTCATCTGGACCACACGTTGGGTATTCTACACCAGAACAACAATACAGTCACGCTTGACCTCAGCTACGGGTGGCGATACAGCTAAAACATTCATAAATCAGGTTCTCGTGTCTTTGTTTTACTATGACAGAAATAATCAAGAATGCCTTTTTACCCACATTTATTCACAAAGTTTCACAGTATTCTATCAATGGCTGACAGAGGAACAGTGATTTACAGAAGCTGTGTCACTGACCAAATCTTATTTTCTGCATTACTCAACTTTTTTTCCTGTCTGCATATATAGTGATGGTAAATGCCAAACTGGCAGAACTATTTATATACATATATACACATACGAGGTCTCTTAGATAATAAACCGACCCTTTTATTTTTTTTTTTAACTATATGGATTTGAATGACATGCGATTACACCAATCATGCTTGAACCCTCGTGCGCATGCGTGAGTATTTTCACGCGTGTCGGTGACGTCATTTCCCTGTGGGCAGGCCTTGAGTGAGATGTGGTCCCGCCCTCTCGGCTGAATTCCTTTGTTTCACACGCTGCTCGAGACGGCGCGTGTTGCTTTATCAAAATTTTTTCTGGACCTGTGAGGAATATCCGAGTGGACACTATTCGAGAAATTAAGCTGGTTTTCTGTGAAAAGTTTAACGGCTGATGAGAGATTATGGGGTGTTTCTGTCGGTGTAAGGACTTCCCACGGAGCGGGACGTCCTGCAGCGCTTCCAGGCGCTGTCGTCGGCCTGTTTCGAGCTGAAAACATCCTAATTTAAGGCTTAATTCACCCAGGACATCGTGAGAGAACAGAGAAGATTCAGAAGAGGCCGGCATGAGGAATTTATGCGGACATTCCACTGTTTAAGGACATTTTTTTAATGAAAGACGTACGCGCAAATTCGCCGAGTCGTTTCCGTGACGACTTGGCAAATCTGTGTGCGCCGCGACAGGATAAACACCTCCGTGTTGAAAACCATTTGTAGAATTCAGGCGGCTTTTAATGGCTTTCAACAAGTGAGTAACTGAGAAATTGTTTAACAGCTTGGGCATGTTCCAACTTGCCCGTTAAGATTTCCAACGGAGGTGTTTTTCCTGCCGCGACCCCCCGCGGTCGGGTCCAGCCCGACATGCGACTCTGCCCGCACGTTCTTTCATTACAAAATGACCGTTAACAATGGAATGTCCGAATAAACTCCTCATGCCGACTTCTTCTGAAAGTTCTCTGTTCTCTGACGACTTACTGCGTCAACAGAGCCTGAAATGTGGAAGTTTTCAACTTGAAACGGCGAGACGCTGCCGCCTCGAAGCGCAGATCGCCGTCAGGCGCCGTGGACCGTCCTTAAAGCGACACTACCAGACCAAAATCTCTCATCAGCCGTTAAAATTTTTTACCGAAAACCAGCTGAATTTATTGAATGGTGTCCACTCAGTTGTGCCTTACAGTTTTGAAAAAATTTTTATCAAACAAAGCAACAGTCTCTGAGCCATTCCTAAACAATGAAAAAAATCGACGAGCGGGTGGACGACTCCTCACTCAAAGACTGCCCACAGGCGAATGACGTAACCGACAGGCGTGAAAAAACTCTTGCATGCCCACGAGGGTTCAAGCATGTCTGATGTAATCACACGTGATTCAAATCCATATGGTTTTTGAAAAAAATAATAAGGTCGGATACTTTTCTAATAGACCTCGTATATCCAATTTGTTCTTACAAGACAGATAGCATGTAGTGCATGAGTGAACATGGTGTGCGTGTGTGACCTTCTGCCCTTCCTGATCTGCCTATAACATTTTATTTAAAGCTAACAAATAACTTCTATCAGGAATGGCTGACCACCAAAACAAGATGAAGACAGACAAGAACAAAAGACAAGTGGTGACAGTAATAACTGTGAAGTGATGAAACGTGAGACACCAAGGAGACGAAACCCCAATGATACAACATACTAGGACAAACAACCACATATGAATGAATGATCTCCCTGCGTCAATAAAACAATCAGATTCTGTGGAAACTTTCAAGTCCAGACTTAAGACGCACTTATTTTCCCTTTCATATGGCTAGCATACTGGTACAGTTTTGTTTTACGCTTTCTACTCTTTTAATTCATGTTAATAATTGGAGCAGGCCGCTGCCTCAACTTCACCTGAATTCTGGGTCTTTTAGTGAAGCTTAGGGCTAGCGGCCGGCAATCACCTTAGTATTTCTTCTGTTTTTCTTGTTGATTAATGCTGGCAAATTATACAGTATTTTTTGTCTTTCTGATGCCTGATTCTGTTTTTTCTCTGTTTAAGGTGCAGCTCCATCCAGAGATGGGAGTTGTGTTTATGTTGGCGATCCTCCTGTCCTGTGCATCAACAGCAATTCTTGTATATTTGTCCGTGAATTGTTCTGTGAATTATTTCTGTAATTTATGTTTGTAGCATGGCCCAATCAGAGGGTCACCCCTTTGAGTCTGGTCTGCTTGAGGTTTCTTCCTCAGAGGAAGTTTTTCCTTACCACTGTTGCTCTGGGGGTTGGTAAGGTTAGACCTTGCCTGTGTGAAGCGCCTTGGAGCAACTCTGTTGTGATTTGGCGCTATATAAAGGAAATAAATAAAAACAAATAAATAAATAAAATGAACCAGTAGTGACAGCAACAGTCTGTTGTCTAGTTAGTGAGTGTTCATACCCTAGTCTAGGACACCAGAGTCTCAATCCCCTTGAGAACACCCAAAACCGAACTGTGGTGACGGACACAAACACCTGACCATCCACACACAGAGACCCAGATCACAGCTAAATATCCGATCACTACTGTGACCGGTGTGTTGGGCCAAGGCAAAAGTACAGAACCTTACCATATGACGTGGACCACTCCGGCATGCCAGGAGCCATATGGTGATTGCATACAACTGATGGAAATGGGTCTAGGATGCAGGGCTCCAGGAAAACAAGGAGAAAATGGACAGTAGAAGGGCACAGGGGCCAGGAATGGCACCCACCAGGTCCACCGGGGCAGCCCGATGAACGGCTCAGACAGAACCAAAATGCACCCCCACACTGAACTCCCCCTCACGGAGGCACAGGAAGCAACCTCACACACAAGGGGAAGCACACAGGGCGCCGGTGTAGGCCCACAAAAGGGGGCCAGCACGACCAAACCCCAAGCCTGGGGAGGGACCACCGAGCCAACGACGGCGAGATCCGGCCCCCAGACAAGGGGCGGGACCAAAACCCCTGACTCTAAATTGGTGAATGTGTCTACTAAATGTGTAGAAATGAAGCGTATGTATTA
Source organism: Thalassophryne amazonica (assembly GCF_902500255.1). Taxonomy (NCBI): domain Eukaryota; kingdom Metazoa; phylum Chordata; class Actinopteri; order Batrachoidiformes; family Batrachoididae; genus Thalassophryne; species Thalassophryne amazonica. The sequence goes on from NC_047108.1 coordinate 69,776,889, forward strand.
AAAGCAGGGCAGGAGCGGCGGATGTACAGTGTACTGCTGCGCCACAGACTGCCTTGCAAATCTATCACCAACACCTGACCGTGAATGTATATGAACCCTATAATGTGCATGCAAGTACTGAGCTAGTAAAGTGCATTAAAAGGGTGTGACACGTGAGGCCTAACCCCAGGCAGTCGGCGGAAGGGAGAGGCACGGTGCAGGGAGTAGGCCGCACACCCCGGCCCCACCGGACCCCGCATCCCTCAACTTAATTGCTTAGTTGTGTGATTTGACGTGATTCTTCACTGGGCAGCAGTTCATCCTCTTTCATAAGTCTTTTCTACTGCCACACATGTATGTCACAATAGTGGCTTGTTGGGCTCCAACCATTGACTGGTTGACTGGTTAAGACCCTTTCACACCGGGTCTGCATAGCGTTGCATTGTGCTACGTATCTATTATGCAGGAATGGCTGCATATGTTGCGCACAGGGGGGAAGCTTTGGCCCACCTCTTCTTCTGTGGTTTGGAGGCTTCACTGAGAGCAAAGTTCAGCACAGTCCAACGGGATGAATAAAATCTAGCAATGCAAAACCTAAAATAATTTTTTGCCGGACTGATGTAGGGTAGCGTACAATTGCGGAGGCATGGTGTAGAGTAGCGCGGTGTTAACGTAGACTTGCATACAGTAGCAGAGTGTTCAATTCAATTCAATTTTATCAATTTATATAGCGCCATCTCAGGACAGAGTCGCCTCAAGGCGCTTCACACAACACACAATTCATAGCAGCACAAAGTGAATTAAAATTGAAAAGGGCACAATAAAAAGGTAAAACATAGTAGAATAAAAAGAAATTACAAAGCAAACATAAAAACATAATAAATGAACAATAAGACAGTCTAAAAAAGTGGGTCTTCAATCTTGATTTAAAAGTCGGACTGTGTCGGACAGCCTCATAGCTGCAGGTAGATCGTTCCAGAAAACAGGGCCATGGTAAGAGAAGGCTCTATACCCCACAGACTTTTTATTCACCCTTGGAACACACAAGGGCTGCGCCGGTACGTAGGGTTTGACCAAGCCCGCCAGGTAGGAAGGAGCCAGTTCATGAACAATTTTATACACCAGCAACAGGACTTTAAAATACAATCTGGCAGAAACCGGAAGCCAATGAGGGGATGCCAGAATGGGTGTAATGTGGTCAAACTTTCTACTTTGTGCCAGAAGTCTGGCAGCAGCTTTCTGCACTAATTCAAGACCCCTACTACTGGACTGCGGCAGACCAGAAAATAAAGCATTGCAGTAATCCAATCTAGAAGAGATAAATACATGTATCAGAGTCTCAGCATCAGCCATAGACAGGATGGGACAAATCTTCACTATGTTTCACAGATGGAAGAAGGCAGTCCTCGTAATATCTCTAATGTGGAGTTCAAAGGACAACATAGGATCAAAAAGTACCCCAAGATTCCTCACTTTGTCCGTATGATGTATAATACACAAACCCAAACTAAGCGCCAGCTGGTCAAATTGATGCCGATGTCTGGCTGGACCAAGAACCATCATTTCAGTCTTATCAAAGTTTAAGAGTAGGAAGTTACTAGACAACCACCTTCTCACTGATGCAAGGCAATCTTCTGAGGATTTTATATGGTTAAGATTACCAGCAGTTATTGCCATGTACAATTGAGTATCGTCAGCATAACAAAAAAGGCAATCCCATAATGCTGCAGAATATGCCCAAGGCGCGCTATATAATGGGAGAAAAGCCACGGGCCTAACACAGACCCCTGTGGAACCCCAAATGTCATGTCACCAAGGCCAGAGGTAGTGTTATTATACACAACACAATGAGAATGATTGGACAGGTATGACATCAACCAAGCAAGGACACTTCCAGTAATCCCAAAATATGTTGCGTCCAGTGCTCTGCGCCGAATGTCTACCCCAGTCATCCGGACCTATGCTTTTTCCCATAAAGGCCCGATTGGTGGATTGCTGCAGAGATGGTTGTCCTTCTGGAAGGTTCTCCTCTCCCCACAGAGGAATGCTGGAGCACTGACAGAGTGACCATCAAGTTCTTGGTCACCTCCCTGACTAAGGTCCTTCTCCCCCGACTGCTCAGTTTAGAGAGTCCTGGTGAATCTGAACATCTTCCATTTACAGATGATGGATCAACTGAATTTACCCCAATTAAGCTAGAAACATCTCAAGGATGATCAGTGGAACAGGATGTAGGATGTGGACTTTTTTCACATTGTCATTATGGGGTATCGTGTGTAGAATTTTGAGGGGAACAAAATAACATAACAAAATGTCGAAAAAGTGAAGTGCTGTGAATACTTTCCAAATGCACTGCATATTTATATGCCCTGCGATAGACTAGCATCTTATCCAGGGTGCGCCACGCCTCATGCACTACGACTGCTGGGAAAGGCTCCGGCTCCCAAATCCCCCACCCCGTAGTGATCCTAAACTGGAATAAGCGGGTATAGAATACTGATGCAAGATATCTTCCTCTGTTAATATGTTTGTCTTTAACTTCTCTATCACATATGAAGATTCAAGGACAGTGGGTGCCTTATATTTTGGACAACTTAAAGCCCAGTAAGACATCCTGTTATACACTGTCAGTAATATTGAGGTCAACCTAAATTCTCTCTCAACCTATTTTGGAACCTCAGTTTTCTACCATTCCACTCAGGCCCTCAGTTATCTCCCACAAAAATAAAACATACACTACTCACCACATTCTAGGGACTCATCTGAGCCATCAGAGCAGTCAATGTCATGATCGCACACGAAGTGCTTGGGAATACACTGTCTGTTTTGGCACATGAACTCATTCTCGACATCACACGTGCTGTTTGTGTACACTAGAAGTGAAACAAAACACATTTTTGGTCAACGGGCAAGAAACAGTCCTGTAGGGTTTCTGACCTTCAAGGCACAAAACAGACAGATTTGGTGTAACTGTTTGACTCACTGCAGCCAGCCTTCACACTCTCATCAGCTCCATCAGGACAGTCTTTGTCTCCGTCGCACTTCCAGCGTTGAGGCACACACATGTTGGAACCCGGGCACTGGAATGCCTCAGGACTACAGGTCTTGGATTCTGTGGGAGTTGATGATGTAACATGAAGAAATGTCTCTGCTGGCTGTGGAAGAAAGTACTTCCACGGTGGTGAGTGTAATTAACGTGTCACATACTGCACTGCTGGTCCTCATCAGAGCCGTCACCACAGTCATCAGAGCCATCACACACCCAGTGGCTGGAAATGCAGCGGTGGTTTTTACACTCAAACTGAGTGGACGTACAAAATTTGTCTGTAAGAGAGGGCATAGAGAGCTCAACTTTCTGAACAATCATTTTATTCACCGTATTTCAAAGTCACATTTTCCTGAGTGCAGTAAGACTCCCTTGAGAAGAACTCTGGTCTTTCTGGTACATTTGGTGGTGGACGTAAGTGTAGTCGACTCACCGCAGTGAGTCTCATCAGCGCCGTTCTCACAGTCATTCTCCTTGTCACATGTCCAACTCATAGGAATGCAGCGACCGCTGGGACATGCAAAGAAGTTGACTGGACACTTGAGCTTTCTTTTGTCTGCAACACAGAATATGTCAAACCTTTGGCAGGTTGGAGATGCAAAAAGCAACAATACAATGGGCATTCAAAAAGTATCCGATCTTATTTCAATCCCACAGAATCAAATGAAGCATATGAGTTGTTATTTGCACATTTTTTCCCACCCGCAGAGCACATCAGTCGCCAGCAGTCAGCCTAAGAGTAAACGTGTACTGAGCACCCGTCGAATTCTTATTTGCTACATGACGGAAGGACTTGAGCAAAAGTACTGCATCAAATTTTGCCAAAAACTTGGTGATACCCAAGTGGAAACCATTCGCAAGATTCAGCAGGCTTTTGGCAATGATGCCATGAGATAACGTAAATACAGGAGTGGTATAACCACTTCAAAAGTGGGTGTATATTAGAGGAAAGAAAAGCACGTTCTGGTAGACCATCCAGAAGCAAAATGGCCAAGTGACTGACAGAACACGAGCTTTGGTCATGGATGACTGTCATGTCATCATCCAAGAACTTGCAGACGAGGTGGGGATAAACACGGGCTTGGTATATTCCACTGGGCATGTGGAGAGTGTCAGTGAAATTCATGCTGAAGCTGCTAACGGCAAAACAGAAGCAACTATGCCTGGAAGTCTCACAGAACATGATGGAATGTGCAAACAGTGACTGCAACTTCCTGAACACCATCATCACTGGTGAAGACATGGATTTATGGATACAAACCAAAAACTACATTTCAGTCATCGTAATGGAAACATCCAACATCACCGGGGTCAAAGGAAGCATGGCAGTTGCGCAAGCAATGTCAGTGATATTAACTCTTTTCTTTGACTCTCATGTAGGGGTCTGAAATTTTCATCTTAGGTGCATGTCCACTGTGAGAGACATAATCAAAAAAAAAAAAAAATCGCTAATCACAATGTATGATTTTTTTAATAATTTATTTGTATGTTACTGCTGCAAATAAGTATTTGAACACCTGTGAAAATCAATGTTAATATTTGGTACAGTAGCCTTTGTTTGCAATTACAGAGGTCAAATGTTTCCTGTAGTTTTTCACCAGGTTTTCACACACTGCAGCAGGGATTTTGGTCCACTCCTCCATACAGATCTTCTCTAGATCTTTCAGGTTTGGAGTTTCAGCTCCCTCCAAAGATTTTCTATTGAGTTCAGGTCTGGAGACTGGCCAGGCCACTGTGGGACCTTGAAATGCTTCTTACAGAGTTCCCCCTTAGTTGCCCTGGCTGTGTGTTTGGGGTCATTGTCACGCTGGAAGACCCAGCCATGACCCATCTTCAATGCACTTACTGAGGGAAGGAGGTTGTTTGCCAAAATCTCACAATACATGACCCCATCCATCCTCCCGTCAATACGGTGCAGTCATCCTGTCCCCTTTGCAGAAGAGCACCTCCAGAGTATGATGTTTCCACCCCCATGCTTCACGGTTGGGATGGTTTTCTTGGGGTTGTTCTCATCCTCCAAACATGGTAAGTGGAGTTGATTCCAAAAAGCTCTATTCTGGTCTCATCTGACCACATGACCTTCTCCCATGCCTCCTCTGGATCATGCAGATGATCACTGGTGAACTTCAAACGGGCCTGGACATAAGCTGGCTTGAGCAGGGGGACCTTGCTGCCCTGCAGTATTTTAAACCATGACAGCATCATGTGTTACTAATGTAATCTTTGTGACTGTGGTCCCAGCTCTCTTCAGGTCATTGACCAGGTCCTCCTGTGTAGTTCTGAGCTTTCTCAGAATCATCCTTACCCCACAAAGTGAGAGCTTGCATGGAATCCCAGACTGAGGGAGATTGACAGTCATCTTGTGTTTCTTCCACTTTCTAATAAATAATCATAACAGTTGTTGTCTTCCTTCCACTTTCTAATAAATAATCATAACAGTTGTTGTCTTCTACCAAACTGCTTGCCTGTTGTCCTGTAGTCCATCCCAGCCTTGTGCAGGTCTACAGTTTTGTCCCTGGTGTCCTTAGACAACTCTTTTGTCTTGGCTATGGCGGACGGGTTGGAGTGTGATTGATTGAGTGTGTGAACAGGTGTCTTTTATACAGGTAACAAGTTCAAACAGGTGCAATTAATACAGGTAAAGAGTGCAGAATAAGAGGGCTTCTTAAAGAAAAATTAACAGGTCTGTGTGAGCCAGAATTCTTGCTGGTTGGTAGGTGTTCAAATACTTATTTGCAGCAGTAACATACAAATAAATTATTTAAAAAAATCATACATTGTGATTTCCGGATTTTTTTTAGACTGTGTCTCTCACAGTGAACATGCACCTAAGATGAAAATTTTAGACCCCTCCATGATTTCTAAGTGGGAGAACTTTCAAAATCACAGGGTGTTCAAATACTTATTTTCCTCACTGTATATAGAGCGCCAAATCACAACAAAGGTGCCTCAAGGCGCTTCAGAGAAGCAAGGTCTAACCTTACCAACCCCCAGAGCAAGCACACAGGCGACAGCGGTAAGGAAAAACTCCCTCTGATGATTTGAGGAAGAAACCTCAAGCAGACCAGACTCAAAGGGGCGACCCTCTGCTTGGGCCATGCTACCGACACAAATTACAAAACAATTCACAAAATGAATAAACAGGAAATGTTGCAGGTGCACAGGACAGGAGGGTTGCAGAAACAGACACCACAGCCATCTCTGGATGGAGCTGCACCTCTAACAGAGAGCAAATCAACAGGCATCAGAAAGATAACAGGTACAGTATAATTTGTCAGCATTAAGCAACAAGAAAAACAGAAGAAATACTAAGGTGATCACCGACCACTAGCCCTAAGCTTCAAGAAAACACCCAGAATTTAGATAAAATTGAGGCCACAGCATGCTACGTTTCCTAATGAAATTAATTTAAAAGGGTAAAAAGCATAGTAACATACTATGGCAATATGCTAATCATACGAAAGGGAAAATAAGTGCGTCTTAAGTCTGGACTTGAAAGTCTCCACAGAATCTGACTGTTTTATTGATGCAGGGAGATCATTCCACAGAACAGGGGCATAATAAGAGAAAGCTCTGTGACCCACAGACTTTTTATTCACCCTACAGGCACAAAGTAGTCCTGCACCCTGAGAACACAGAGCCCGGGCCGGTACGTAGGGTTTAATTAGGTCAGCTAGGTACAGAGTTGAAGGTTCGTGAACAAATTTATAGGCTAGTAGCAGAATGTTAAAATCTGATCTCACAGGAACAGGAAGGCAGTGAAGAGATGGCAATATGGGTGTAATGTGGTCAAACTTTCTGCTTCATGTCTAAAGTCTGGCAGCAGGATTTTGAAACAATTGGAGACCCCTAATACTGGACTGTGATAAACCAGAAAATAGAACATTGCAGTTGTCCAATCTAGAAGAAACAAATAAATGAATCAGGGTCTCAGCATCAGCCATAGACAGGATGGAACGAATCATCACACTCCTTGTAATATCTCTAATATGGAAATCAAAGGACAACGTAGGATAAAAATTACCCCATGGTTCCTCACTTTCAGTGTGATGCATGACACACAAGCCTAGGCTAGCTGGTCAAATTGATGCCAATGTCTCACTGGACCAAGAACCATCATTTCAGTCTTATCAGAGTTTAAAAGTAGGAAGTTGCTCGACATCCAGCTTCTCACTGATGAAAGGCAATCTTCTAAGGATTTTATGTGGATGAAATTACCAGCAGTTAATCACGAGTATGCACCAGAAGGCCAAAATATTAATAAAGAGTATTGGGAGGTCCTACAACACCTTCATGATGCTGTGCACCACTGAAAGATGGTGGATCCACTGTAGATTACTGGCATATAAATACAATACTAATTAAAAGGTAATGCTATTTTCTGGTGTGTGTGTGTGTGTGTGTGTGGGGTGGGGGGAGGGGGGGGGGGTAGCAGCAAAAGTTGGCTGCTCCATCATGACAATGCACCCACCCATTTTGCTCAGCAAGGCTCCCTACTCTCCTGATATGGCTCCCTGTGATTTTTGGCTGTTCCCCAAGATCAAAACAACACAAAAAAGGGCCTTTATTTGAGTGGCAAGAAGACATTATGTGGAATGTGACAGCCCAGCCGGACCATTCCAAATGGCAGAATGGCTTGGTGAAGTCTGTGCAGTCCCAAAGAGACTACTTTGAAGGGGATTAGGATTTCAGACTCCCAGGTAAATAATTATATTTTTCATGGCCAAAGGTTGGATACTCTTTGAATGCACCAGTGCTTGCAGGGGAAACAACTTCGTCAGCCGACCTGGGCAGTTTCTCTCATCGGAAAAGTCTCCACAGTCGTTGTTACCATCACACACCCATGAGGACAGATAGCAGAGGGTGGTTTTCTCACAGCTCTGGAAGGAAGCTCCTTTCACCCCCAGACGGAAGAAACGGGAGCAGTCAGTAGGTTCTGTGGAAAACAGGGGACGAAATGTTATCCATTGGCCTCATTATCAGCCTGTTTTTAAAACACATGGGAGTGTCAACCTTTCCGTTTAAAAATATCTGTCTGTCACTAATGAGTAGAATAAAGTAAATTCACTCACGACAGTTCATTTCATCGCTCGCGTCCTCACAGTTGACCACTTGGTCACAGCGGCTATAGTTGGAGATGCAGCTTCCGTCTTTGCACTGAAACTCTCCCACTTTACACACAGTTACTGCAGGAACAAAAGAAATTTTCTTCTTAATTCAAAAATTCAATGAAAAAACAAATCACTTCGTAACTCACAGTAATAATAATAACATAAGTAAGACATAAGTAATACAGGCTTATACAGAGAGCAGTATCAAAATTTGCTCTTTATGTTTTGTTAAGTTTATTTTCCTGCTAGACTGATGCAGTATAGATATTACCACAAATTTACTTATGTACCAAACCAATAACAAAACCTCTGCTAAGCAAAACTTTGCCAACATCCAAGACTGTGCAAAACGAGCTTCATTCTTTTGTTGTCTGAGAGTAACTGAGAAGTTTTGGACCAATTTCACTTAAAAAAAAAAACAGAAATTTCTTACTATTGCAAGGCAGTTCATCTGAGTGGTCACCACAGTCATCAGTACCATCACACCAGAACTGGTGGCCAATGCAGCGGCCATTTATGCAGCGTCTGTAGCCTTTCTTACAAAGACGATTGGCTGTGAAGGAGCAGAAGATAATGAACATCTACTCACATGCAGAATGAGTCTTTGCATATTGCTTAATGGGCTTTTCAGAAATCACAATACATGACCACTGTATTCACATCCTATCTCACTTTATCACAAGGGATCACAACAATTTTATGGATGTTGGAGCCCAAAATGTAAACGTGCCATACACAGTGATGCGAGTGGAACATGAAGAATTTTTTTTGACGTTGGGGCTGTAGCACCTAGTGGGGGTCTGAGGGAACTCGCACAGAAAATTGCTGCAATATCACATGCAATTTGGTGCAATTAATAAACTAAAAGAGAGCTATTTCTCAGTCTCATTTTCTTGCTCATTTTAGTCATAAAAAGCAGATTTTCCCATATTGGAAAGATGACAGAACTATAACACAGTCTGTCACATGGATTAGAATACTATTTGATGAGACAACATATTCTTATTGGACTGTTACTGTTCTCTCTCTACATTAATCTAAACATTTGACTTCACCAATTTGTGCTTTTATAACAACCGATAGTGTCTTAAAATAAAATCTGATACAAGTAAAGCTTTATCTACTGTTCATTAAGTCACCAATATACAGTAGTGTTCAGAATAATAGTGTAATGTGACTAAAAAGATTAATCCAGGTTTTGAGTATATTTCCTATTGTTACATGGGAAACAAGGGACCAGTAGATTCAGTAGATTCTCACAAATCCAACAAGACCAATCATTTATGATATGCACACTCTTAAGGCTATGTAGAAGCACTCAGAGTGCAAACCTCCGTCAAGGCCATGGAGTCACTGATGCCATAACATCTACATGCCGTGGAATCATTGAACATAAAAAAGTCTAACAATGATGTTTGCTCAGTAGTAAAAAAAAAGTTTCATCTGCTGTGACTGGATAGCATGTATCCTTAGCACTTGGCATCACAGTTTATTGCAACTTACACCTTTCCCAGAAGCTACTGTCATCTGAGCACTGATATTGATATTGCATGTGCTTATAGACAAAAACAAATAAGAGACAAAATTCAATTTATTATTCAACTAAACTGCAAATATATTAATTTTTTAACATTTATGAAACACTTCTCAAAACAAGGCCATAGGGTCACTGACCCTAAAGAGATTCCGTCTGTTTCTCTAAAATTGTATATAATAATCATTAGATTATTAATATATAAGCAAAAATAAATGTAAGAAATATAACAATTTGAAAACAAATGCACCCGAACATGATGACAGCTGCAACTGCTTAATGCTAACTTTTAACACTGAAAATGCCATAGACATGCTAAAGCGTTAGCATCGGGATCCGGATCGTGATCTGGAGCACCACTAAAATTTAATCACTTGTTCCTCTTGTCATTTCCAACCACTCCACAAAATTTCATCAAAATCCGTTCAAAACTTTTGGAGTTAGCCTGCTGACAGACAGACAAACAAACAAACGCGAAAACATAACCTCCTTGGCGGAGGTAACAAATGCACCCGAACGTGATGACAGTTGCAACTGCTTAATGCTAACTTTTAACATTGAAAATGCCATAGACATGCTAAAGTGTTAGCATCGTGATCCGGATCATCACTAAAATTTAATCACTTGTTCCACTTGTCATTTCCAACTACTCCACCAAATTTCATCAAAATCCGTTCAAAACTTTTTGAGTTATCCTGCTGACAGACAGACAAACAAACGCGACCGAAAACATAACCTCCTTGACAGAGGTAAAAAAGTAGAAAAGGGGGCGTTCACAATAATAGTAGTGTGGCATTCAGTCAGTGAGTTTGTCAATTTTGTGGAACAAACAGGTGTCCCCTATGTAAGGATGAAGCCAGCACTTGTTGAACATGCCTTTCTCTTTGAAAGCCTGAGGAAAATGGAACGTTCAAGACGTTGTTCAGAAGAACAGCGTAGTTTGATTAAAAGGTTGATTGGAGAGGGAAAACTTATACGCAGGTGCAAAAAATTATAGGCTTGTACACACCGCCGATGCTCCTGCTCTTACTACCCTTCCACTTTTGCACACACAATATGTCTACCTTTCTCCTCTCCATCATATCAGCCAGCTCTCTCCCTTTACCAGTCATACTACCAACATTCAAAGTCCCCCCTCTCATTTCCACCCTTCTAGTTTTCTGATATGGGAAAATATCAGACTGGAAATCAGCCAACCAGAGCGCATGTGCCGTCGCAGCCGTACAATAAAAATTTTTATCATATTTTCCTCCACATGAATACCATGTAACAGAAGAAACAAACAAAAAATAAAAAATAAAAAAAAATAAAAAAATGCAGATTTAGCAGGCTAACATGCAGAGTTTGCATGGAGACAGTTTGAAGTAAATTCATTCCAAAGACAGATTTTGATTTGTATGAAATAACTTGAATAACATAAACTGACAACAAAGTCAGTCAAAAAATAATATAATAAGATCAAAGACTTAGTGTTTGCGTTTCCATATAAACGATTAAAAAAATATACATATAAGTCGAGTTGGCATTTTGGTCCTTTTTGCTCAAACCAGGCCCATTTGAATTTATTCTTGATGAACTTTAAATCATCTCCTTGCAGCAGAACAACATTTTCATCCATTTGTTTTGTAGTTTCAACATGACACGGAGTTCACAGTGAAATTTGTAACAGTGTCTCTCATTTGCTGCTGTGTGGACGAGCAGCGGCACGTTACATTTATCCTTCAGTCTCGGACCAGGACGTAAAAACATGAGACTTAATACCCAACGTGGTGTCTCAGAGAAATTTCCAAATGATTTTACAAATAAGAACATCATGAAATCAGACCACAGACAAAATCTGAAGAGTGCCATTAAAACAAAAATAACCCGGAAACATTTGCCACAGAAGTAAAAACCTGGATTTCTGGAAATTCCCAGAAAAGTCCCATCACTGCATGCACATGATGACTTGTATGATGACCTGTAACCATATTCTTAACCATAAAACTAAAAAGGACAAGATAGGAGCAATTCTACCTGCATTTCCGATGTACTACTGTCTTGAGTTCATTATGAACAACATTAAAACTCAACATGAAAAGGTCTTCATTGGATGAATTCACCACAGTGCCCATTTTAGCTTTAATTCATACCACAAAGTGCTCAACAGTGTTGAGCAAAATAATGCTTCGTGGTGTCGACAGCACTGCTGTAAAGGTTTGACAATTGTCAAATTTAGCTTCAGGAAAAATGTGATCATTTTGGATGTATCACTAAACGTGCGCTTTATCACACATTGCAAAAACCCAAGTTTGCTGAAGTGTAGTAGTTGAGGATGGACTTGTTGTCTGCCTGGGTGATTGGCATCCAGGACCAAAGGTACAGTCACTTGCCCAGTTCCGGATCATTGCCAGTTCCGGATCACTGCTGTATTTTTTGCGCCGCCGTTTCTCGTAATCAGCACGAATAAGCTAATACTTGGTACCAATGGAAAGATTGATGTTTTGTCTACAAACGACCACAAGCTCGACCGGATCCAGCCGTCCTTGTGATCAGCGGAGGAATCAAAACATCCCGGTGTCTGCGGTGTGCGCGCTTTTTCTGACTCACTCATTCCTGCAAGTTTTAAAGTAACGAAAACGTAACTAAAACGTAGCAAAGGTGAGTTAGCTGTTCGGTGTTTGTGGTTCTAGAGTGGGAAAATACTTACTTACTTGGGTAGAAAATGTCAGTGTGTTATGTCTTGCTGTTTAATTGCTGCGCGCATTTATCTCCGACGCAAAAATTTGCCAGTTGCGGATCACTGAAGCAGCAGCCTCGTGTCTGTAGTTGTAAGTCAAGTGGACTTTGGGGATCATCTTAACATCACGAATGGGAATGAATGTGGGGGCTTTTATTTTTTAATTCGGGAGAAATCTCACCTCCACACTTCATTTTTTTGCTCGTAAAAACGTATAACGGCGCTTTTCGAAACAAAGTAAATTCTCATTTAATAAGTATTATTTCTATCATTTTGTGTTCAAAACACATTCTCGGGCATGGTGTGTATCATTCTGCATTAGAAGGGCTCCAGCCAGATGCCAGGAATGCCCCCAAAATGACGCAGTGTCGTGATACGGAACTGGCAAAAGTGATCCGTTTCTGGCAAATGTTTGCACCAAGCATAATGTGGCTTCACACTTTAAGTAGAAGCGCTACTCCACCCAGACTTTTTCAGCTAAATAACATCCAAATACCCAATACAACAATACACAATAAAGGACATTCAGTTGCATTATGGCTCCGTATAGTGGGACTTTAAAAAAGGTGAACCGGAACTGGGCAACCGTCTGTAGCTATGTTGTGCAGTGGATGCAGACACGCACAGCACTTTCATATGGTTCCAACAGAACCCATGAAAGGCAGGCAAGAGTGTCTTAACTTCTTCTCTTTCTTATGGTCCAGAAAACGGTTGCAAATAATGTAACAATACTTTAATTTGTGCTCAAACATCAAATTGCTGAGTGTGATCCTTTAAAATCTGGTGACCAGAGTGTTTGATTGAACACTCTCTCTAAATAAAAGCATCAGCTACAATGCAAAATATTAAAGTTAACTTGACAAAGAAAAACCCTCACCGCAGTATGACTGCTTCTCATCAGACTTGTCCTTACAGTGGGCCATACCATCGCAGGTCAGGCTGTAGTTGATGCAGTCACCGTTGCCACACTCAAAGTCATCCACACTTCCACATGACACATTCAGTGCTAGCAAGGTGGAAACATATGAACAGACATGAAGTGCTTTAGTCAACAGAAATGTTTTGAGAGAACTTTATGTTAAAAACTTTCTTTCACTTCTCTTACAAGAACAGGTGTTGTCCTCTAAAAGCTGTCTCTCTCCACGACAACTGCAGTTTACGCGTCCGTCGGATGTGGGCAGACACAGGTCTTGGCAGCCTCCGTTATTTGTTCGGCAAGGAGAAAACTCACCTAAAGAGCAAGTAAACCAGGCTGATTATCTACGCTAAGAATGAGTGAATGAGTAGCAATGGAGCTGCCCTCATATTCATGCACAAGTATGAATAAAACAAAATTATGATATGCAAAAACTTAACCAATAGCTGTGGTGACTCGTACTCACAGCTGTTGGTGTCGTTAGCCACAGCGATGATGCCCATTGGCTGCTGAGGTATGTCGGCGCGCAGCACCTTCATATCTCCTCCCGTGTATTTGTCGGCTCTGAGAACAGCCCTCCTCACCCAGTCAGTCCAGAATATGTAGTCACCATAAACCGCCAGACCAAATGGGTGGACAGGCTCATTCTTCAACAAAACCTACAGGAGAAAATTTTCTCATCAATTCTTTAAAACGCACAACCCACTGAGAGGTTTGAAAGGCATGGTTTCTTTAATATTAATTTTTAAAAACCCCAGCAAAATTATGTCTTGTATTAAAGCCAAATAGAAACTATCATTTTGGTTCTCAAATTTCCATTGGTCCTAAAACTAATCACATGTTTGATCAGGAAATACAACCAAATCAAAGTTTAAAATACTGACATTTCATCTAAATCACTTTACTTTACATGTTATATGTAAAATATTGCCAATAATAAACGCTTTGCATGAACCATAACATGGAAACAAATAAAATTTTGCACTCCCACTGAAACTGGGAAGCACTGAATCAGTCTGCTGAGACCAATAGTCACGTGACCAAAATATGTTGGCTGAACTGCAGACAAGAGCAGAGAGGAAAGCGTGGAGAGGACAGAGAGATACAACACACACACACACACACACACACACACACACACACACACACACACACACACACACACACACACACACACACACACACACACACACACACACACAAAATAAACAAATAAACAAACATGCTTGTTGTATATGTATAGCAGGTACAGCCCCCTTCCCCCAGTATTATTAATACTGTGGGAAATTGGGGGAAACTGCGTATATAGAGTCTCGATTTTTTTTTTCAATTTTTATGAAACAAGTTATCAAAGAAATTCAGCTCCGGTTTTCCTTTTATTTTTTTTATGATTTATGACAAATCACGCTGCATTGTTCACTTCTGCCTATTTCTAAATATGGTTGTGCTGTTTCTGTGGAGGTGCAGGACTTGCAGGTGCAGTGACAAGTGAGCCCACAGTGAGTAAAAATGTAACAGGAGCGATTAATGCCCAAAAACTGCTTGTGGTCAGAGGGTTAAGATATTTTCTGCACAATTTCAACAGACTGTAAATGTTCAACCACTGCCATTATAATGGCTCTTCATTAACCAAAATGGAAAAATAAAACCCCATGGTCTTACATAGCGGCTGCTTCCGTCGTATTCACAGCGTTCAATCTTGTCCAATGTAGCATCAGAAAAGTAGAGTTTTTCAGCTCGATGGTCGATGGCGAGGCCATTCGGAGTTTTAATGTGACTGCCAATGATCACAAGCACATTGGCTCCATTCAAGGAAGCTCTCATGATACTGGGGGCCTGCTCATTCCAGTTAGTCCAGAACATTAGACTGTAATTCAAAGAAACACAGGACAGACATAATGATGTACAATGTGAGGTCCTAAAATGTCTTTGTTTAAAAGATACAGCTGACCAATCTGAAATAAATCTGCTTTGTAAAAGAAAATAAATACTATTGGACCTTGGTTTTGATATAAAGCAAACCAAGTAAATTAGATACTCACTCCTGACACTCATCCAGTACAAAGGCTCTTGGGTGGTCTTCCCCAGACATTGTGACCACAGTGTTGCGGTTATATGCGGCAGAGCGGCTCTGGTCCACAGTCTGACGAGTGATGGTGGAGGTTGTATAACTTGTCCAGTAGAGTGTATCCCAACCACGGTGGTACGCCAGGCCCTCAACTGACCCAACATCTGTGAAACAGAGAAGGAAGCTGGGACTCAGTAAACATACTGGGTCTATGGTAAAACACTAATGAGAACAAATTATTTTTTCTTATCGATGTAACAGGAAAGTCAAGGAGATTTACACAGATCTGTAAGAAGAGCCAGATATTAACCAGACACTCCCACCAGTAATACTTATGCTTTTATAAGTGAAAGGCATTCAAGATTTTGTATATCTTCTCAAATGACTTCACAAAGGACCACAAACTGTGAGGAAGAGCAGAAGCCAGTCCTACATCATAGGCCCTGAGGCTCACCGGGCTGGTGCATATCCCCTGATACTCTAGTGTGAAGCAGATAAGAGTCTACCACTCCCTCTGTATGGGACACCAGACCAAACTGGTACCAACCAAAGCTGGTACTATGGTTGGATGTTATAAACAGTATATAGTCATAGTATAAATTTGCTCTACAAATAGATTAGGCTTTGACATCATCAGCCTATTCCAACAAATCATCTTGAAAATGTAACAGCTCACGTTGCTTTATTTTGCAATTAATAAAAGAGCACAAAGTAGTGTGCAAGAAGAAAGACTGGAGGAATATCTGTTACTTGGACATGGTTCAGATTTAATAAGTCAAACATGATCATTTGCAAACTGTCTTTTAACAGTGGTTGCAATCTTTTCTATCACCTCAAATCAAAATTCATTGTGGAGTATGAGCAATGTAAAAGAATGCACCAACCACAAAATAAGTCTTCCAAAAACATAAAGACAACTGTTTGAGCGTATATAGAAAATAAAAGGCAGCTCTGCAAATCAGGTCCATTTTTGTTATCACTTTGTGCAGTTCAATTTTTATTATATTTTCATGAAAGCGAAGACTGAAGTTAATGAGAAAAGGTTTTGTATTTTTTTTATATATTGCAGTTTTGCACAATAAATATTTTTTAAACACCTCTGCATTCTGTGAAATATGTTGCAGTAATAGAGTTTAGAGTACAGTCAAAGCTGCCATGTAGTTACTATACAAGAGCTTTGCAACCTCAGATGCACGTATTTTGAAATTTCCCACATTTGTATTTTGAAAGATCCATGTGTATAATGTTACCATTTGTGCTTCAAATTATAAGGTGACAAACATTTTTGGCCATATTGTCCAGCCATAGCTGGTACCCATTTACACCAAGGTACAGTGGGATGATGCCTAGAGCACACACCTAGAACTGAATCCCAGTTTATATATTGGCAGTCCGGTGAGCAGACAAAAGCTCACAAGACTTGAGTTCATAAGACAAAAACTCACAAGACAAAAGTTCACACCCTTACTGAAACAAGACAAAAGCTCACATCACACAAATAAAAACTAGGTGTGAACTGACTGTGGAAGGTCAGAACAACTCTAGAAGGTGAAAGCCCCAGTCACACAGCACTAACGAAGGACAGCGAAGCCCAAACAAAACAAGAAATCTGGACTTTTGTTGACTTTCTGTTGTGGCTGGGGTGCCTGGCTGGCTTTTGTTTCTGTCTTCTGTTTTCTGTCTTTTGTTTTTCCTTCCAGGTGGCATGCGTTCAGGACTGAGTGGCTGTGTGGCTGAGTTATTAGGACCTCACCCTGATCACCTGAGGCTGGTCATGTGCAGCTCGTCAGGACTCACAGCTGTGGTGCATCTATATGGATTGGGGCATGGTTGCATTTAAGTCTGGAGTAAACAGTGTGTATTTGCCAGAGACTCGACCTTGTGACCAGACGGGTGAGATCGACGTTTAGAGAACCATCTCATCATCATGGACGCAGAGACCGTACCAGGTTTGATGCCATGGTCTGTGAAAGAGGAGGGGGTGAGGTCTCACGCTCGTCAGCACACTTCCTGAGGTATTTTAGGTTTTGTGACTAACATGAGTACAGTCAGTAAATGTGGTGTCCCTCACACCTTATTATATTGAGCTGTTATGTTAGTCGTTTAATCAGCTTCCACTGCAGTGGAGAATTGAACTGGGTGTTCCATGCCTGCAGGGTGGGAAGCTGATTGGTGATTAAGCCAGGAAGTGTTTGCTGTTTATGTAAACCTTTGAGTGGTCTCTCTGTGTGTGGAGTGGTGGACTCACATGATGGTTTCTTCTTTCACAGACTCGGTTGGTCGCGGCCAAATGGGGGGTGTCGGCGGGGTCCTTGGGTCCGAACTGTTCTGGCTCCGGACCGTTTGTGCTACTGGGAGCGCACCGTTCTTCCACCTCACCAGACCGCGCACTTATTTGTTATTAATTAGCACTCACTGTTATGTCATTAAATTCTGTTATCCTTTGAACCGTGCTCTGTTTCCTTTATGCTGGGTCCTACTTCAAACGCTGGTCGGTACTCCAACTGCGTCCGACACATAAAACTTTCGGAGCCATCGTTTAGCCTTCGTTCAGCTTCGTTTCTGCAGCTGGCGCTTTGATGGAATTTTCAAAGTGTTGAAAAATTTGAACAAATACCGCCGACCACCTCAATTCGTCCAAATTTCATTTTGCTTTCATTCTTGATGGCTTCTTAGCATTTGCTTAGTTTTCGTAACGTTAACGTTTCGTTTGACTTTCATCCAGCTTCGTTCAACCTCCCAAGTGCGACGTATTGAACAAAGGTTGACAAACGCAATGACATCTGAGTGAATCAACAACCAAAGCTTCAACAAGCTGAACGAAACATCCTTGAATTGCTACTGAATAGTTAATTTTTGGGATGAAAAAGTAATGTTTTCATACAGAAACAATAGCGTTAAGAACATTTGATCAACTACACTTTTGGTGATCAACACTTTTGGTTTTGCTCCCATTTTGTATGAGATGAACTCAAAGATCTAAAACTTTTTCCACATACAAAATATCACCATTTCCCTCAAATATTGTTCACAAACCAGTCTAAATCTGTGATAGTGAGCACTTCTCCTTTGCTGAGATAATCCATCCCACCTCACAGGTGTGCCATATCAAGATGCTGATTAGACACCATGATTAGTGCACAGGTGTGCCTTAGACTGCCCACAATAAAAGGCCACTCTAAAAGGTGCAGTTTTATCACACAGCACAATGCCACAGATGTCGCAAGATTTGAGGGAGCGTGCAATTGGCATGCTGACAGCAGGAATGTCAACCAGAGCTGTTGCTCGTGTATTGAATGTTCATTTCTCTACCATAAGCCGTCTCCAAAGGCGTTTCAGAGAATTTGGCAGTACATCCAACCAGCCTCACAACCGCAGACCACGTGTAACCACACCAGCCCAGGACCTCCACATCCAGCATGTTCACCTCCAAGATCGTCTGAGACCAGCCGCTCGGACAGCTGCTGAAACAATCGGTTTGCATAACCAAAAACTTTCTGCACAAACTGTCAGAAACCGTCTCAGGGAAGCTCATCTGCATGCTCGTCGTCCTCATCGGGGTCTCGACCTGACTCCAGTTCGTCGTCGTAACCGACCTGAGTGGGCAAATGCTCACATTCGCTGGCGTTTGGCATGTTGGAGAGGTGTTCTCTTCACGGATGAATCCTGATTCACACTGTTCAGGGCAGATGGCAGACAGCGTGTGGCGACATGTGGGTGAGCGGTTTTCTGATGTCAATGTTGTGGATCGGGTGGCCCATGGTGGCGGTGGGGTTATGGTATGGGCAGGCATCTGTTATGGACGAAAAACACAGGTGCATTTTATTGATGGCATTTTGAATGCACAGAGATACCGTGACGAGATCCTGAGGCCCATTGTTGTGCCATACATCCAAGAACATCACCTCATGTTGCAGCAGGATAATGCACAGCCCCATGTTGCAAGGATCTGTACACAATTCTTGGAAGCTGAAAATGTCCCAGTTCTTGCATGGCCGGCATACTCACCGGACATGTCAACCATTGAGCATGTTTGGGATGCTCTGGACCGGCGTATGCGACAGCGTGTACCAGTTCCTGCCAATACCCAGCCATTTCAACCGTCCGTGGCTGGCCTATGCGTGCGTGTCTTTGGGAGTAGCCTCTGTCTGACAGTTCCCCATGGATGATGTCATGGAGTCATCAAAGGTACTCGTCAGGACAAATACCATACAACAAGGTACAGACACCGCGAGAACTCAGAATGTGAAGACAAACAAAATCTCGCACCTGCAAGCACGGCGGACACAGCTGGCTGCATTCGGTTTTATACCTGCTTTCGGTCACGTCATCATGAATGCTTCATTTTGATTTCGTTTAAACCATCAAGGCTGACGTTCGCTTCATTTTTCTTTCATTAGTTTCGGTTTTCTTTCGTTCAACCCTTTGCTGACATCTTTGCAGAAACAAATTTCTTTTGAGTTCTGTTTAAGTTCGCTTGATTCGCAGGCTTTTCGGTGATGGGAAAAGTGCAGAATCTTTCATCCACCTTTTCTCAACAATTTTTGACTTTTTTCCTTTTTCCAGCTATCGCTGTGTGCCGTGTGACCAAGCATAACTCATCAAATGTGTAAAATGAGGAGAAACTCCCCTCACCCTGGCTTCCTCCCTGCAACCCTGGAGGCAGCGCGGTTTTTAAGCTGGGCGGCGCATGCCCTCCTGCTGTGGCCTTCACCCACTTTGCCTCATTTCGGATGATGACTGCTTCAAGTTTAGTGCACATAAACAATGTCAAATGTATATGTGTTGTCTTTAATTCTGATGTGTGCCATTATTATGTTCAACCGGTAATAATTGTGGATTAATAGCTGTATTTTGTCTGAGGTAATTGGGGTGTAAACGTAATTTCATTGTTGTTGCACTCGTGTAATGACAATGACAATAAATCTCATCTCATCTCATCTTATTAGTTATGTTTGTGATCTTTTGTATAATAACTTCTATCTGTTTAAAAAATGTGAACTTTTGTCTTTTTTTCATTAAGGGTGTGACCTTATGTCTTGTGAGCTTTTGTCATGGAATCTGGCAGTCCAACTCTTTACTGAGAAATTTAAAAAATAAAATAGGAACAGTGCGTCACAAAGCAGAGTGTATGCTATGCCTGCTGTCCCTGGAGACAGTTAAAGACTTTGTATCATCCTGTTGTTTCATGGCCGACTGCCTACAGACACACAAATACAGCTCTCTCTGGACAATCATTTACAGTGACTTGTTCTGGCAAGAAAACTGCCACTGGAACAGATTGAGTCACTTTAGGGAAACAGGCCAGGGTGAATAAGTCAGCCATGGGCGGCAAAGATAAAGCAGCTGCAAGCGCTCTACTTTCTTCTTTGTGCTGTGACGCCAACAAAAACTACAAGGCAGCAATATGTGTATATCTATGGTGCCTACCACGATCAGCATCATGGAAAACAAGCTTCTAATGCAGTATTGCAAGCTGCAAGGTGTGTACATCCATCTGTTCTGAGTCACACTACCAACCTCGTTTACGACCACCCAACAATAAAACGCCATACACTCCACGCAACTGTTTGCGCTCAGCTGAAAGTCAATATTTGTGGTTTAATAGATATTGAGTTTAATGACTCAACATTAATGTACCTTTACCATGATTTTGTAGTGGTAAAAGAACCTATTTAACCAATTAAAAAGCATCAAAATGACAATTTTAGCATGGAACAGAGTGACAAAGCAAAGTCAAACATCAAGCCGGACCAACGAACTATGAAACAAAGCTGTACTCAGCAAAAATAAGACACAATGTGACCGTGAGCAGCTAATTACGCTCAGAAAAGGTAAACTGAGGATGAAGAGTGGCTTGAGAGCAGCTTTGGATGAGGAGAAAGCACAGCTGCCTCCCCTCCCACTGCAGATACAGTATACCTCAGCTCCTCGCCACTGTGCAAACAGCAGTGGAAATCTGTTGGGATGATTGTTGCCGATGAGAAAAACACTTACAACTGACAAAATAACGCTGAGAACTGAACAAATTTTGGGACTATGTTTTTCTTTTTAACCAGCTCTGAAGATTGGGTTATTTGCTCAAGGACTCTTCTGAGAATGGAATCCACACATTACCTGTGAACAGGTTCCAGACAGACAAGACGCCTACTGTTATGGTGACCACTTAGCATTAAGTAGCACTGACTGCTGTTAACGTGGAATGTCTCTTGGGGGCTAATGGGATGAACTTTTCCACTGTTGCCTCGTTTCAAGAAATCAATACACCAGCTGACATCCATCTGGTTTTGAAATAAAATGATCTTTTTTGGATTACAAAAGGACATGCTGATGAAGGAAAGCCAAATCCAGGTGTTGTTTTCAGATTTGTTTCAACTGTAATAAAGATTTTAAGAGGTTTTTGGAAACTATGCCTTAAATTTTCCAACAAAGGAAGGTACCCAATCCAACAGTCTGTTTTCATTTTGGACAGATGGCAATTCTTTTAGTGGGATTCAGTCATATAAGGAGCGCACCTGCTACTCAACACGGCACCACCTGATATCTGCATATCTGTGCACTTTAAAATGAATTCAAATTACATAATCTATTTCAGCATATATGTATGCTGAAATAGATGTTATGTAAGTCACATTAACAATTCTTTTAGAGATAAGCGCACTTAAAATATATGAAGTAGAATGCAACTCTTCTACATTGGAATGAGAATACTTGCTTTCTTAATGGTGTTTGATATTAATGCTTGTGTATTGCTGCTCTGATTTTCAAAATCAAGTCCACTGGCTTAAATCCTCAATAGAGCTTCACTTTGAGTGCATGGATCTGCGGCAACAAGTAAATTACAGTGACCTTTGTCAAACCAACAAAACAGATGAAACTTTGATGATGACCTTCATACTAGTCATGGATGGAATAATTCTGGCAAGTGGCCTGGTGGGGCAAATCTTGGTCATAGTCATCCTTACTGGCAGGAGGAGGAGAGATAGTCAGCCCCAGCATCGTACTGACATCTTGTTGTTGGCTTTGAGTGCTGCAGACCTGCTACTGCTGTTTTGCCTGCCCTTCCACACCTCTGCCATCGGCCTTGGCTACTGGCCTTTTGGGAACATCTTATGCAAAGTCATCAGCTTCCTTGGTGTCGCCTGCTCAGTTGCCTCAGTCTTCACACTTGCAGCTTTGGCCGTGACACGCTACCTGACTGTGGTACACCCAAACTGGGCCTACCGTTCTAGAAAACACCATCGCCTAAAGCTGTCAGTCGCTCTGCTCTGGCTCCCTGCCTTAGCTTTGGCCTCGCCTCAGTTTGCTATCCGCAGAGTTAGCGTGTCTAGCGCTGTGTCCTGCTTTGCTTTTTTGTCAACAGCTAGCCAATTTGTCTACAGCCTTGCCCTTTTCTTGTTTGGCTTTGCAATACCCCTGGGTATCATTGTGATGATGTACACCAAGATCTACTGTTTTCTTCGGCATGCACGCAAGCTTGGCAATGCCCCTCAGCTGGAACGCTACCAGAGACAGGTCACTCACACTTCAGCTCTCCTAGTTGTGGTCTTCACACTCCTCTGGCTGCCATCCTACAGCCTCATGTTCTCCTTAATAGGAGGAACTGTATCAGTATCACCAGCCTACCGTACCATTGCCATCATAGCCAGACTGCTGGCATCGCTGGCAGCTGTAGTAAACCCCATTCTATATGGCTTTATGTCTCAGAGGTTTAGACATGAATTACTGCAGCTGGGGAGAGCGCACTGGACATGGTGCAAAACCCATCTGATTGGATGCTCTAACATGGTGCAGCCCTTTGAACTGGACACACCTTCAGAGAGAGGGCAAAACTGACTGGGCCCACTGAGCGAAGGAAAACTGTCCAGAGAAGGGTAGAAGAAATGGTAAAAGGCCCTTTTGAAGCACAACCTCAAGAGCTATTCCATCCATTGGAAGACTTGGGAAGAAGAAGCGAGGAACCGAGCCAGCTGGTGAGCAATGCGTCACATGGGAGCAGAAGCCTTTGAAAATATGCAGATGAACAAGACGGATGAGAAAAAGAGAAAGAGGAAGGAGAGAGAGCAAGCTCCTAACCGGCCAAAGCTTCCCACAGCAACCACATGCAGCGTCTGTCAGAAACAGTGCACATCAAGACTGGGCTCATTCAGTCATCTCCACATCCACCATCCAGTCTGGAATCAATTGAGATAATCTTCCTCGTTACTGAGGGATTGACACAATAACGACTCCTCAATCTAATAAATGTTGCATTTTCAGAATTTGTCAAAACTCAAGTGTCAATAGAATATTAATAAACACAACCTCATACAATTCACCCATTTCCCTGTGTTTTCTAGCACGGACTGAGTACTGTGAATTCTGAATGTTAAGAAAGGCTTCAAAGTTTTAATATGTGAGGACAACCTTTTCTTGATGAACTAAAAACTGGTTTAAAATATATTTAAGTACAGAAACACTCAAAAAGCAGTGTGAGAGAGAGAGAGAGAGAGAGAGAGAGAGAGAGAGAGGGTGCATGTGTATTTGTGTGCAAGTGCAACTTGTTCAAGTGAAATCTACAGCACCTGTGCTTTTATTCCAGTTGTCCTTTCTGGGTCGTTATGATGTCAGCATGTGTGATGATGGTTGTTTATAGTGTTAACAAAAGGACGGACAACATTCAATCATTAAAGGAGAGGGTCAAGCAAATGTTAACAGTTCACAGCTGAGATATCAGCGAACACAAGTAATTACAACTCTTCACATGATCAGATTTGACATGATTTTCCCCTTGTAGTGGTTTTAGCTCGTCAGAAAAGTAGGACACAACATGGTTATGGCGGTGCCATCCATTGTTCCCCCAATAGCAAGCTTGGTGTAGAACCAGCCGAGTGACTGTCACTGGGGCCGTTATGTCATCACTTTGGAGCTTTATATTAATGTGGATGTGAGAACTTTTCTGAGATGCATATTGTGGGGGGCATTTCGATGTTCCCAGGATCCCCTGTGAACCAGGGTCCCATGTTTTCCAATTCTGCATGTTTCCCAGGTAGAGGCTTCTTTGTTCCCAGGGTCCTAGGCTACCAAGATCCTATGTTTTCCTGGGATCAAGGTGCTTTCTTTACCACCAGCACATAATGGAAATTTGGAGGGACAAATTCAGAATTACTGAGGACCACATGTGGGGTGCCCCAAGGGTCAGTCCTTGGGCCGTTGCTGTTTTTGTTGTATGTTAATGATATAAGTTTGGTGTCAAAGTCTGTGCGTTGTATTTTGTTTGCCGATGACACGACTGTGTTCAGTAGTGGGGACATTTTGGGACAACTTTTGGAAAGGATGGAGAAGGAATTATTAAATTTTAAATATTGGTTTGGTTCTAATAAATTGTCTCTTCATTTTGGTAAGACTAAGTGTATTATATTTGGAAATAAGCCCAGGAATTTAAGTAGAAACTTATCATTGAACAATGTTGAAATTGAAATTGTATCTGAAACTAAATTTCTTGACATTTTTATTGATGATAAATTAAGTTGGAAAACTCACATAAATTATGGCAAATCTAAAATTTCAAAAGTTATTTCAATTTTGTACAAAGCACATTATTTTCTCCCCCAACATTCATTGGTCTTGTTGTATCATTCATTACTTGTCCCCTATATGACCTATTGTATTGAGGTTTGGGGAAACACGTATAAAACAAAAACAAATTCAGTTTTTTCTGTTACAAAAGAAAGCTATAAGAGTTATAAGTAAAAAACCATGTTACGAACCAACAAACTAATTGTTTGCTTCTCTGGGTATTTTGAAATTTCAAGATTTGGTGGATTATTTTACATTACAGATCATGTAAAAAGTTAAAAATAATCTTTTGCCTCTGCACGTTCAGGAGTTGTTTAAAATGAGGGAGTCCAGTTATCATTTGCGAGGAACATTGATATTTGAAAGAACAAAGATTCGAACTACTGTTAAAAGTCATTGTGTTTCTGTAAGAGGTGTTAGAATTTGGAATAATTGTTCTGATAGCATTAAATCATGTGGTACATTGGTAGGTGTTAAAAGGCTCTATAAAAACAATGCAATTTCTTACTATAGTATGTTATATTAGGCTAATTGTTTTTGTGGTTCTTTTTTGTTTATTTGCACATCATATTGGTGATTGTTCTGTTACATTATTTTCTGACTGTTACCTTGTTTTGGGTGTACGGGGTGGGCGTTTATAAGCTTTTGCTTCAGCCCATGCTCATTCGGCCGCACCCAACTGGGAAATAGTTTGAGTTGTTGTGTTTTCTTTTGTTTTTTTGATTTGTTATGTTAGAGATTTTTATGTTGGTATTTTGTTTATGTGCGTGCTGAATAAAACTCATTAATTCATTCATTCATTTATTCAAATCTGAAAAAGATGTTCCCAAGTTCTGTTTACAGATGAGTTATACTGCAAACTCATCAAAGGGGTCTTTGCTAATTGTCACACCTTTATGGCTCTCAGTATACACTAACAGGCCTACACTTTGATAAACTTATCAAGCGGTTGAAGAAAAAACATGCATATTCACCAGAGGTGTAGACAGTTTTATAAATATAAGTATTGTGCAAAAAAAAAAAAAAGGCTTGTACATTTCGTATTTTTGGGCAAAAACTGACCATATTCTGAATTCAACTCCAAGCGCAAACAATTTTTACACAGTACAGTCTTTCACTGCAGCAGGGGTGGTGGCCAAGTGGTTAATGCGCTTGGTTTCAGTGCAGAAGGTTCCAGGTTCAAATCCCACCCCTGCCACATTTCTCCATGTAATGTGGGGTTGCGTCAGGAAGGGCATCCGGCATAAAACCTTTGTCATTTCAACATGCAGATCCACCTCGGATTTGCTGTGGCGACTCCGAGTTCAAACAAGGGAGCAGCCGAAGGGACTGACTTACAGTCTTTCACTGCAAAACTTCAATTACATTTTCCTTATCCTCCTGAGACAAAGCCTGTAGTGGACAAAAAAGTTAAATTGAAATATACTTTTTCTCCCTTGGTTCTCAGGAGGATATATAGCATGAAAACAACTGAAATTGTATCAAGGCGATTTAGAGATCCCAGAGTCTCAAACCCCTCGAGCAAACACCAAAGCAAATATTTTCTTATCCGTTCATAACAACAAAAGCTAAATTTTATTTTTTTGGTCTAAAGGACACCCATACCTTGATAATGAAAATCAACTTTTCAGTGACTTGCAAAAGATGTAACATGATAACCAATGATTTTGTTGTGTTTAGTTGGGAAAACATATGACCATGGTTACAACAGACCATGGGAACATCTGATCCTAGACACATCACACCATGGTAACATAGGGCTGTGGGATCATAGGACACTGAAAACATATGGCCATGGTTACAATGAACTATGTCATCACAGGACCCTGGCAACATAGATGTGTCCCCATATCTTGTGGCATCTAGCATTGGCTACATCATTCCAAAATGGGATGACATGACAATCAGACACCCAAGCTGCTCCCTCTTCTGGAGCATGGAGGTGTTATTTGGAATTCTGAGCAATGCGGCTACTTGCCTCTATCAACACATGAAATGTAATGGGAACGTAACAATAATCCCCCCCACCCCTCGTTTCAAATAACCTCTTGGTTACAAATGTGTGTAGGTGTGTAGTCACAGTCGGTGCTGTCCATCACAGCAGATAACAAGAGCATGCATGACACGAGCATTGCACGGTGGTGGGGACAGTCATGAAAAGATGGAGTAAGAAGGTTGTGGTCAAAGCAGGGTTTTTCTAGACGCATTTTTTTATTTTTTAGAGAGCAGTGTGACAGAGTGATAACTCCACTTACTGTCCACCACAATCTTTCTGTCTGTGCCATCATCGTTGATCTGCTGGATATTCCCAAAATGGATGTCGCTGAAGAAGATGCGGTTGGCTCCCTTTCCTCCGCCTCCGTGGTAATCAAAGCTGAGGGCTATGACATTCTTCATGTGGTCGGGATCTTCAAAGGGTTTGATTGGTGCGTTAAGGTTGGTCTCATCTGATAGGTGGACGCTCTTCAGAATAGTCCGCTCCGAGTACAGCAGGTATCCATCATAGTCACGGCAGCTACGGTTGTCCTCAGCCAGCATGCCATGAGCACATGCACAAGTGCGTGCACCATTGCCACGGTAGAGACACAGCTGTTCACAGCCACCGTTGTTGTTTTTGCAGATGTTTGTGCCTACACAGAGCATGACGTGTACTGTTAAACTAATATGGAGCTTGATTAAACCTGCTGTAACATTTCATAAATGCCTGTAGTGTTGAAATTTTTTCAGATTGCTACCTTGTTGTCTGGCTCTGTTGAAGACCTTGATGTCTTTGAGCTGCACACCGATGCCCGTCCTGAGCTGAACAGCATCTGTGGCGTTATCCTTGTTGCCTCGTTTGATAGACCCGTTGGCATGTGTCCTACACAAAAGCCAACAACGCACGCACATTACTGCAAATCTTTCACATGATGCCAAAAGCTGTTTTACATTACAAAGTTAGAGCTATATATGTTTGGACAGAAACTATACAGTATTTATTTTTAAATGGACCAAAAATAATTGAGCAATAACCATGATGGCGTGACTGGTTAAGTACTAGAAGAAGAAAAAAGTACCCCCTTGATGCACGGCCACTCAGTTTGTGGAGTTTTCAAAGATGGCTGGTTCTATGTAGATTTGCTATACCATACTGCCCCCCTCGCCCCCCCAAAATAAATAAATCATTTAAATGAACTCTTAAGGGCTACGTAACACTTGAATTCAGCTGTAGACCTTATATCTTCTGATTTGTCAAAGAAATAATGAGGTAATAACAAATACCTGAGTCATCAAACATTGTGCTTTTGGTCCCTTAAAGGTGGTTGATAACCCCGCCCAAAAATAATGTAATTCTTACTTGCCTCAACCCAACCTTTATGCAATTTCCCTCAAATTAAAACCAACTATCTGGACTGCAAACTGATATTTATTGTTGGGTTTCAACTCTAACATGCCATGATAAATAGAGACGAGGTTGAGCCCAGCCAAGGTCAGCACCCGTTTATACCAGGTGGACCGAGGCAATGCACATGAAGTGTGTTGTAAAAAGATGCAGACAGGTAGCATAGCCAGGAATTAAACCCAGTTTTACATATTGGTACCCCAAATACTTTTTTCAATGAGCTCTACATGCCTATAAGAAATGTTTATCAATGTCCAATTACTTAAAGCTAGAGAGCCTTACAAATTTCACAAAACTGAGAAAATTTTGTTTCTACCAAAATCCAAGCATGAATATACAGGCTTATTTTTGTAACATGTTGCAAAATTACAGTTCATTTTAATGAAGAGGACATATTTATCTGGGGGGAATTCAATAACATAGTTCTGAGTGAATACTGTCTTTTCCTTCATCACCATCATGCAGACCAACTACAGGAGGAAGCGCGTGTGCGCATGTGTGAGGTTTTGAGATTACCTGCAACCCATCTGACGTTAACACCCATAAGCTTTCTTGTAAATCACTTCCAAATCTACTAAATGTTGGTCATAGCATCTGATCCTTTGAATTTCTCCCCCTCTGGGGTTAAAATCCTAGATTGTTTCCAGACAGGATGAATTTTGATCATACTGACAAAATCATATTATGAATCACTTATCTAAATGCTAAGGAATAAAATTATGGTAATGCCAAAGAAAATTATTTTTATGTCTTAAATCTTAAAAAAAAACCCATGGCACTATATCTTTAAGGATCTAAGAATAAATGACACATAAATGATTGTAACAATGGAAGAACACAGTTGAATAAATACTACAACTGACCGATCACTCCAGTAGATGTATTCTTCAAAAACAGAGATAGCAAACATGTCCATGTTGTTGGTAGCCAGCACCACCTCCCTGTTCTCTCCAGTCTCCAGGTTGATCCGCTCAATCTTGTCTGTTCTGGCATCGCACCAATACAGCAAACCCTCCTACAGGCCAAAGTAGGGATTGAAATAATGCTGATTATTTAAGAAAGTTCAAAATATGAAACAGCATTTGAGATACTGGCACACTGATAACATATAAAATAATGTCCCAGGTTTTCTCTTCAAAATTTTTTTTGGTGAACCCTAAAACCCTAACACTTCATCAAAAGCCATTTTAAAAGCTGAATTTTGCTACTGATATGAAAGATGACAGCTTGTGTGTTTTCAAGCACAAGTCGCAATAAACTGTATACTCACTGCATTACAACCCCAATGAAGTTGGGACGTTGTGTAAAATGTAAATAAAAACAGAATACAATGATTTGCAAATCCTCTTCAACCTATATTCAACTGAATACACCACAAAGACAAGATATTTAATGTTCAAACTGATAAACTTTGTTTTTGTGCAAATATTTGCTCATTTTGAAATGGATGCCTGCAACACGTTTCAAAAAAGCTGGGACAGTGATCATGATAAAGGTCATGATTGGGTATAAAAGGAGCATCCCCAAAAGGCTCAGCCATTCACAAGCAAAGATGGAGCGAGGATCACCACTTTGTGAACTGTGTGAAAAAGTAGTCCAACAGTTTAGGAACAATGTTTCTCAATGTTCAATTGCAAGGAATTTAGGGATTCCATCATCTACAGTCCATAATATAATCAGAAGATTCAGAGAATCTGGAGAATTTTCTACACGTAAGCGGCAAGGCCGAAAACCAATATTGAATGCCTGTGCCCTTCGATCCCTCAGGTGGCATGGCATTAAAAAAAACAACATCATTGTGTAAAGGATCTTACTATGTAGGCTCAGGAACACTCCAGAAAACCATTGTCAGTTAACACAGTTTGTCGCTACATTTACAAGTGCAAGTTAAAACTCTACCATGCAAAGCGAAAGCCATACATCAACAACATCCAGAAACGCCGCCGCCTTCTCTGGGCCTGAGCTCATTTGAAATGGACAGATGCAAAGTGGAAAAGTGGGCTGTGGTCTGATGAGTCCACATTTCAAATTGTTTATGGAAATCATGGACATCGTGTCCTCTGGACAAAAGAGGAAAAAGACCATCCAGACTGTTACCAGAGCAAAGTTCAAAAGCCAGCATCTGTGATAGTATGGGGGTGTGTTAGTGCCCATGGCATGGGCAACTTACACATCACACCTTGGAGAGCTGTTACACCAAGTGGACTGACATGAATCATGGCTCCAACAAAAGAGATGTCAACTGAAACAAAGGAGAGGATTATCAAACTCTTAAAAGAGGGTAAATCATCACGCAATGTTGCAAAAGATGTTGGTTGTTCACAGTCAGCTGTGTCTAAACTCTGGACCAAATACAAACAACATGGGAAGGTTATTAAAGGCAAACATACTGGTAGACCAAGGAAAACATCAAAGCGTCAAGACAGAAAATTTAAAGCAATATGTTTCAAAAATCGAAAATGCACAACAAAACAAATGAGGAACGAATGGGAGGAAACTGGAGTCAACGTCTTTGACCGAACTGTAAGAAACCGCCTAAAGGAAATGGGATTTACTTAGAGAAAAGCTAAACGAAAGCCATCATTAACACCTAAACAGAAAAAAACAAGGTTACAATGGGCTAAGGAAAAGCAATCGTGGACTGTGGATGGCTGGATGAAAGTCATATTCAGTGATGAATCTCGAATCTGCATTGGACAAGGTGATGATGCTGGAACTTTTGTTTGGTGCCGTTCCAATGAGATTTATAAAGATGACTGCCTGAAGAGAACATGTAAATTTCCACAGTCATTGATGATATGGGGCTGCATGTCAGGTAAAGGCACTAGTGCAAAATACGACAACGGACTGTTAAATAACTGAAGTCGTACATCAAGCAACAATGGGAAGAATTCCACCTCCAAAGCTTCAACAATTAGTGTCATCAGTTCCCCAACACTTACTAGGTGTTGTTAGAAGGATGATGTAACACAGTGATGTAACACAGTGGTAAACATACCACTGTCCCAGCTTTTTGAAATGTGTTGTAGGCATCCATTTCAAAATGAGCAAATATTTGCAAAAAACAAAAAAGTTTATCAGTTTGAACATTAAATATCTTGTCTTTGTGGTGTATTCAATTGAATATAGGTTGAAGAGGTTTTGCATATCATTGTACGAGGTCTATTTGAAAAGTATCCGACCTTATTATTTTTTTCAAAAACCATATGCATTTGAATCACGTGTGATTGCATCAGCCAAGCTTGAACCTTCGTGCGCATGCGTGAGTTTTTTCACGCCTGTCGGTTGCGTCATTCGCCTGTGAGCAGGCTTTGAGTGAGGAGTGGTCCACCCCTCTCATCGTTTTTTCATTGTTTAGGAATGGCTCAGAGACTGCCGCTTTGCTTGATCAAAATTTTTTCAGAAACTGTGAGGGACATCAAAGTGGACACCATTCGAGAAATTCAGATGGTTTTTGGTGAAAATTTTATGGGCTTTAAAGAGATTACGGAGTGTTACTGTCGCTTTAAGGACGGCCCAGAGCGACTGGTGGTGCGCCGCGCTCCGAAGCCGCCATCGACAGGCTGAACGACCATTTCATTTCTAAACGGATGGCTGTCTGAATCCGTGATTGTGTGCAATTTCTGTGGTTATCACAAGAGCTGGACATCAACCATTTTCCGGCAGATTTTACTTTTAACAAGAGATTTTGTCATGGAAAGCCGAGCAGAAGTTTTGCGCGTCACAATGGATTCGCTACTGGAACGAGACAAAACCACCTCCATTTTGGTCTCACAGGACGGCTTTGAGATGGCGTTCAGACAGCTGTCGGTGGTTTTTCCATCGAGTGATTATCCGAGAAATTGTGGATGTGCCTGGACATGCCAGAACATGTCCTGTGAGGCTTCATCACGGCGTTGCTTTGCGCCATGCGGCACCGCCGCAACGCGCGAAGCCTCCTCTCCTCTTTCCATGACAAAAACTCCTGTAACAGTGGAATGTGCCGTTCATTTCCAAACTGGACGCTGTGTTTTATCCGGGATGTCATCTGACTAGCACAGGAATTGTGAAAAGATGTGGACATCAGCACTTTTTCGGCACATTGAGACAGACGTGCGGAGGAATTCCGCGAGTCGCGGCGGTGCCGCATGGTGCAAAGCAACGCCGTGATGAAGCCTCACAGGACATGTTCTGGCATGTCCAGGCACATCCATCCGTTTAGAAATGAAATGGTCGCTCAGCCTGTCGATGGCGGCTTCGGAGCGCGGCGCACCACCAGTCGCTCTGGGCTGTCCTTAAAGCGACAGTAACACTCCGTAATCTCTTTGAAGCCCATAAAATCTTCACCAAAAACCATCTGAATTTCTCGAATGGTGTCCACTTTGATGTCCCTCACAGTTTCTGAAAAAAGTTTGATCAAGCAAAGCGGCAGTCTCTGAGCCATTCCTAAACAATGAAAAAAACGACGAGAGGGGTGGACCACTCCTCACTCAAAGCCTGCTCACAGGCGAATGACGCAACCGACAGGCGTGAAAAAACTCACGCATGCGCACGAAGGTTCAAGCTTGGCTGATGCAATCACACGTGATTCAAATCCATATGGTTTTTGAAAAAATAATAAGGTCGGATACTTTTCTAATAGACCTCGTATTCTGTTTTTATTTACATTTTACACAACGTCCCAACTTCATTGAAATTGGGGTTGTAAATAGACTTCATTAATAACTGCAGAAACTGACAAAAACCTTGATCATACAAATACATTTCCTTTTATCAAATGTACATATGGAAATTAAGTGTAAAAACTCTTAAACATAACTAAATTAATAAAAGACACAAAGCAAAGATGCTGCAAAATTAATTAAAAGCTTCTCACTATCAATTCATTTAAAGACTGTTAAGCATTAACACTGAATTCTTTCAGCCTATCGACGCAGTATTGACTGATTATTCATATCTGTTTGTTGTCTTTGTGGAATTATGCACTGGACTATGAAACTACAAAGTAATCAGATTTTATTTATCTGAAATCCAGCGTTTCCCCTGTAATAGTACAGATCTGGCAGCCGTGTTATTTTTATTTATTTTTTTTATAGCACCAGTGAGTGCTCAGATTAGTGGTGCAGCTCTGAGGCTGTGATAATCAGAGACCTGTTTTTTTTCTTCTTTCTGTTCTGTTGCATTCCACATGTGAGTGAAATATGATCTGTTATTCTGTCGTGTGAAGCAGCGGACATTTGCGCTGCACACTTGTGTAAGCCTTAATGATTAATTAAATATAGCCTCATATTTTAAATATGCAAAATACTACACAAAAATCTTTACATATTTGGTGAAGAATAATTAAAAAAAAACACGAGGGATGAAAGATGACAGCTCAGAATTTATTTCCCTGTTGGCTACAAACACAAATCAAACCCCTTTTGATGTTTTTTTTTTTTTTGTCAAAAATATAGTTGTTATAAAGTAATTTTCATATGAAGAATTTTTTTCATGGAAAAATGAGCTAAAACATAATCCTGTTGTGTGAACAGGGGACTTTTGCGCTCCACACCCCAGAAGCACCTTAATAAGCTTCATAATATGTGCACGTTTCATTGCACAGCCACGTTAACTGTTAAATTTGTAAAACTGTGGAAAAACTTTGATTTATCAAGTTTAAACTTTCAAGAACCTGATTTGAAAATGAAAATATTCCTGATCAAATAAGAATTATTAAGTGAAAAACACCGTAACAAAAAAAAAAAAAAAAAAAAAAAAACAGTTTGTAAGCTACCTTTTACATTTTCATGTGTTTGAGGTTCAGTGTTAAATATCTCCAAAGTTCCACAGTTCTATGAGTGTTTTCACACATATTCTCCTGATCCTATACAACACATCATTTCAGCCTGACAGCTCATCTGAGACCTAAAAGAAATACCTCTAAAAGCTTTAATTTTACTTCAGATTTTTAAAAGACCCCATCTTGATTTGACTTACGTTCTCAGAAACAGGAAATGTCATCTATTAATATCGGCAGTTTGGTCATAATTCTGAGGCCTTTTTTTCTCCTTTCTTTTTATTTGTATATCTTTTCATACGGTCTCTTACTGTGCTCATTCTGTTAAACTGATGTGTGTGTGTGTGTGTTTACATGCATACAAAGTTATACATCACTTACAATGTGGATCAAGCTTAACCAGATGAATAATTATAATTGTGAAATTTAATAAAAAATAACTTTGAAAGAAGGAATAACGGCAATTGTTCTTAGTACAGTGTAGAAGTGCAGCAGTGCTTAGCTGCATCACCTTATAGTCGACAGAGATTCCATTGGGCCAACTGATGCTAACACCGACCAACACCAACCTCTGGGTACCATCCAACCGAGAACGCTCGATACGGGGGTATTGACCCCACTCAGTCCAGAACAGATAACTGCACAGAGATGAAATTTACAGGAAAAGGAGGAAACATGTGGTTGAAAGTACACAGAGAGCAGAACAGAGTTACTACTTGTGAGGTTTACCCTTTGACTGGGTGGACTGTGATGGCTCTGGGTTTGTCTAGACCCTGAGAAATGACCACATAGCGGAAGGAGCCATTGAGTCTGGCCACTTCAATCACATCAAAGCCCTGGTCAGTCCAGTAAATGTTTCCTACAAAAGAACAAGGTCTTTAATGCCCCATTATCGACGCTAGTGCAGCTGTAGAATGTCCACAGATGCTGGGTGGAACACAGAACCCCACCTGCTATCCAGTCAACTGTGATCCCCTCCACCCTGCCAATGCCGTTGGTCACCACATCTTCTCTCCATGTCTGATCTCTCTTTGCCCTGCTGATGGTGCTCAGGCCCATGTCCACCCAGTAGATGGTGTCATTCTCTGAAAAGCACAATGCTGCTCTATAAATCTGTTTTATCTTGAGACTGAAGCCATTCTATTACCGCTGTGCTCACCAGCATGGAAGTCAATGCCAACAGCCAGTGAAGTGCCAGACACTGGAACCAAGGCATCCGATTTGTCTGCTGGGTCCAATGGAATTCCTCTGATCCCCTCATGGACAGAGTACAGCAGGAAAGAGCCCATACCTACACAACCACAGTTCAAAGTTCAACCAAGGAAACCCTGCAGATGTACTGTACAACCACAATTCCAATGAAGGTGGGACGTTGTGTAAAATGTAAATAAAAACAGAATACAATAATTTGCAAATCATCTTCAACCTATATTCAATTGAATACACCACAAAGACAAGATATTTAATGTTCAAACAGATAAACTTTATTATTTTTGTGCAAATATTTGCTCATTTTGAAATGGATGCCTGCAACACATTTCAAAAAAGCTGGGACAATGGAATGTTTACCACTGTGTTACATCACCTTTCCTTCTAACAACACTCAATAAGTGTTTGGGACCTGAAGACATTAATTGGTGAACCTTTATAGGTGGAATTCTTTTCCATTCTTGCTTGACTTCTGTTTTTATTTATGTATTTGAATTTTTTTATTCATTTTTAATTATTTATTCAATTTTATGTTGACTTGTTTTATGTAAGGCACCTTGAGACGGCTTTTCCTGTGATTTGGCGCATTATAAGCTAATTAAATTAAATTAATTAATTAAATTTAATAATGCGCCACACATTTTCAACAGGTGACAGGTCTGGACTGCAGACAGATCAGTCTAGTACCCGCACTCTTTTACTATGAAGCCACACTGTTGTAACGTGCAGAATGTGGCTTGGCATTGTCTTGCTGAAATAAGCAGGGATGTCCCTGAAAAAGACATTGCTTGGATGGCAGCATGTGTTGCTCCAAAACCTGGATGTACATTTCAGCATTGATGGTGCCATCACAGATGTGTAAGTTGCCCATGCCATGGGCAACTTACACTGGTAACAATCTGGATGGTCTTTTTCCTCTTTTGTCCGGAGGACACGACGTCCATGATTTCTAAAAACAATTTGAAATGTGGACTCATCAGACCATAGCACACTTTTCCACTTTGCGTCTTCAGAAAGTTCTCCAGATTTTCTGAATCTTCTGATTATATTGTGGACTGTAGATGATGGAATCCCTAAATTCCTTGCAACTGAATGTTGAGAAACATTGTTCTTAAACTGTTGGACTATTTTGTCATGCAGTTGTTCACAAAGTGGTGATCCTCGCCTCCATTTCAATTTTCAATTTCAATTTATTTTCATTCATAAAGTGCCAAATCACAACAGAGTTGCCTCAAGGTGCTTCACACAAGTAAGGTCTAACCTTACTAACCCCCAGAGCAACAGTGGTAAGGAAAAACTCCCTCTGAGGAAGAGACCTCAAGCAGACCAGACTCAGAGGGGTGACCCTCTGCTTGGGCCATGCTACAGACATAAATGACAGAACAATTCACAGAAACAATTCACAAAACGAATATACAGATGCTTGTGAACATCTTTGCTTGTGAATGGCTGAGACTTTTGGGGATGCTCTTTATACCCTGTCATGACACTCACCTGTTTCCAATTAACCTGTTCACCTGTGGAATGTTCCAAACAGGTGTTCTTTGAGCAATCATCAACTTTCCCAGTCTTTTGTTACCACTGTCCCAGTTTTTTTGAAACGTGTTGCAGGCATCCATTTCAAAATGAGCAAATATTTGCACAAAAACAAAAAAGTCTGTCAGTTTGAACATTAAATATCTTGTCTTTGTGGTGTATTCAAATGAACATAGGTTGAAGAGGATTTGCAAATCATTGTAATCTGTTTTTATTTACATTTCACACAACGTCCCAACTTCATTGGAATTGGGGTTGTATGTGCGAGATAAATGACACGCTGTTTCACCTTCACAGGACTGCTGCCCGGTCTTCAGGCTGTACCCGGCAGTGCACATGCATGCCCTGGTTGTGGGCGATGTAGGCAAACACAGCTGGGAGCAGTCACCATTGTTATTACTGCATAGGTTGATGCCAGCTATGAAGGATGAGAAGAAGAAAGTATTTTGAAAAGGAAATCCTATATATAAAGGGCCTTATGCACGTACCTCTGTCTGTGCACAAGTATGTGTCCATGTATTAAGGCGGCACTGTCACCACTATCCCCTCAACGGAAAAACTGCAAAACACGCTTCTTAGATACGATCCATCAGGCCAATTAACAGCACAACAAGCCATATTATTACAGAGATTTGTAATAAAATGCTCATAAAGGAGCCATTCAGTCATGCTAACGTTAGTCGTTAGCATCGCACTATGTGATGTCATTCAAGACATGAATAATTAAATCAATCATAAGTCACTGCTTTAAGGCACTGACCTTGGTCATGTCATCAGCCACAGTCTGAAAATAAACTCAACACTTGTAAATAAAAAAAAAATAAATAAAACTTTGTGTTCATCTGTGCATCGCTAACCAGCTTTACAGGTGCATACCACCGCCTACTTTATCGGAGTGTGTGGAATTGTGGCATAAGTTATTCTGTCAATACAGAATGTGAAACTGTACAATGAAAAATAAAATAATCAAAATGTACAATAAATATCATAACATTATTAGGACACAGCACAAATGTGATAATTTTAGCACAACAATAGAGCACAACACATTTAAGCACGCCGCTGGAATCAGAGCATCAACGCAGTAGTTTTAGGCTATAAATAAACTACAGCACTGTGCACACCCCCACCAAGGAAAATTACTTATACCATTGGAACTGCAGGGCATACAGAAAAATTTAAGCAAACCACTGAAATCAATGCATCAACATGTTCAATTTATGATATAAATAAACTACAACACTCAGAGTACATACATACGTCCGGCAACAAAAAATGCTTAAAACCTGTAATACCAGGGCAAAGAAAAACCCTAAGCAAACAGTAGATAAATGATGCGCTGATTCCAATGGGGTGCTTAATTTTTAAAGAAAAACAATGAAAATCTGGCAACTATTCCTATTCACCTGACTGAAGATAGGTGCCTCTGCTAGTAGTTTTAATCTGCACAGAGCACAAATGCAACAAGTCTAACAACATGCACCCCCCACCACCTTTAAAATAACCTTACACACCTTTCTGCACCTCCTCATCATATATCCTCATGTGCATCACAGGGGATGTGTTTTTTCGTAACACCTTCCAGTTTCCACCATTCTTCTTATCGCATGTTCCGATGTGGTCGGTTCCTTGGTCTGCCCACCATAGCTTGTCACCTACGGTACATTTTGACAATTCAGTAAATGTTCTTACTTTACAACTGATGATGTGACAACACTCATCTTACAGATCAGAAAAGTATTCATGGTAAATAAAGATTGTACAGTTTTTTTCCCGTACCCATAATAGCCAATGCTGTTGCCTTGTTAAGTTTGCCTTTGGCACCTTCCAGGACCTCCAGTTTAGATCCATCCAGCTGACAGTGGTTAATGGTACTGTTCCCTGAGCTGATCCAGTACAGTTGCTCTTTTTCATAATCAATAGAGAGCCCTGATAAATAAACAAACAAACAGAAGATCATTATTGTCCAACCCATACCAGTAAAGAACAGCGTAATAATTTACTTTATTATATGGCTGTGACGCTACGCGCGCTGATTGGCTGATTTCCGGTCTGATATTACACATATACATATCAGATCGTTACCATGACAATTGGTCTGGATCGTCTATCACATTCGTCACAAACCAGAAAGGTAAAAACATGATTAGAAAAACTAAGGCAGAAATGAACATACTCCATAAATATCTAAACACCATCAGAAAAAACACATAGATTGAAAGCTTACCAGATAATGACCCGACCATGTGTTAGCAAGTTCTTCATGGAGGTGAAGAAAGCAAACAGGTTTGACTATGGGCCCAAAACTGTCAGCACCTCTCATATTTAGGTGATACCGCAAGTTTGCATGTTTATATACAGTGAGGA
Organism: Thalassophryne amazonica; assembly: GCF_902500255.1. Classification (NCBI taxonomy): domain Eukaryota; kingdom Metazoa; phylum Chordata; class Actinopteri; order Batrachoidiformes; family Batrachoididae; genus Thalassophryne; species Thalassophryne amazonica. The sequence continues at coordinate 69,816,072 of NC_047108.1, forward strand.
AAGTAAGCATTTGAACACTCTGCGGTTTTGCAAGCTCTCCCACCTAGAAATCATGGAGGGGTCTGAAATTTTCATCTTAGGTGCATGTCCACTGTGAGAGACATAATCTAAAAAAAAAAAATTCCGGAAATCACAATGTATGATTTTTTTTATTAATTTATTTGTACGAAGTCTGTTAGAAAAGTATCCGACCTTTTTATTTTTTGCAAAAACCTGATGGCTTTGAATCACGTGTGCTTGCATGAGCCAACCTTGAACCTTCGTGCGCATTTTCACGCCTGTCGATTGCGTCATTTGCTGGTAAGCAGCCTTTGTGTGAGGACATGTGTTGTGCTCTCGTCGGATTTTCATTGCAAGGAAAATGGCGGAACAACTGCAGCAGCGCTACTGCATCAAATTTTGCCAGAAACTGGGCGACAGCCAGGTGGAAACCATTCGGAAGATTCAGACGGCTTTTGGTGACGATCCTATGGGCATCACACAGATTAAGGAGCGGTACAACCAGTTTAAAGACATCCGCAAAACGGTGGAAAGCGAGCCACGCTCCGGTCGGCCATCAACATGCTGAAATGAATGCGCACGAAGGTTCAAGGTTGGCTCATGCAAGCACATGATTCAAATCCATCAGGTTTTTGCAAAAAAGGTCGGATACTTTTCTAACAGACCTCGTATGTTACTGCTGCAAATAAGTATTTGAACACCTGTGAAAATCAATGTTAATATTTGGTACAGTAGCCTTTGTTTGCAATTACAGAGGTCAAACGTTTCCTGTAGTTTCTCACCAGGTTTTCAGACACTGCAGCAGGGATTTTGGTCCACTCCTCCATACAGATCTTCTCCAAAACTTTCAGGTTTGGAGTTTCAGCTCCCTCCAAATATTTTCTATTGAGTTCAGGTCTGGAGACTGGCCAGGCCACTCCAGGACCTTGAAATGCTTCTTATGGAGCCCCTCCTTAGTTGCCCTGGCTGTGTGTTTGGGGACATTGTCATGCTAGAAGACCCAGCCATGACCCATCTTCAATGCTCTTACCGAGGGAAGGAGGATGTTTGCCAAAATTTCGCAATACATGACCCCATCCATCCTCCCTTCAATACGGTGCAGTTGTCCTGTCCCCTTTGCAGAAGAGCACCCCCAGAGTATGATGTTTCCACCCCCATGCTTCACAGTTGGGATGGTATTCTTGGGGTTGTTCTCATCCTTTAAACATGGTAAGTGGAGTTGATTCCAAAAAGCTCTATTCTGGTCTCATCTGACCACATGACCTTCTCCCATGCCTCCTCTGGATCATCCAGATGGTCACTGGTGAACTTGAAACGGGCCTGGACATGTGCTGGCTTCAGCAGGGGGACCTTGCTACCCTGCAGGATTTTAAACTATGACAGCATCATATGTTACTAATGTAATGTTTGTGACTGTGGTCCCAGCTCTCTTCAGGTCATTGACCAGGTCCTCCTGTGTAGTTCTGAGCTTTCTCAGAATCATCCTTACCCCACAAAGTGAGATCTTGCATGAAATCCCAGAGCAAGGGAGATTGACAGTCATCTTGTGTTTCTTCGACTTTCTAATAAATAATTATAACAGTTGTTGTCTTCTACCAAACTGCTTGCCTGTTGCCCTGTAGTCCATCCCATCCTTGTGCAGGTCTACAGTTTTGTCCCTGGTGTCCTTAGACAGCTCTTTGGTCTTGGCTATGGTGGACAGGTTGGAATGTGGTTGATTGAGTGTGTGAACAGGTGTCTTTTATACAGGTAACAAGTTCAAACAGCTGCAATTAATACAGGTAAAGAGTGCAGAAAAAGAGAGCTTCTTAAAGAAAAATTAACAGGTCTGTGTGAGCCAGAATTCTTGCTGGTTGGTCGGTGTTCAAATACTTATTTGCAACAGTAGCATACAAATAAATTATTAAAAAATCATACATTGTGATTTCCAGATTTTTTTTTTTTTAGATTATGTCTCTCACAGTGAACAGGCACCTAAGATGAAAATTTCAGACCCCGCCATGATTTCTAAGTGAGAGAACTTGCAAAACTGCAGGGTGTTCAAATACTTATTTTCCTCACTATATATAATAGCCATATAATAAACACATTATTAACCTGCCTTGCTTGGTTAATAAGCCTTTGTTCGCAGAGCTCTCCACACTCCATTTTTATAGCAGTGTGGGTTCATTCACTCACCTACTGGTCCTTTTTGATTGGCGAAAAGTGTGGTGCTGTTGCTACCATCCATGTTAGCCATGCTTATGTTGTCACCATCAGTCCAGTACAGCTTTCTGGAGGAAGATACAAATAACATCTGACATATGGATGGGGGGACTTGCATAAAATTTTCCTTCCACTGAAGAATAATGGTTTATCAAAGACACATCAGCAGACCAGACACAAGCATCACATGAGGGGAAAGCAATGTGCCTTAACTACCTAAACTGTTGGGAAAGTGTAGGAACACGGACCCACAACAGGGGGCGCAAATGAACGGACAATGGAGGAAGTCAAATAACAACACTTTACTGTTGTGAATAAGCACAACAAACACAACAGATTACAACAATAGACAAAGAAGTCAATTCACAAAATGTGTCACGTGGGCAGGCTCGAAGATAAGAGACGTCTGTCCAAAGCAGAACCGGAACCACACGATTTCCTCCGCCACCGAACCCCGGGAATACTGGAGCCGCCAAGTCCCGAACTCCCAGGTGGCCACTGCCTCCGCGTGTCGGATCTGGTACTGCTGGCGAGGAACAAAAACAGTTAAATGTGGGTGCGTTTGCACCCAGCAACCCGTATGGCAGAAAAACCACCTCCACCTCTCGTCGGAAGAATGTCTGCTATTTAACGCACAAAAGTAACAAAGTGTTAATGTCAAAAAGACAACACAGTCGGCTGAGTACTGTACCTCCTAGGTAGAGCGATATCTCGGCAAAGAGGTGGAGATGGCGTCTTGCTGATATACCACTGCTGATCAGATGATTGGTGACAGCTGTCGTAGGTGATAAGTGACAGCTGTCACCCCGGCTGCTCCTGTGAGGCGGCAGCGCCCTCTGGTACCTGGAGCCCGCACTCCAGACAGGGCGCCCTCTGGTGGTGGTGGGCCAGCAGTACCTCCTCTTCAGCGGCCCACACAACAGGACCCCCCCCTCAACGGGCGCCTCCTGGCACCCGACCAGGCTTGTCCGGGTGGCGGCGGTAGAAATCGGCCAGGAGGGCCGGGTCCAGGATGAAGCTCCTCTTCACCCAGGAGCGTTCTTCGGGTCCGTACCCCTCCCAGTCCACCAAATACTGGAAGCCCCGGCCCATCCTACGGACAGCCAAGAGCCGGCGCACAGTCCAAGCCGGCTCGCCATCGATGATCCGGGCAGGAGGCGGCGCCGGACCCGGAGCACAGAGGGGTGAGGTGTGATGTGGCTTTATCCGGTACACATGGAAAACAGGATGGATCCGCAGTGAGGCCGGAAGCTGAAGCCTCACTGCGGCTGGACTGATGACCTTAAGGATTCTGAAGGGACCAATGTAACGGTCCTGTAGTTTAGGGGAGTCCACTTTCAGGGGAATGTCCTTTGTGGACAACCACACCTCCTGCCCTGGCCGATACGCAGGGGCCGGGGTCCGCCGACGGTCTGCGTGGGCTTTTGCCCTCGTCCGGGCCTTTAGCAAAGCAGAACGGGCGGCGCGCCACACCCGACGGCACTTCCGCAGGTGGGCCTGGACCGAGGGCACACCGACCTCTCCCTCAACCACCGGAAACAACGGGGGCTGATACCCCAGACACACCTCAAAAGGGGAGAGGCCGGTGGCTGAAGACACCTGGCTGTTATGGGCATACTCGATCCAGGCCAAATGGGTACTCCAGGCCGCCGGGTGCGCGGCCGTCACGCAGCGCAGGGCCTGTTCCACCTCCTGATTGACCCGTTCTGCTTGCCCGTTGGTCTGAGGATGATACCCGGACGAGAGACTCACCGTGGCACCCAGTTCCCGGCAGAAGCTCCTCCAGACTTGCGAGGAGAACTGGGGACCGCGGTCGGAGACGATGTCTGTTGGAATCCCATGCAGCCGGACGACGTGGTGGACCAGGAGGTCCGCTGTCTCCTGGGCAGTCGGGAGCTTCGGGAGGGCCACGAAGTGGGCCGCCTAGGAGAATCGGTCCACTATCGTGAGGATGGTGGTGTTGCCCTGGGACGGCGGGAGGCCCGTGACAAAATCCAGGCCGATGTGGGACCAGGGGCAATGAGGCACAGGCAGCGGCTGGATCAGTCCCGATGCCCTGCGGTGGTCAGCCTTGCCCCTGGCGCAGGTGGTGCAGGCCTGGATATAATCCCGGACGTCGGCCTCCAGGGACGCCCACCAGAAGCACTGCCGGACAACTGCCACGGTCCTACGCACCCCTGGATGACAGGAGAACTTAGAGCCGTGACAGAAGTCCAGGACTGCAGCCCTGGCCTCTGGTGGGACGTAAAGTTTGTTCTTCGGCCCAGTTCCGGGATCCGGGCTCCGTGCCAGGGCCTCCCGGACGGTTTTCTCTACGTCCCAGGTGAGGGTGGCCACGATAGCGGACTCCGGGATGATAGGTTCCGGTGGATCCGACAACTCCGTTTTGACTTCGTCTGCGTCATCGTCATGCACCCGGGACAAGGCATCCGATCTCTGGTTTTTGGTCCCGGGGCGGTAGGTGATCCGGAAGTCAAAACGGCCGAAGAACAGTGACCAGCGGGCTTGCCTGGGGTTCAGCTGCTTGGCGGTCCTGATATACTCCAGGTTCCGGTGGTCAGTGAAAACCGTGAATGGCACGGACGTTCCCTCCAACAGATGTCTCCACTCTTCAAGAGCCTCTTTCACCGCAAGGAGTTCTCGATTGCCGACGTCATAGTTCCGTTCAGCCGGGGTCAACCTGCGTGAAAAGTAGGCACACGGGTGAAGTACCTTATCGGTCTCTCCGCTCTGGGACAGCACGGCTCCTATCCCTGAGTCAGAGGCGTCCACTTCAACCATGAACTGGCGGCTAGGGTCGGGCTGCACCAAAACTGGCGCAGTAGAGAACCGTCGTTTCAACTCCTTGAACGCGGCTTCGCACCGATCCGACCAGGTGAAGGGGACTTTTGGAGAGGTCAGGGCTGTCAGGGGGCTAACTACCTGACTGTAGCCCTTAATGAACCTCCTATAGAAATTAGCGAAGCCGAGGAACTGTTGCAGCTTCCTACGGCTTGTTGGTTGGGGCCAATCTCTCACTGCCGCAACCTTGGCCGGATCAGGGGCGACGGAGTTAGAGGAGATGATAAACCCCAGGAAGGACAAAGACGTGCGGTGAAACTCGCACTTCTCGCCCTTCACAAACAGTCGGTTCTCTAACAACCGCTGCAGGACCTGACGTACATGCTGGACATGGGTCTCAGGATCCGGAGAAAAGATGAGAATATCGTCCAGATATACAAAGACGAATCGGTGCAGGAAGTCCCGCAAGACGTCGTTAACCAAGGCTTGGAACGTCGCGGGGGAGTTGGTGAGGCCGAACGGCATGACCAGGTACTCAAAGTGACCTAACGGGGTGTTAAATGCCGTCTTCCATTCGTCTCCCTTCCGGATCCGAACCAGGTGATACGCATTTCTAAGATCCAGCTTAGTAAAGATTTTGGCTCCATGCAGGGGGGTGAACACGGAATCTAACAATGGCAACGGGTATCGGTTGCGAACCGTAATCTCATTCAGCCCCCTGTAATCAATACATGGACGAAGTCCGCCATCTTTCTTGCCCACAAAAAAGAAACCTGCCCCCATCGGGGAGGTGGAGTTCCGGATCAGCCCGGCAGCTATTGAGTCCCGGATGTAGGTCTCCATTGATTCGCGCTCAGGTCGTGAGAGGTTGTACAGCCTGCTGGACGGGAACTCAGCGCCTGGAACCAAATCAATGGCACAATCGTACAGACGGTGCGGGGGAAGGGTGAGTGCCAGATCCTTACTGAAGACGTCAGCAAGATCGTGGTACTCAACCGGCACTGCCGTCAGATTGGGAGGGACTTTGACCTCCTCCTTAGCCTGTGAACCGGGAGGAACCGAGGATCCTAAACACCCCCGATGGCAGGTTTCGCTCCACTGAACCACCACCCCAGACGGCCAATCAATCCGGGGATTGCGCTTCAACATCCATGGGATGCCCAAAATCACGCGGGAGGTAGAAGGAGTTACAAAAAACTCAATCTCCTCCCGGTGGTTTCCAGACACCACCAGAGTTACTGGTTGTGTCTTGTGTGTGAGTAAAGGGAGGAGGGTGCCATCTAGTGCCCGCACCTGCAACGGCGAAGGAAGCGCCACCAGAGGGAGCCCTACCTCCCTTGCCCATCTGCTGTCTAGCAGATTCCCTTCTGACCCCGTGTCCACCAGTGCTCGGGCTTGAAGGGTTAAATCCCCGCTCAGGATTGTGACTGGGAGTCGTGTGGCAATTTGTGTGTGTCTCACTTGAATGTTTTGACCCCCCCTTAGCCCAGTCTCTAAGGGCGAGTGTTGTCGTTTTGGCCGTTTGGGGCAGTTTCTCTGTGTGTGCTCAGTTGAGCTGCAGAGAAAACACTCTCCACGGATCAGCCTCCCCATTTTGGCCCTGTGCGTTTCCCTAACAACGTCAGCAGGGGGAGCTGTTGCCCCACAAAGCGCTGCGGCTGTGGAGCGTGGGGAGGGCGGCCCCTTTTCGAACCCGGAAGGGAGAGGGGCGGCGCGTATCCGGTCACGTCCTTCGCCTCGCTCCCGACGGCGTTCCTCCAACCGATTGTCTAACCGTATAACGAGATCGATAAGCCCATCTAAATCCCGCGGTTCCTCCTTAGCTACCAGCTGCTCCTTCAGAACCAACGACAGTCCGTTTATGAAGGCGGCGCGGAGCGCAACGTTATTCCAGCCGGACCTCGCAGCCGCGATGCGGAAGTTGACTGCATAAGCGGCTGCGCTCTCGCGTCCCTGTCTCATTGACAGCAGCACGGTTGAAGCGGTCTCTCCTCTGTTAGGGTGATCAAACACTGTTCTGAACTCCCCCACAAACCCAGTGTATGCTGATAACAACCGTGAGTTCTGTTCCCAGAGCGCCGTAGCCCAGGCGCGTGCTTTACCCCGAAGCAGAGCAATCACATAAGCTATTTTACTAGCATCTGACGCGTACATGACGGGACGTTGTGCGAAGACGAGCGAACACTGCATAAGAAAATCCGCGCACGTCTCCACACAACCTCCGTACGGCTCAGGAGGGCTTATGTATGCTTCAGGGGATGGTGGGAGGGGTTGTTGAACCACCACTGGAACGTTTATATCCTGCACAGGATCGGCAGGAGGACGAGCTGCAGCAGCGCCCTGAGCGCTCGCCGCCATCTGTGCGGAGAGAGCCTCCACCCTGCGGTTCAGGAGGATGTTTTGCTCAGTCATTTGATCCAACCGAGCCGTAAAGGCGGTGAGAATGTGCTGCAGCTCACCAATCACGTCTCCTGCAGACGCCTGCGCTCCCTGCTCTCCCATTGGTCGTTCAACAGCCGGGTGACGCCCCTCGGAGTCCATGACGCTGGCCGAGATATCCTGTTGGGAAAGTGTAGGAACACGGACCCACAACAGGGGGCGCAAATGAACGGACAATGGAGGAAGTCAAATAACAACACTTTACTGTTGTGAATAAACACAACAAACACAACAGATTACAACAATAGACAAAGAAGTCAATTCACAAAATGTGTCACGTGGGCAGGCTCGAAGATAAGAGACGTCTGTCCAAAGCAGAACCGGAACCACACGATTTCCTCCACCACCGAACCCCGGGAATACTGGAGCCGCCAAGTCCCGAACTCCCAGGTGGCCACTGCCTCCGCGTGTCGGATCTGGTACTGCTGGCGAGGAACAAAAACAGTTAAATGTGGGTGCGTTTGCACCCAGCAACCCGTATGGCGGAAAAACCACCTCCACCTCTCGTCGGAAGAATGTCTGCTATTTAACGCACAAAAGTAACAAAGTGTTAATGTCAAAAAGACAACACAGTCGGCTGAGTACTGTACCTCCTAGGTAGAGCGATATCTCGGCAAAGAGGTGGAGATGTCGTCTTGCTGATATACCACTGCTGATCAGATGATTGGTGACAGCTGTCGTAGGCGATAAGTGACAGCTGTCACCCCGGCTGCTCCTGTGAGGCGGCAGCGCCCTCTGGTACCTGGAGCCCGCACTCCAGACAGGGCGCCCTCTGGTGGTGGTGGGCCAGCAGTACCTCCTCTTCAGCGGCCCACACAACATAAACCACATGTAATGGTCTAATTAAGGACGTCCCGTTCAGGGTTTTTGCCTTGTTAAAAACACCTTCAATCCAAGCTACTTCTTAATTTTTGTAATTTGTTGTATTTTTCAAAAAATTAAGTAAACAGATTTTTTTCTCATCAATTCCACTTTGTACAGAATTGTAACAGTAAAGCTAGGACACAGAGCAATAGTGACTGAATGACTTAGTTGTTACAAATACAATAATTGTCATTATTATCATCATCATCATTAATGTTGTTGTCGTGTGTAAAAAAATATCTATAATGTCTTCAAAAGTGGGCCTTTACTCTAACGGGGGGGGAGAGCACTCCCCTGTAGATGAGGAATGAGAGGAATTTGTTTAGTGTTTGTGGAAATGGCTACCTGACTGATTGGACGGAAGGTCATATCACACACGCCGTCCATCAGAATGATGGACGCCGTCCATATGAAACTCTCACGGTGTCAAAGTTGAGGGCTGCGTCTTACTGTTCCACTCTTATCAAACAGAGCCAGACACACTTACTTGTTGCATATTTCGAGCACTGTTAAAACGTGACTGTGGCTCTGTTGTGAAGCAGCAGCTGCTGTGAATGTTTGCTCCACTAGCTCCACAATTATAAAGCAAAGCAGTCAACGTGCATGCACTTATTTGATGGCTCTAGGTTAATCGGGTTTAGTTAACCAATACGATCAATCAAACAATGCCTATATCAGGCTAATTTTGATAGTCTCTGATCAGCTTGGGACATCCCTGGTTCTTATGTATACAGAAGCAGGTTTAGGTACAAATACAATTAGCCAAAAGGCCATAAACTAGGACAAAAGTATTTTAGAACCAATACTCTCAGAGACTCACTGACTGAGTTTCAAAACACTCAAAATATGCAAATACAGCGATCCGGTATCTTTAGATCAGAACATGGGCCCCTCTGTGTTTTCTTTGCACTCTTAAAATCCATCTTCTTACTTGTTCGTCATCATACATTATTTTAAAGAATTAACATCCTGATTTGACCACAGAGTGAACTGATATTACATCACACTAACCCAAGGAGAGGGTGCACCACCAGGCAATGGGGCTTGTCTAGGCCTTGTATGACAGCATTCTTGAAAGAGCCATCCAGGCGGGCAACATTGATCTGCTTCTTATTGGCATCATAGCTGGTCCAGAAAAGATTCCTGGACACCCAGTCTACTGCAAGTCCATGGACATTAGGAAGATCTGAAGAACATTAGACCAACAAAGAGAATACTTCAGGTTACCAGGGCATGCATTGAGCCTCTGCAGTAGAGGCTCAATGTATTTCTTTATCCAGCACAGAGGAAAAAAAAAAGACCATCAAATCAGGATAACAGTTTCCATATTTTCTAGAGTATGTGTTGCACCAGAGTACTACTTGTATTTGTCCAACAAATGCATTGTCAAGAGGAAAAAACATACACATACACACACACACAGATATATATATATATATATATATATATATATATATATATATATATAACACATTTGATTTTGAAACAGTGGTACTGCTTCATGCAACAAGAAGCAAAATTAATGTAATAGGTAGATTATTTATTTAGTACAGAAACACATTAGCAAGCAGAATCGAATGAGCTAAGTCATTTATTGTACAAGACACAAAGAACCCAGGAGTAAACTGCTTCTTGTTGACACTGAACAGAAGAAATATCAAGGAGTTTAAACGTGTACCTGTTCATCTGAATAAGTGTAAATACATTTTTAACTACTTATACATTTTAAAAACATTATACTTAGCCTCAGTGCAGACTAGTATAGCCATTCTCCTCATTACTGCTCTGGCTGTCCCACAAAGTTCAAATAAGTGGAGTTCTGAGTGATGTGAAAGCTATTTCCTGTGTTTATTCAAGGGTGTGGTCTTTCGAATTGACAGAATGATTTCATCCACCGTTTCCTTCTCATTCAGATTAATATACTGGAGCACCTTATGACGTGTAGACTATGCCATCTTGCGGCTGTAGATGATAATACAGTATATTTTTGACATTTAAGCCAATTTGAAATCAGTCACAGAACCAGCTAAACAAGTAAAAAATAAAAGTGCAACTTATAGCTATAGTTCAGAAAATAAGGTATTCATGTGTGGGTTCTTACCAGCAGACACAACTGTCTCTACTCCTGTGCCATTGATGAAAGCTCTCTTTATTGCCTGTGCTCGGACATCTGACCAGTAGATGCGATGCTCCACAGCATCGTAGTCCACCACAGTCACGTTGTCTATGTCCGGCATGGTGAAGGAGATGATGTAGTTGAAGTAGGGGTTGTCTATATCCACACCTCGGATCTCAACCTGACGTGTATAAAGAAGGAACTTACGGGACTCTAGAAAGGAGAAATTATTAAAAATAGAGTTATTAAGGTTTTTCGCATTTTAAGAAATTTATTTGAAGCCATTTATGAGTAAAAACAGAAAGGAAGATTGAACAGAAGGAGAAAAGAGTTTCTGTTCAAAGCTAAAGTCTTGGTTCAATGTCAAACCATTCATGAATCACACCATAGTGACCACTCTGATTTGGACGTGTCCATCATCACTCTGAAGATGGACATGTCCAAAGCAGTGAAGATCATTTTCAGAGGTCTTCATGGGTCTAGAGCCCTGTTTCCACAAAGCGGTCTGGGTCGGTACAGCACGGTATGGTACAGACTGGAACAGTTAAGTCTGGCTTGGCATGCGTTTCCACTGCCAGCAGTACCCTTGTGTTTGGTAGGAGGAGCATGTAGATGTCAACATGCCTGTATACTGTTGAGCGGCCTCACCCTTCCACACAGAGGCCAAACAAAGTAATTTAATATTTTTAAAATTTTATTTAATTTTATTTTCGTCTTGGTGGATCATGGGATTTATTTTAATTGCATGCAGACTGCTGAAGAGATGACGCATGGCTGTTGTAAACACTGACATGAATGAGGCGCTGAGACTCTTTCAACTTTTAAAATAAACTGTCTTGGTGTGGGACAAAGAGCTGGCGTCCTTTGGTTCAGGCTTAGAAACGCACCGGTAGCACACAAATACAGAGGGAGTTCTTTAAAAACACCACGTTTCTTCAGGCACGACAAGGAATTAAAGTATTTCCAGACGTCATTTTTCAAAATAAGGACGCTTATGTGGATAAGTTTTCATCAGGCTGTGATGATGAATCCAACTGAAATAGCAAAACAGGTAAGATTGAAGTTTAATATTTACTCACTGTGTGAATGGTTTAATATCTGAAACTGTCTGAACTGTATGAATGGTTGTGGACTGGGAGGACTGCAGCTTTCACCTTAGCTGCTGAGCCAATCAGTGCACAGCAGCGGGTTAGCCCCTTCCTTACAAAAGGGAGGGGCTAACCCGCGGCTAACCCCTCATAATCTGAGGACCCCAGCTGAAGGCTGCCGAAAAATGGTATGGTACAGGTCAGTTATTTTGGGACAGGTTCCTAAATATGGATGTAGAAACTCAAAAAAATAGCATGCTGTACTGTGCCATACCAACCCGAACCACTCGGTGGAAAAAGGCTTAAAAGTGTAAAACCAAGCCAAACTTGACCAGGACCATGCCCACACAAAGCCACATTTACTTTACATCTGATGATTTCTAAAAATAGAGACCTGGTAAGAAGATAATACAAGGATGAGATCCATTCTGAAATAGCCCACAGCTAAATGTATTCTGTTTACAGGCAGTGGACCAGAACAGAACCAAAATAGTGAGCATACACTGACAGCTGTGTAATGCGCCGCTCGTTAACGAGCAGCAATTAAAAGAGAAGCAACAGGCCCAACAATACATTGATTGTACATCTTATTTGAGCCATCAGCTTATAGAAGCACACTCATTAGAATCCTGCAATGTGCAGACAAAGACCAAGAACCTTCAGGCTCATAAACATACAGAGAATATACAACCCCAATTCCAATGAAGTTAGGACATTGTGTGAAATGTAAATTAAAAACAGAATACAATGATTTGCAAATCCTCTTCAACCTATATTCAATTGAATACACCACAAAGACAAGATATTTAATGTTCAAACTGATAAACTTTATTGTTTTTGTGCAAATATTTGCTAATTTTGAAATGGATGCCTGCAACACGTTTAAAAAAAAAAAAGCTGGGACAATGGAATGTTTACCACTGTTACATCACCTTTCCTTCTAACAACACTCAATAAGCATTTGGGAACTGAGGACACTAACTATGAGTGCCATGATTAGGTATAAAAGGATCATACCCAAAAGGCTCAGCCGTTCACAAGCAAAGATGGGGTGAGGATCACCACTTTGTGAACAACTGCATGAAAAAATAGTCCAACAGTTTAAGAACAATGTTTCTCAACGTTCAATTGTAAGGAATTTAGGGATTCCATCATCTACAGTCCATAAATACCAACACTGAATGCACGTGACCTTCGATCCCTCAGGCGGCACTGCATTAAAAACCGACATCGTTATGTAAAGGTTCTTACCGCGTGGCCTCAGGAACACTTCAGAAAACCATTGTCAGTTAACACAGTTCGTTGCTACATCTACAAGTGCAAGTTAAAACTCTACCATGCAAAGCAAAAGCCATATATCAACAACATCCAGAAATGCCACCGCCTTCTCTGGGACCGAGGTCATCTGAAATGAATAGACGCAAAGGGGAAAAATGTGCTGTGGTCTGATGAGTTAACATTCCAAATTGTTTTTGGAAATCCTGGACGTTGTGTCTTCTGCACAAAAGAGAAGAAAGACCATCCAGATTGTTACCAGCACAAAGTTCAAAAGCCAGCATCTGTGATGGCATGGGGGTGTGTTCGTTCCCATGGCATGGGCAACTTACACATCTGTGATGGCACCATCAATGCTGAAAGGTACATCCTTGGAGCAACACATGCTGCCATGAAAGCAACATCTTTTTCAGGGACGTCTCTGCTTATTTCAGCAAGACAATGCCAAGCCACATTCTGCTTGTGTTACAACAGTGTGGCCTCGTAGTAAAAGAGTGCGGGTACTAGACTGGCCTGCCTGCAGTCCAGACCTGTCGCACACTGAAAATTTGTGACGCATTATGAGGCGCAAAATACGACAACGGAGACCCCGGACTGAACAACTAAAGTCGTACATCAAGCAAGAATGGGAAAGAATTCCACCTCCAAAGCTTCAACAATTAGTGTCCTCAGTTCCCAAACGCTTATTGAGTGTTGTTAGAAGGAAAGGTGATGTAACACAGTGGTAAACATACCACTGTCCCAGCCTTTTTGAAACGTGTTGCAGGCATCCATTTCAAAATGAGCAAATATTTGCACAAAAACAGTAAAGTTTATCAGTTTAATCATTAAATATTTTGTCTTTGTGGCGTATTCAATTGAATATAGGTTGAAGAGGATTTTCAAATCATTGTATTCTGTTTTTATTTACATTTTGGACAACATCCCAACTTCATTGGAAGTGGGGTTGTAAATACTCTATAATTATCTGCCTGAATGTTCCATTGTGAGAATTTTATGCACACGTTACCTCCCGTGGACATACACATCTTATTTATAAATGTTTAACTGAATATTCTTTGTTTAACCCCTTTAGGTGAAGGTCTACACTACAAGAAAATCTTGATCGTTTTCATTTGGAGACATTACCCAAAAACTGTGCCACTGTCCAAATACTTATGGATTTGACTCTATATGATCATTTTGTCAATATCTGAGTGAGTTAAAATACAAAAACAAAGCTCACACACAAGATGATGTTGCAGCTGTGGTCAAACGTTAACATACACTCACCATGGGCATGAATGTCATGATAATTTTGGGCTTTTAATGATGTCTTTGGACTGTTCTTTTGGGATTGTGGAATGACTGTACAGCATGCATCATTCATGACTTAAAAAAAAACAAAAAACAAGAATTGAGTCCACAATTCTGAATTTATTTTGTGTCTTCTCTAATCTATACAGGGTAAAAATTATATGTACAGACCAGTAATATTTGGATAAATGTTGCTTAGCAAGCTGCACCACAACCAGATGGTTTCGGTAGCCATCAACAAACTTGTGGCATAATTATGGCTGGATATTTGATCACTGTTCTTGACAGAATTGAGTTAATTTAAATTGGTTGGTTTGCTGGCATGGACCCAGCTTTTAGGCATAGTTCACAAATTTTCAATAGGGTTGAGGTCAGGGCTTTGGGAAGGTCATTCCAGAAGCTTAATGTTATCCAACCACCAACCAGTTTTGATGTGTGTCTGGGATCATTGTCTGGTTGGAATACCTGACTACTGCCAAGTTTCAACTGTCTAACTGTTGATTTTAGGTGACATGGAAGAATAGAGAGGTCGTCCTCCTCCTTCATTATTCTCTCCACTTTGTACAATGAACCAGTACTACTAGCACCAAAACAGCCCCAGAACATTATGCTAAAACTGCCATGCTGGACAGCTGGTGCATTGTTCTTAGGTTTGAAAGTTTCACCTTTACCCCTCCAAACATATGTCATTGTGGCCAAATAGCTCAACCTTTGTCTCGTTTGACCATAAAATTTTTCTCCAGACGGCCTTTGGCTTGTCCATGTAGGCAGATGCCAATTTCAGTCAAGCTTGAAGGTGTCAATTTTGGAGCAGGGGCTTTTTTGGTCAGCACCCTCTCAGTCCATGGCGACGTAAAAGTCGTTTCACTGTGGACAGTGACGCTGGTGTTACAGAAGTTTCGAGTTCATGGGAGGCCTGAGCCTTGGTGGTTGTTGGATTGTTCCTGAACATCATAAACAATTTCACTCATCTGAAGATGACAGTTTGAGTCTTCTTGCAGACCTTGGCAAAGTGGTGACACATCTGACCAACGTGTACTGACATACAGTTGTTTAGAATCTGTACTTGTTTAGAAATGGCTCCAAGAGAACTTCACAACTTGTGTTAACCTACAATTTTTCTTAAATCCATTGAGTTCCTTGGACTTTCCCATTGTTCTGAATATTGGTCAGTCCAGTGAGTGCTGTCAAACACATCCTTTGTTTGTTCTGCTGGCAAAAAAATTACCAGCAATAGTCAATTATGGTCACTAACAAGAAGTTAATAGGTATTGGCCTTGTTACACTGAAAGACACTGTACAACCCTCAGCACCACTTATTAAAAGATTTCAGCGAATGTAATTTCAGTGAACGCGCTTCGGGACGCCACTGGAGCAAAAAGGAAAGTGGAGAGAAGAAGGAGGAGGAGAAGCTTCTAGTGCCGACGTTAAGGCAGCGGAAGAATACATCACCCGTTTTGCTGCACTTGTGAAGGAAGACTGTGTCCCGCAACAAGTGTTTAACTGTGACTAAACTGGATTATTCTGGAAAAAAATTCCTTTTGGGACGTATATAACAGCAGAGGCGAAGAAGCTGCTTCATTGAAAAGAAACAGCCAGAAAAAGTGTCCACTGGTCGTGCTTCCGCACTTTTTAATGACATTTATCCTTCACATTTCCGCAACATTTTTAAAGGCAGGCAGAAGCAAACCTCCTTGGATAGGTTTTTATCTAAAAGACCTGCAAGTTTACAATTAAAGTTACGTCTGCATGATCCTATTAAGGATCTACAGTTTAGGTTTAGTTTGTGTTTACAGTGTGCACAAACCTTCCTCCCTCCCTCCCTCCCTCCCTTCTACGCCTCCGTTAACCGTTAAAACGTTTTTCTTTTATTTTATATATTTTATTATGCACAAGTAAAGTATAAGTATGTTAATAAAAATGTATTTTTTCATAATTTAGAGTGGTATGGGGATGTTTTACAAGGCTGGAACGGATTAAAATTATTTAAATTATTTTCAAAGTGGAAAATTCGTTTGAAATATGAGCAGATTGGCTTACGAACTTGGTCACGGAACGAATTAAACTCGTATCTAGAGGTTCCACTGTACAACCTAGCCCAGTCCCGACTGAAATTTGGGTCCAATCTGGCTCGGGTCCGGGTATTAGGTTTTCAGACCCTAGATGACCTGCAAAAACCTTTACTTAGATTCCTGAAAGATTTGATTAGATTCCTTAAATACTATAAATACCTGTTTTTTTTTTTCCATTAACGCCAAGTATATATGAAAATTTTGTGCGTGGGCTCACCACCTGCGTAGTTTGTAAGGTAAGAGAAAACTGCCACAGCATGTATGTGTGTCATGGTCTTGCCTTTGCAAGTGCGTTTGTCTGCCTGTAGCTTCATGAGGTGAGGGCATGCACAGGCAAAGGTCTGGTTGAAGTTGATGAGACACAGGTGAGAGCAAGGACCTTTACCATCACTGGTGGCACAAGGGTTGGGAGCTAAAACAGAGAAAACATCATGGAACATGTAATGAGAAAACTACAAAAACATCTTTTTTCATACACTGAAATACATCTATTTATATTCTGTTCTGGTGTTTCGTATTAAAAAAACAACTGATAGACAAAAGTTGATCCATCTTTCTACCCGCTCTCAACCTAGTGACAAATTTTAAACACTTCTACATGGGATAGATGTGGAAATCTCAGCACATTGACAAGTGATTCTTTTCTGCAGGTTACTTTGATTTTGAGCTTTTGATTTGAAAAAATCAATAGGCTTCCTGGGGTTACCAACATACATAACATGTTTGGTGACAATCATACAATTAAAAAAAAGAAGTTGCACCTTGTAGTCACAAAACTGTTACAAAGTATGCTCCTTTTGACCTCAAAATCAAAAGGCTTAATAGGGTCACTATCAATAATGCATGTACCAAGTTTGGTAACAACGGGGCAGTTTAAAAAGGAGTTATTGCACTCAATGTTTTTTTTTTTGTTTTTAACAAAGTACACTCCAGTGACCTTGAACTTTGACCATCTGAACAATAGGCTTCTTGAGGTCACTATGCTAACGCCCGGTTGGTGACAATCGGGCCAATACCACTGGGGTTATCTGGTTCACAAGTGAAATATCTCCTGACTGACTGATAGACTGACTCCCCACACACAGTAACATCTGCGTGACTGGCTGCACCATGGGAAAAAAGATGGATGATTTCTGAAATGTTTGCATTTTAACAGTCAGAGAAAGTGAAATTGGGTTTAGAACGAGCACCTTGACGACACTCAATCAACTGCTGATTTGCTGAACACACCTGATGAGCTGAGCTGATCTGATTAGTTCAGGGTCAAATGAAAAATGTGCAGCACTTTGGGTCCCAAGAACCAGGATTGGGGAACAAATGCTGTTTTAGAATGATTCTTAAAATGATACAGTTTTGACACTATTTCTCTCTCTGTCGCTCTCTGAGCAACATAACTTTGTCCCAACCTCTTACTCAAGATGTCAGTTTATTAAATTCATAAATCATGCCACAGAAGACACACAGCACAGAACGGTGCCAACATGGACATGATCACAATTTCTGAGACTAGATCTGTAATATAAAGCGTGAATGTCAAATCTCTGTAGTCGCCTCGCTGATTGTCTTCCGTAAACGATTCAGCTCTGTGTGTGGTAGAGACAGAGATGAGAGATGAGACATTTATGGTTGGCAGTACAGACTGTGGATTACTGTGATTAAGAAGAGCAATTATCAGTAAAACATGAGCCATGATTCCAAACTATCACAGCCATTATTAAACTAAGTGATTTTATGTCTTTTTTTATTTAATGGAATTCTGTGTCAGGGCAGATAGGCCCGCTCCCTCATCACTGTCACTTTCACTACATGGGCCTGTCAATCAAAATACTCTCTCCCATCCTCCTGTTACAGGACCTGGTCAGAGTCTGATGCCCAAACACTCCACGGCTGTAAAAGATCAAGGTGCCAGTACAGTGTGACAGAATGCTATAAAACACTTTTGTCAATCTTACTGTCGTCATGTCAATCATGCGGGTCTGTAAATTCAGCACATGACATTTAAACCACAAGAGGAGTATTTTATTGCAACACAGCCAGTGGCAAAGGCCAAACAGTGAGGTGAAGTTCTGAGTAACAAAGCAGCAGGAGGTGTCCAAACTCCTGCCAGCACAAGGAGACAACATGTCTGACTGTTAGCAAAGGTCAGCTGTCTTTGGGGAACAGGGGTCATGAATCAACTTCCTGTTGGCTTTTCCCTACTCACCTAAATCTGTCAGAGACGCTGACAAAGAAATTAAATGTGTGATATAGAGTAGCTGTTAGTTCTCTGTGACCTACCCTGGGGTTGTCTGGATGGATGATAAACCTGCAAGTCAAAGGGCTGGGTGTTGGTGCGCTGGACAACGGTGACGTTGTGTCCTGTCCATTTATTGGCTTTAGCCAGAGTGTTGGTCCTCCAGTCAGTCCAGTACACTTCCCCTCCATACATGGTAACAGCAAACGGGTGGGACAAATACTCGTGGCCCCGCAAAATTTCAATCAGACCAGAACCGTCATACAGAGCAGAGTAGATGGCGTCCGACCTGGAGAAGGAGGAACAATAAATCTGAATAAGTACACAATGAGAAGCACAAATACTGCCATCCTGTCTCAGCCAGAGCGTCAATTACACAAAGACAATCAGGGCGTCCTTCTCCATAGAGGGTCCTTACTTAACATCAGTTTGCTAATGTAAGGGAAATGTTAGCGTTAACTAACTTATGTTAGTTAGTTAAACTGTGACTGAAGGGAAAAGTTAGAAACTACCAAATCTTAACATTCGTCTCTAGACAGTTGACAATCTAATTCAGAACCTCTGAACTAGAGACTTATGGGCTTGTCACACCTTGACCATTTAGCCAGCATATGCCACGTTATGAAAAATTTGGTGAATATGCCAGCTACGTCGAATAAGTTACGCAGCTGTCACACCATGACAATTTAGCCAGTGTATGCTGACAGCCCCGTTTCCACCAAGCGGTCTGGGTTGGTACGACATGAAATGGTACCGATCAGAATGCTTAAGTCTGGCTTGGCTTGCGTTTCCACCGCCAGCAGTATCTTTTGTTTGGAAGGTGGAGCGTGTAGATGTTGACATGCATGTAATTGATAGCGAGTACACTTTTTAAATTTTATTTTTATCTTGGTGGATCATGGGATTTCATGTCATGTGACTTTGACACATATCCGCGTCGAACAACTCTACAGTGTTAAGCAGATGTTCCTTAGGTTCTGACCTATGACTAAAATTGTAAAAAACACCCATATGACACTGATCATTTACAGCGCCCTAATTCAGGAAAGAGCCTGTTACAATGAACAAATTAAAAATGGCCATTTGCAGTGAAAGATGGTCAGGTAGTGTCAAAGGACAAACTGCAGGATGGACAGATGCCATAGGGTACAAGAATACCCACAGACAACCAAAAAAGCAAGAGAGAGAGAGAGAGAGAGAGAGAGAGAGAGAGAGAGCGAGAGAGAGAGAGAGAGAAGCAGACAATGAGTGAGGGGATTATTGTTGTGCAATGAGAGCGCTGTGTGAATATTATTTGAGAGACTTCTGGCAAATGCTACCTCGCATCAATCCAGACAATGCGTCTCTCCATGTAGTCTACAGTGAGTCCATTGGGCCAGCCACCGCTGCCAGTTTCCCTGTGGATGGTGCGCCTCCCTTCCCCACTCATTGATGCCGCCTCAATCCTGGGAAGACTGGCATCCCAATCTGTCCAAAACAGAATACTGCAAACAGAAAATAAGGCAATTCACAGATATGTAGGGTACCGTCCTGGTTTCTCAAAATATACATCATAATCTCACGTAGTGGGCATAACCTGTAATTAAGTAATCATTTTACAGTACTCATTTAAACATTACTTATTTACAATTGTACGTATGAAACCCAAAATTGTCCTCCCTCACCCCTGTTTTTTTTTTAAATATATATTTACTAACTATTTTGTCTTGAGGAAAAAATGGGCAATGACTCATGAGACTGTTTGGGTTTTATTTAATTTTTAATTTAATTTGATTTATTTTCATTTATATAGCATCAAATCACAACACAGTTGCCTCATGTCACTTCACACAAGTAAAGTCTAACCTTACCAACCCCCAGAGTTGCAAAAGATACACACCTGTTGTGTCCATTTTTGAAGGAAAAAAAGATGCCTACATCTGCAAAATTCCTTTGAAATGGGACAGCCTAGTCGCACCACATATGACATACGTGGCCAACGAATGCACCTTTTGAAACGTGCCACATGGCCAAAATGTTGCAGCTGACACTCTCGCATAATGAAAGTGATACTCCTCATCTGAGTCTTCCAAAGTAACCTTTTTCTGACACAGTCATTCCACTGACACCCAAGCATCCTCAGAAGAGACGTAGTACCAAAGACATCCATCATTACGTTACTGGTTAGTGTTCAAATCTAACACATACACAATAAGACAGGACCACCAGGACCCTAAAGATGAGGGTGTAAAAATATCAGCATCACTAAACACCTCTGTCCAGTGACCTCATAACTCTATAAGCTATTTCCTCTCAATCTCAGAGGCAGAGAGCCCAAAGTTACTGGTTTCCACAACCCTACCAAAAACTCAGTCCATGCAAGCAATGAACAGTGTGATTACGTGTGTTATAACATAAACACCCATCGCATAATTTTTGTTGCATTTGTGAAGGAAGTATTGTAGTGTGAGCAGAATTTCTGATATGGACTTGTGGGACAAACAAATGAGCAAAGAAATTCAAGAAAAACACCTAAATAATTTGAGAATAAATGGGATGATGATGCCACTAATCATAGGGCGCAAAGGGTCATTCACAGTGATTGAATCTCAACTCAGTTTAACAATTATGGGATAATATGGGACCCTCTTCTTAATAAATGAGGTAATACCCTCTGACCCATAGATGTGCCATCGCACCAGTGGCGTTCTATAGACTTGCAGAGTCAATACCAAGGTGCAATGAATCTGTTCTAGCAGCATGTGGTGTCTGAACACCTTATTAACACATTCCTTTGACTACATCATTCCAGCTTAAGTTATTCTTATCTCAGGGAATTTTGTCCATTCAGTCATGAAACCTCAACCATATTCAAGTATATAAAAAGTAACTTTGACATCACCCTTTTAAGGTATTGAAAAACAGGCAAAAGAATTTGGTGATTCTATATTCAAATAACACCAACTGTCTACCACGAAAAACTAGATCTTTATTTCTTACCCATCACGAGGGTCCAGGGCAATGGCTCTGGGATGCTCCACTTCCCCAGCCAGCAGTGTGATTCTCATGCTCCCGTCCAGTTTGGCCACTTCAATCTGGTCCAAATTGCTTTCCACCCAGTAGATGTTCCCTGCTATCCAATCCACAGCCAGTCCTTCAGGAGTAGCCAGGCCATACTGGATCACCACTTCAAAACTGGTGAGGGCTAACCAGCACAACAGAGATCAAGAACAACATTAAAAAGATGCCAAAGCATACTGCTGTTTATCAAGCAAGTCACAATGCAATATGGGAAACATCATGCCAGCTGTTGTTAGCATAGCATAACTTTGCTGAACTGGTGTCGCCCCCCCCTAAAAATTTGTCCGCCCTGCTTTCATTGTGCATGCATCATATGGGACCACAGCAGCTTGTTTGAGACTGACTCTCTACACCCAAAGCAATTAAAGAGAATAATGTGATTATTAACCATCAGATGAAAAAGTAAAACCATTCTAAAGTCAGTTTAAGCAGAAACGAGGCGATAATTAGTGAGTCGCTACTGACGCTTTGAAATGATGGAGGCGCAGTGAACGCAACAGCTAGCAACTCATGCTGCTGCTGCGCTGTGATCGCTTCATCTGTTTTTTTACCATGAAATAACAATGAATTTATGTGGAAATGATTGTTGTACAAAAGCTTCAGACATCTGTCCCTGAGATAGATGATGACTGGAGTGCAGTTTTAAGAAAAAACAAGGTGATAATCGGTGAACCGCAGCTGACACACAGAAATGACGCATGTGTAGTGAAGGCAGGGCAGACCGATTTTTGGGGGGAACCATTTGGTTGGTGACACCGGTACAAACAAATTCTGAACCGAATGATCTCCCTGCATCAATAACACAGTCAGATTCTGTAGAGACTTTCAAGTCCAGACTTAAGAAGCATTTATTTTCCCTTTCATATTGCTAGCATACTGGCATAATATGTTACTATGCATTTTACCCTTTTAAATTCCTTTTATTAGTAAACAGAGCGGGTCGCGGCCTCAACTTTACGTATCTAAAGTCTGGGTCTTTTACTGAAGGTTAGGGCTCGTGGCCTTAGTATTTCTTCTGTTTTTCTTGTTGCTTAACCCTCTGGGGTCTGAGGGCATTTTTTGGACAGTTCACTCACCTGGCATAAATGTTTTATTATTGCTGTTAACAGCTCTCCCTGCATCCCACAATCAAGTTTTATGCCTCTTTTTTTCAGGACAACCTGTGCTTTCAGAATATATATGTGTTTATTGTGTTATATAAGTGTAATAAAGGTTTACAATCAAAAATAGGCATGGAAAAAATAAAGAGGAAAATAAAACACACAGCAAACTATAATAAACAACTGTTTTGACACTTTATAAAGGTAATTTGAGGTCTTGTGAGAAAGACTGTACAGCAAAAAGGTTCAAACAATAAACACAAATGCACATTTTGAACAATATATACAAAATGGTCTATGCGCTTTTTTGTCCATTGATATGGTAAACAGTGCATTACATAGAGAAAGCAACAGAGTTATCCAGTAACATTCACATGCAAACTAGTGGAGCAATCCTGATAGTTACACACTTTGTTTGAGCACGTGAGATTGTCAACAGAGGCTCTCCGTGTGCTCCTGCTTTCACTGATCACTGTGCGTAATGGTGCAGGGCACACTGAGTATGTACTAATAGTATGTACTAATTGGAGCACCCAGGGGGCTATTCAAAGGGCCCACTAGTAACACATCAGTCCTGAAAACGATCTTTGGCTTTTCACGTGAGGTAAATCTGGATTGGATTTTGAAAAACCATGTGACGGTGAACCAATTCCGATTGGACACTCACATTGCACACGTCATCACAAAGCTTCTATGAGGAGTACAAAGATGGCTGATGGCTGGCTCGAAAGTCCACAGAGTTAACTTTAAAGCAAAAAAAAGTATGTTTCTATCCCATATCATTCAAAAGTTATTTATAATTTAGTAATGCTTGGTCTTAGCTGTCGTATACGAAGGCATCGGTCCCAGAGGGTTAATGCTGACAAATTATACTATGTTTGTTTCTGCCACCTAATTCTGTTTTGTCTCTCTGTCTGAGGTGCGTCTCCATCCAGAAGTGGGAGTGGGTGTCTTCTTCTGCAATGGTCATGAAATAGATGGGATCTGTGGACCCAGACCCCTCCTCTTCCTCTCCCCCGCCAGCCTCCAGTTCTGTACACCAGCATGGACTCCCAAAATTTCCTGCATATGTGTATTGTCAAGTGTGTCAGTAGCATGGCCTAAGCAGAGGGTCACCCATTTGAGTCTGGTCTGCTTGAGGTTTCTTCCTGAAATCATCAGAGGGAGTTTTTCCTTACCACTGTCACCTGTGTGCTTGTTCTAGGGGTTGGTAAGGTTAGACCTTACTTGTGTGAAGTGCCTTGAGGCAGCATTGTTGTGATTTGGAGCTATACAAATGAAATAAATAAACTGAAATAAATTAACCCATATACGAGGGCTGTCAATAAAGTAACGGTCCTTTTTATTTTTTTCAAAAACTATATGGATTTCATTCATATGTTTTTACGTCAGACATGCTTGAACCCTCGTGCGCATGCGTGAATTTTTCCACGCCTGTCGGTGACGTCATTCGCCTGTGAGCACTCCTTGTGGGAGGAGTCGTCCAGCCCCTCGTCGGAATTCCTTTGTCTGAGAAGTTGCTGAGAGACTGGCGCGTTGTTTGATCAAAATTTTTTCTAAACCTGTGAGACACATCGAAGTGGACACGGTTCGAAAAATTAAGCTGGTTTTCAGTGAAAATTTTAACGGCTGATGAGAGATTTTGAGGTGATTCTGTCGCTTTAAGGACTTCCCACGGTGCGAGATGTCGCTCAGCGCTCTCAGCCGCCGTCGTCAGCCTGTTCAAGCTGAAAACCTCCACATTTCAGGCTCTATTGATCCAGGACTTCGTGAGAGAACAGAGAAGTTTCAGAAGAAGTCGGTTTCAGCATTTTATCCGGATATTCCACTGTTAAAGCAGATTTTTTTAATGAAAGACGTGCGGACTGATCCGCGCGTCGGGACGCAGCCGACGCGGTGCGGCGGCACAGGAAAAACACCTCCGTGTTGATAACCATTTGTAAAATCCAGGCGGCTTTTGATGGCTTTCAGTGGAGTGAGTATATGAGAAATTGTTTAACAGGCAGGACATGTTCCAGCTTGTCCTTAAGGCTTTCAACAGAGGTGTTTTTCCTGTGGCGGAGCATCGCGGCGGCTGCGTCCCGACGCGCGGACCCGTCCGCACGTCTTTCATTAAAAAAATCTCCTTTAACAGTGGAATATCCGGATAAAATGCTGAAACCGACTTCTTCTGAAACTTCTCTGTTCTCTCACGACGTCCTGGATCAATAGAACCTGAAATGTGGAGGTTTTCAGCTTGAACAGGCTGACGACGGCGGCTGAGAGCGCTGAGCGACGTCTCGCACCGTGGGAAGTCCTTAAAGCGACAGAATCACCTCAAAATCTCTCATCAGCCATTAAAATTTTCACTGAAAACCAGCTTAATTTTTCGAACCGTGTCCACTTCGATGTGTCTCACAGGTTTAGAAAAACTTTTGATCAAACAAAGCGCCAGTCTCTCAGCAACTTCTCAGACAAAGGAATTCCGACGAGGGGCTGGACGACTCCTCCCACAAGGAGTGCTCACAGGCGAATGACGTCACCGACAGGCGTGGAAAAACTCACGCATGCGCACGAGGGTTCAAGCATGTCTGACGTAAAAACATATGAATGAAATCCATATAGTTCTTGAAAAAAATAAAAAGGACCGTTACTTTATTGACAGCCCTCGTATTCTGAAAGCACAGGCTGTTCTGAAAAAAAAAAAAAAAAAAGAGACATGAAACTTGATTGTGGGATGCACGGAGATAACAATAAAACATTTATGCCAGGCGAGTGAACTGTCCAAAAAATGCCCTCGGACCCCAGAGGGTTAACCGAATGTAATGTGCAAATGAGCAACATTTATCTATTATACCACCTACCACTGTCGGATTTGTTGATTTTCTTTTGACCTCACAAAGTTAAACTTTGGTACGACTGGGCTCATGAAAACCTCACGTTGACCTTTGAACTTTTCCAAGAGTTTGAAGGCATAGAAGCAGCAGCACAGCAACATTAGCTCAACTGATTGATAATATTAAAATTAAGTCATTAGGGCAGTTAGAGCAAAATATTGATGTACTTGTATCAATTACTTTAAATTATTTTAAAATCAGTTTTTCATTCATATACATTATATAAGCTTATTCATAATAAATGCTTGTTTATACAGTTTATAATGTTTTGCTTTTATTGAAAAATTAAATCATTGTATGCGGTGCTGTATCAGCATGGCTTTTAAAAGCACAACCTTTAACACACAGCTGGCCCACTTCTTAGAAAACAGGTTTCAAACACCTGTGTTTTTAGTATTTCAACAGAAACAACTAGTACTCATGGGACCTAAGTGTAAACCAGTGTGTGTGATCATCTGGCTGAAGGCGATCAGACCAGTTCTCCCTGCAGTACAGATGGATAAACCCAGTCAGTCACTGTGTCTTTATTAAGCTGGTGGCACGTCTGTGGCTTAGTGAGTTTGCACAAACACCAAGATGTTGAAGCGACTTCGATAACAAGCAGGAGGAGCTGATGTATGAGTTGGTCACAAAGTCTGCACTGAGGAGCTCTGCCTTAATGATGAAGTCTGAGGGTCTGGGAACTCTGCCTCCCACGCTACACTAGTGTTCTGGCTGTAGTCACACGCACAGAGAGTGCCAAGACAAATGGAAAGAGACAAAGCCTTCCGTGTGCCCCCCGAGTGCTTTGCTGGGAACACAACCTGGATTGAAAAGGAGACCTGCGGTTTTGGGAGCAGGAAAGGTCAACCGTGACACGGTCGATTCCCACCCCCCTGCCAGAGATTCAACATATCTGGTTACGATTAGTGTTTAGCAGAACTTAATTTCCAAGAAATGGCCCAGTCAACAAAATAAAACATCTCGCGTTATTTAAATTTGACTTCCAAAATGATGAATAATGAACTCCTTTCACTGCTCTAAGCAGCCGTACCTGCTTATTTATCTTTGTGTGTTAGCTAAAAATGACTGAAAGATGCACCTCAGACGTCATCTTACCACCATTGTCAGACAGTTTTCCACGGTAGATCTTGTCCTCCACTACGTCGGTCCAGTACAGGGTACTCTGGTTGAGGTGGAAGTCCAGGGCGATTGTGTTCCTCAGGCCAGGCACAAGCACACTGAACTCCCCCTTGTGAAGATCAATCCTTCTGATCTCATGGCGGTTAGAGAAGATGATAAAGGGCTTGAAGGGATCTGAAAGAAACAAATTTGTACCCAGTAAAGTGTAAATCTCTTTTCAAATAAACTTTCCACTTCAGATTCCCCAAATTCCCTGGTGATTAAACTGGCAGCAGCTTTCTCTTCCAGAATATTTGGTTGCCAGGTTTGTGTTCACAGTTCCTTTTAAGTCTAAACGCATGACGCAGCCGTCAGCATTGTAAAGTTTATAAAGAACAATAAAAATATTCTCGTGTTTGTTGATTGGTATGGACGAGGTCTTCATATTGCAAAGGTTCTTTTCAGTGAAAATGACAGTCTCATATCTTTTATAGAGGTGAAGGATGCTTTTGGCCTCCCTAATAATGCCTTTTTTGCATATTTACAAGTTGGCATTTTATAAATAGCAATGTGAAATCTTTGCATAAGGACGAACCATTGCCAAATCCACTTGAGAGTTTTTTTTGTCTACATTTAAAATTACCAAAGGGTTTATTTCTCAATTTTATGGTGTGTTACTTAAATTTACTGGGGATAGTGTGGAGAAACTTGTTAAGAGATGGGAGGAGGATATCAGTATTTCTTACAATGAAGTGGACTGGCATAGAGCAATCTGTGATATCTACTCAGTTTTTCTGAGTAACAGATTAAGAGAAATGCAATTTAGAATTTTTCATAGGCGGCACAGAAATCCTTATGTTTTGAATAAATTTGACCCTTCCAGATCTTCGTGTCAAAAGTGCAATCAGACTCCGGCTACCTATATTCATTGTTTCTGGTCATGTCCTAAAATATCAAGATTTTGGTTCCTGGTAGCAAAGCAGATTGGTGCAATTTTGAAATGTAAAATTTTTTTGGACCCCGGTCAATTTTTATTAGGACTACCAGCTAAAACTACATACTTCAACGGTAAAATACTCAAGAAGTTTCTCTCTTTGGCTAGGAAATGCATCCCGAATAAGTGGATAATGGACAAACCCCCTACAGTCACAGAGTGGTATAATGAAATTTTTAGAGTTATGCCAATGGAAAGAATAAGCGCAAAACTGAGGGGCAAAGACAACTTGTTTACAGAAAGGTGGCAGCCTCTTATTGATTGCCTTCCCAGGAACCTTGGAGAGACTATTGTTAAAGGCTCTTGTACATTGACTGGAAGGTTCTGCTTTGCAGTGTGATGCCTGTGTCCACTTTAACAGTTGTGTTTTGTTTTTACTTTACGCCCTCTGTTTTTCTGTTGTGTAACTTTTTTTTAAAGTTACTTTCTACGTAGTCTGCTCAGTGTTGTCGACATTTCTGTTTGTTCTTGTTCATGTTTAAAACCAAATAAAATCTCATTATAAAAAAATGTATTCTCAATTAACATATACGAAGAAAGCTATAGTTTGCAGAACTGAACAAAATCAAACAAACCAGTGCTTTTGCAGCTTTCCATGTCAGACTCCAGCTCCCAGCCATCATAACATGAGCACTTAACGCTGGATTTCTCCTGCTCACAATTCTGGCTACACTTGAGATGTTTGGCGCAGAAGCTCTGGATCTGGCAGGTCTTATTGTCCGCTCCCAACTCCATACCCAAGGGGCACGAACACATGAACCCCTCCCCTGGAATGATGCTGCAGTTGTGGCTACAACCACCATTGTCTATTGCACACAGATCTACAGGCAAGAAAGAGACATCAGAGCTGACTTGTACTTTCCACAGTGGAGTGAAAGAAAACAAACAAAAAGTTGCTCTTTGGCTTTTCTGAGACTGTCAGTTCAAATTGGATTTATTACATATCTGATACAAATCTGATCTCCCTGACTGACTGACATTATATATACGAAGTCTGTTAGAAAAGTATCCGACCTTTTTATTTTTTGCAAAAACCATATGGATTTGAATCACGTGTGATTGCATCAGCCAAGCTTGAACCTTCGTGCGCATGCGGGAGTTTTTTTACGCCTGTTGGCTGCGTCATTCGCCTGTGAGCAGGCTTTGTGTGAGCAGTGGTCCACTCCTCTCGTCGGATTTTTATTGTGAATAAATGTCTGAATGATTTGGAGCATTGCTGCATCAAATTTTTCCAGAAACTGTGAGAGACCTCCAGGTGGACACCATTCGGAAAATTCATATGGCTTTCAGCGACGATTTTATGGGGATTACACAGATTAAGGAGTGCTCCAGCTGGTTTAAAGACCGCCCACAGCGTCTGAGAGAGCGGAGCACTCCGAGCGCCGATCGACAGGCTGACACCCCGCTGAAACAACCAGATCATTTCCAACGTGAAGGCTTTGTTGATCTGACTTCCACAAAAAAAGGCAGAAGGCGTGGACATCAGCACTTTTTCGGCACATTCCACTGTTACAGGAGTTTTTTTCATGGAAAGAGGAGTGGAGGGACGCGCCACCGTGCCGCTCATGGCGCGGCACAAAACCACCTCCGTGTTGGTCTCACAGGACGGCTTTCAGATGGCTCAGATGGCTTTCGGTTGCTTTTCAGTCGTGTGAATATCCGAGAAATTGTGCATGAGCTGGACATGCCCCAACAGGTCCTGTGAGGATTCATCACGGCGTTGCTTTGCGCCATGTGGAACCGTCCCGACGCACGGAATTCCTCCGCACGTCTGTCTCAATGTGTCGAAAAGGTGCTGATGTCCACATCTTCCGCAATTTCTGTGCTAGTCAGACGATGTCCCGGATCAACACAGCGTCCAGTTTAGAAATGAACGGCACATTCCACTGTTACAGGAGTTTTTGTCATGGAAAGAGGAGCAGAGGAATTCCGTGCGTCGCAGCAGAGCCGCATGGCACAAAGCAATGCTGTGATGAAGCCTCACAGGACATGTTGGGGCATGTCCAGCTCATGCACAATTTCTCGGATATTCACACGACTGAAAAGCAACCGAAAGCCGTCTGAGCCATCTGAAAGCCGTCCTGTGAGACCAACACGGAGGTGGTTTTGTGCCGCGCCATGAGCAGCACGGTGGCGCATCCCTCCGCTCCTCTTTCCATGAAAAAAACTCCTGTAACAGTGGAATGTGCCGAAAAAGTGCTGATGTCCACGCCTTCTGCCTTTTTTTTGTGGAAGTCAGACGACGTCCCGGATCAACAAAGCCTTCATGTTGGAAATGATCTGGTTGTTTCAGCGGGGTGTCAGCCTGTCGATCGGCGCTCGGAGTACGCTGCACTCTCAGACGCTGTGGGCGGTCTTTAAACCGGCTGGAGCACTCCTTAATCTGTGTAATCCCCATAAAATCGTCGCTGAAAGCCATATGAATTTTCCGAATGGTGTCCACCTGGAGGTCTCTCACAGTTTCTGGAAACATTTGATGCAGCAAAGCTCCAAATCGTTCAGACATTTATTCACAATAAAAATCCGACGAGAGGGGTGGACCACTGCTCATACAAAGCCTGCTCACAGGCGAATGACGCAACCGACAGGCGTGAAAAAACTCACGCATGCGCACGAAGGTTCAAGCTTGGCTGATGCACTCACACGTGATTCAAATCCATATGGTTTTTGCAAAAAATAAAAAGGTCGGATACTTTTCTAACAGACCTCGTGTGTGTGTATATATACGAGGGCTGTCCGTAAAGTATAGGTCCTTTTTATTTTTTTCAAAAACTATATGGATTTCATTCATATGTTTTTACGTCAGACATGCTTGAACCCTCGTGCGCATGCGTGAGTTTTTCCATGCCTGTCGGTGACGTCATTCGCCTGTGAGCACTCCTTGTGGGAGGAGTCGTCCAGCCCCTCGTCGGAATTCCTTTGTCTGAGAAGTTGCTGAGAGACTGGCGCTTTGTTTGATCAAAATTTTTTCTAAACCTGTGAGACACATCGAAGTGGACACGGTTCGAAAAATTAAGCTGGTTTTCAGTGAAAATTTTAACAGCTGATGAGAGATTTTGAGGTGATTCTGTCGCTTTAAGGACTTTTCACGGTGCGAGACGTCGTGCAGCGCTCTCAGGCAGCGTCATCAGCCTGTTTCAAGCTTAAAACCTCCACATTTCAGGCTCTATTGATCCAGGACGTCGTGAGAGAACAGAGACGTTTCAGAAGAAGTCGGTTTCAGCATTTTATCCGGATATTCCACTGTTAAAGGAGATTTTTTTAATGAAAGACGTGCGGACGGGTCCGCGCGTCAGGACACAGCTGACGCGGCGCGGCGGCACAGGAAAAACACCTCCGTGTCGATAACCATTTGTTAAAATCCAGGCGGCTTTTGATGGCTTTCAGTAGAGTGAGTATATGAGAAATTGTTTATCAGCTGGAGATGTTCCAACTTGTCCTTAAGGCTTCCAACAGAGGTGTTTTTCCTGTGAAGGAGCGTCGCAGCGGCTGCGAGCCGACGCTGCAATCCGCCCGCACGTCTTTCATTAAAAAATCTCCTTTAACAGTGGAATATCCGGATAAAATGCTGAAACCGACTTCTTCTGAAACATCTCTGTTCTCTCACGACGTCCTGGATCAACAGAGCCTGAAATGTGGAGGTTTTAAGCTTGAAACAGGCTGATGACGCTGCCTGAGAGTGCTGCGCGACGTCTCGCACCGTGGGAAGTCCTTAAAGCGACAGAATCACCTCAAAATCTCTCATCAGCTGTTAAAATTTTCACTGAAGACCAGCTTAATTTTTCGAACCATGTCCACTTCCATGTGTCTCACAGGTTTAGAAAAAATTTTGATCAAACAAAGCGCCAGTCTCTCAGCAACTTCTCAGACAAAGGAATTCCGACGAGGGGCTGGATGACTCCTCCCACAAGGAGTGCTCATAGGCGAATGACGTCACCGACAGGCGTGGAAAAACTCACGCATGCGCACGAGGGTTCAAGCATGTCTGACGTAAAAACATATGAATGAAATCCATATAGTTTTTGAAAAAAATAAAAAGGACCTATACTTTACGGACAGACCTTGTATATATATATATATATATATATATATCTCAAATGACTAGATCTGATTTCTGTATCCGTGTTGCAGTCCTCATGTGCATTCTAACCCACACTGATTCCTCGATTAATTAATTAAAGTCACACCCGGAAACAGTCCAATGACTGCTGTCCAGGGTCCAAACAACGGATTATAATCAAAGGTGGTGATCAGCCAAAATAAAAAACAAAACAATAACAAAAATGTGTGTGCACACAAGCATGTAGAATACAGACAAATGATGTGGACAGACAAAGCAACAGCTGAAATGTTGCCAAATACACAAATACTCCAGACTCATGTGCAGGTGAGGTGCGTGTCCAATGTGATGCGAGTTTCATGTTTGAGGTGTTACAAACTGAGAATCCCATCTCAGTATTCATTTGTGGAGGTGAGTTTAGAGGTTAAGTTGAGCTTTTCAGTGTGTGTGTGTGTGTGTCTGTGTGTATAGCAAGTGGCTGCATGAAATTTTTTTTTTTTTTGCTGTCACCCAGCAGTTAGCAGCGGCAAGGTGGGGGGGGTACTCAAAAAATGAGAGTTGTGAATTCCGGATGACTGCCTGATGGAAAAGCATGCTAAACACCACCCTCTGGCGGTCAGGAGGAATGAAATATAACAGTCAACAGTCACAATCTGATCTGGGCATTCAGACAAAAAACAGAACAAAAATGTGATTTAAATCGCATTTTAAACGACGTATGATTGAGGCTTGAACCAGATTGGGGAAAAAAATGATTTTATGCAACTTTTGACTGTTCAGACTTGCAACATGGAATCAGACTCAAATCGGATTTTTACTGGCAGTCTGAACATGGGTTTAAAATATGTGAGCATGTGAGTGTGTGCGCGGACGTGGAAAACAGTCTAAAAGTGTTTTACCACAAAGTTTCTCGTCAGAGCCATCAGGACAATCGTCAGTGCCGTCGCACAGCTTCTCAGCAGGCAGGCAGATGGAGTCGTTGGTAGCACACATGTGGTGAGACAACTTGCACACCAACGCCTCACAGTTCTCTTCATCGGAGTTGTCCTCGCAGTCACTATCACCATCACACACCCAGGCCTTGCTGATGCAACGAGCTGACAGGACACAGACACACACACACACACACACACACACACACACACACACACACACACACACACACACACACACACACACACACACACACACACACACGTCACAACTGTCAGCTTTTGTTCTTCAAGAATGTTATTCCAGTAAAGTCACACAGACGATGTGTTTCGAACAACTTCACATCTCTCATCTATTTGTTCTGCCAGAGAACAGGTTGAGTTTGCACCTGTCACTCCGTTCAGTTGGTCCAAACAAAAAAATAAAAAGTTACATTATTGCATTTTAGTTGAAGTTTGGTTTACATGCACACAGTGCATTTGTAAATCAAGCAGTGTAAAAAAAAAATGTTATTTTGTCCAGTGCTACATTGGCCCTGTTTTACTGCTAATATGTTTTCAATAACTTAATGAAACACGTAGTTAATGTTTATTTTAGATCTTGCTCACCCTGTACCTCTTTAAGGCAAAATTAAGGACAGATAGAAATAAAGGATATTATATGATAGTACTGTTTCAGCAGGTGTTTACAGTGCATCCTGAAAGTACGATAAGATATAGTATACTTTATTGTCCCTTCTGGTAAATTTGTTTTGGATTCCAAGGGCTGCACAAATAAAACTGCCATGGCATAATTACATAACTCATGCACACTGCACATAACTTAATACACACACCAATATTGCACACACCCCTTTTGCACAACAGTCTTCCACAGATGGCTCATGCATACTGCACATATTTCTAATACACATACCCATATTCCACATATCCCTAATACACATACCCATATTGCACATATCCCTATTGCACAGCCGTCTCACACATATGGTTAAAAGGAAAATGCTGACAATATAGTGAATAACAATGAATAAATAACACTGAATAGCAATGCCACCATGACATTAATGCACAATCCTACTACCTATCCCAGGAAGCATTATTTAAAACTCAAATTGACGTGGGCACAAATGAGTTTTTAAAGTGACTCAGTCTACATTGAGAGACTCTATATCGCCCACCAGACGGTAGGAGTTCATACTCAGGGTAGAGGATGTGGGAAGGATCTGACAAAGCTCGCTGTGCTTGTTTGAGAACAGACTGTTCATACATGGACTGCAGGGAAGAGTTTTCAGTCCTCCCTAAAACTTTCATGGTCGTCTTCACCAGACAAGCAAGCTTAGATTTTAACTGGACAGAGACATTACTGTACCAAGATGACATCCCATACCGGATACTGCTTTCCAAAACAGCCTGATAAAACAGAAACAAGATGTTCCAATCAACCCCAAACACCCTGAGTCTGCGCAGAAAATATAACCTCTGCTGTAAACGGGAGCATAAATGATTGACATGTATTTCCTAGCTACTGTAAACTGGTGATCTAAGTAAATGCCTAGATACCTGTAAAAGTTGACCTGATTGATTTCTTCGTCATGGATTACCAGAGGGGTATGATCACCAATAGACTGAGGGTCAATTAGCATCTCCTCAGTTTTCGTTATATTTATGGTAAGAAAGTTAGCCTCACTCCAGTGGACAAAAGACTGCACCTCGTTAAAGTACAGTGATGGATCTGAGTCTTTGTGAAGCAGACTAAGAATGGCAGTGTCATCAGAAAACTTAAAAACATGGTTTCCATGAAAGTGGCTAATGCAATCAGTATAAATTGTAAAAAGGACAGGCGAATGAACTGTCACAGCCCTGAGGTTCAACAGTACTGATGTTTTTTGGATCAGAGATAGTGTTGTTCACTCTGACATTTTGAATCCTGTCTGTTAAAAAAGAATAGAATCATTTTAGAATTACAGGGTTTACTGACAGGTGAATAAGATTTTGGATCAGTAAATGAGGCTGTGATGTGTTAAAAGCAGAACTAAAATCAATAAATAAAAGACGTTCTTAAGCCTTTGGGTCTTCAAGGTGTTTTAGTGACAGGTGAGTGATGCCATTAATGGCATCATCTGTGGCCCGCCGTCTCCTACAAGCAAACTGCAGAGGATCTAGATCGGAATTTATCTCTGACTTTAAAATAGACACAAGATATTTTTCTAAGCATTTCATAACATCAGAAGTTATAGCTACAGGTCTAAAATCATTGTTAACCATTGGGCAGGGTTTTTGGGGACTGGAACAATAATTGATTTTTTCCAGAGTAAAGGAACTGTGTGCTGGTCTACAGACTGCTGGAAGACCGGGCAACAGGCTGTTGTGAGCTCCTCTGCAAAAGTCTTTAAAAGAAGAGCTGAGATGCCATCTGGGCCAGCAGACTTATTTTTCTGAACCCCACTAAAAAGTGACCCGATTTTCCCTGGATCAACTACTAACCTAGTGCGCAAGTCAGGTGAAATGGAATTTAAAATATTAGCACCATCCAAAGAAAAATCCTGTTTCTCAAATCTCAAATAAAAGTCATTGAGCTCATTCGCTTTTTCT